>NC_135737.1:43130430-43435884 GCF_041903045.1 Epinephelus lanceolatus
TTTCTGATAAGGTCGGTTTTAATCAGCTACTAAATGCTATGAAACAGGGATTTTACAACATGACTGACAACTGTGTGAGCCAATCAGTTGGTCGGGCGGATGTTTGGGTGGGAACCTTGATACCGAGGCAGCTGCTACTGCGCAGTCTCTAGCTCCAAATGATGCCACCAGAGCAAGATGGCAGCTTTCATATCCTGGCTATTTTAGCTTCACTTCTACAGTGGGGTTAAGTGAAGACGCGTCATCCATCTTTATAAACAGTCTACGATATAAACACACGGGCCATATCCTACGATATATGTTGTATCATATAAGGTATTATTGTTATCGCATCAGGGTTATGTCCACTTTCATTGCTTCTGCACACTGATATATACCGTATGGCATTGTGGAATGTGTCTGACCAACCCTGGCGTTCTTTCTTTCTTTTTGAAAACCTTAATAAAAATATTTTGCAATTAAAAAAACTGTGAACTGTGCTCAAACTGTAAAACTAAGCATTGCTGATTATATTTTTCCTCCCCACTTTGTTTAACAGTTTTTTAATTTAAGAAAATGTACACAAAAGTACAGAAAAACATTTTTCACCCCCTGGGAGACAAACAGACGGTACAGTGGAGCAGTGGTTAGCATTGTCACCTCACAGCAAGAGGGTTCCTAGTTCAAACCCAGGATGGGGGAGTCCCTCTGTGTGGAGCCTGCAAGTTCTCAGAAAATGAATAGAATCTAAAATGAAACAGACAAAGTGTGTGTATATGTGCACACGTGTGCCCACGGTTTAGTTCCTCTATAGCAGATGGTGAAAACAAGCAGTGCTACAACCTCACAGCTGTTCAAGCAGATATGTAATGAAAGGTTGTCTTACACTGCTAAAACTGACCTTACAAGCTGTCAGGGTAAGCACTGAGCCCACACTGTAACTAACTGCACTCCCTGAAGAAATATTATCATATTTTTGGACAATTGAAACAGAGATTCCAGAGAGCAGCAGACAGAGGGGTCTGCAGTCTGTGTTTGAAGGATATATCCAGGATGTCAAACTGACTCAGCAGCAACAACAGGTTAAAAAGACAAAGATAGTTAGAAGCTAAAGCCGAACTATAGGCTACAGATCACAGTGTAAAAGTGAACCACCACATCCCTGCTGATCACCACACAAGACAATGAATATAAAGGGAAACTTCGCTGATATTGATTCAGCTGTGTGGCATCACAGTGTGTGCAGATGACCGGTGTTTGGCTTCACCCCCATGCTGCTGCCAGCACCTGGACCTCTGCTGCCGGAAGTCAAACAACGTTCATCTGTGCACAATGCAATGACACACAGCTGGTTGAAAATCAGCAAAGTTTCCCTGCTTCCCTTCACTGGTTCCTGTACAGCAGGGTCGGTCTTTGTTTCACTGTTACAATCATTAAAGGGCCAGTGTGTAAAATGGGTTGAAAACCGTTGAAAACAGTGACATCAGTGGTCAAATTCTAGATTGCAGGGCTCACTCGCTCACCCCTCCCGTCGGGTAAATGACGGTGGCCTCGTAGGGACAAAACGCCTTGCGCAGACACGAGTTTTTCAGGAGTAGGTCTATCTAGCGACAAGGTGAATGTTTATTGAGAAATCTAAACCATGTTACGATATTGTAATGAATCCCTCACGAGCAGGAGACCAGAGGAGCGTTCGGGAAAAAGGCCAGTTTATTTGAACACTCCAAAAACTCTGGTAACACTCCAGGGGGTAAAAGACTCTGTCCCAAACTCTGACTCTTCTAGCATAACACACACTCCAAACACACATACTCGTTTACAATACCTAGCGGGCACCCCCTCCCCTCTCTGCTCCACCAATCTCCAGCCCGCACACTGACTGACAGCGTAGCCTGTAAACAGAGCTCAGCTGTTTATTTAGCCTAGCAATATCTCCGGACTATAGTAGCTGCAATGGACAACTTTGAACGCGATTTTGAAGAGTTTCTTGTAGCGGACACAGACCCAGAGCCATACCTGTTTGAGCTGGAGCACACAGATGAGGAACTCCATGTGTTTGATGCTGAGCGGGTGAGAAGAGAGGCTGAATCCTCCGCTCCCATTTTGCTGCACAGAATGGGATTCAGTGCTACTGCTACCATTGTTGGGGAGATATATCATCAGAAGGAAAAGCACCGCAGAGAGTGCATCACAAGGAGTGAAGTTGCATCTTCTTTTCCTCGCAGATGACGATTCGGGTTCATTCTCTCCTGTTGCGTGGTAAGTGTGGTCCATTCGCAAACTTTATAACTAAAAAAACTTTTCCCTACTCTCTATCGACGAACTACTAACACTCTCTGCTGTTTCCTCCTCCTTCTTCCTTCCTTCCGCTGTCTTCGTTGGTTCATTTATACACGCGAAATGCGTTCTCTGGCTGGCTGGATTGTCCGCTCGGTCTGCCGTACATACATGGTGGCGCAAGATGGCAACCTCTCTAAAGCAAGGCCCTTGCTATATATATATATATATATATATATATATATATATATATATATATATACATACATATATATATATATACACACACATACATATACATATATATATATATATATATATATATATACACATACATTATATATATATACATATATACATATACATATATATGTTATAATTATAAGGCTACGAAAACCAAACAAATTTTATTTTATAGCGATCATACACTTGTATAAACATATTAATGGGTAGAATATTCAGATTCAGATTCAGATTGACAATAAACCATGCCAAATATTACACACTGGCCCTTTAAAGAGCAAAAACAGCATGTGTATACATTCAATAGGCTATAAACCAGCCTGAAAGTTTAGGAAATCTGAAACGATTGCATTAGAGTCAATGGAGCACAGCTGTATTGTTGCCGGACCCTGGTCTGAGCCGGCCTGATGCTACGTTATGATTGGCTTGCCTATGTCTGTGGGCGGGACTTATCAAAGGGTCAACAAACTTTATCTTTTCTGGCGTCAATAATTGTAATGTTCCGTTAAATCAGTTTCAGCTTCCGCCAACCAATAACAGCCCATGTGGTAAGCTTGGTAACTGGAGACTTTGTGCGGAAATGCACCTTGGGAGGTGTGGTTAACTGCTTGCCTTCCATTTGTATGTACAAAGGTTTGTACCTTTAACTTTTAAATTTAAAAAAATAAATAAATAAAAAGATATTTTCTATTACAGCTAGACCAAAAATATGCCAGGCCTCTACCACCTTAATTTATAAAGCTTAATGTCTTGTTGAAGCCATCAGGTTGCCACTCAGTTCCAACATTCCTTAGTGCTATAAAATCCTGTTAGGCACAGACGATGCTTATCCCCAGTACCAGCTGAAAAGAGGAAGCTTTCCAACATTCTCATGCTTCAACCCAGGCCAGCGACGCCGCCAAATGACATCGGAGCAGTCGTCTAAGGGACATGGCTTGACCCTCTGAGATGCACACCTGCCCTAAAAGCCGACGCTTAAGAAGACTTATCACTACTCATGACTGGGATTTGTGGCATACACCTGCCATGCTGTTTGGTCTGCGCTTTGACTGATGGAAGAACACATCGCTGTGACACTAAGCTAAAGCCAACTTCTCAAGTCTGCAAACAAAGCCGGAACTAACCTGGGCTGAATTAACAGCTGCTGACAGCTGCGGCAGGATGGCTGAGTCCCCCTCCACCAAAACCCCATGGCACAAAGTTTGCCTTTTGTCCCATAAGGGTCAGTGAACAAGCTAAATCTTTGCACTGGGTAGAGACGTTTGGGAAATAAGTTTGTGGAGGGTTCAAAGAACTTTCAGTCGCACTCTCCAAATGCTCTTGATCTGCTAAGTCACAATCTGATGGTGTATGACCAGAGGTGAGGATGACTGTATTTAACCTGGATGCTGACAAGTCAAAGTAATACCCCATTGGCACTGGACTACAACTCCCTGTGGACCTCCATATAAAGGAATTTACCGACCACTTTTGTGTTTTCCCAGGATGAGGGAAGGCTGTGAGCCGCTCAGATTTACTGGTGATTTTGAAGGCTGTAGTTTGTGGTACTGTTGAATTGAATTTATATTAAGAGGTGTTTGTAAAGGCCAATTTCCACCAAGCAGTATGGTACGGTTCAGTTTAGTTTGGTAAGCTTCATTTTTGTTTCCACTGTGAAAAGTTGTGAATGGTACCAATGGAATCGTTCCTAACCATCCCTGTTTTTGGTCACCCCTCTGTTGGGGTAGTGAGGGTCAACAACTCCGCCCACATTCAAGAGTTCTGTTTGTGGTGGAAACGCTGAACGGACCTAGGGTCTAGGTACCACGTCTTAAGGGTTACTTTTGGTTCCAAAAGGTACCATACCGAAAGTGTTTGGTGGAAACGGGGCTTAATATTCAGGCTATCCTCACTAACATAAGCAGGGTGGACAATTTAAAGTTAGAAGCACCTCTCAGCCCTCCAAATCACCCTAAAGTTATTCAACTTTGCCTCTCTAAAACAGTTTCAACCAAAACTGAACATTATAACCTTAAAAGAGGGGAGGATTTATGTAACTAATAAATCAGTAACCGACTGTATGTAGAGCAGTATTCAAGCACGAGCGCAGCCTGGCCTTCCTCTGGCCCCAAACCAACCACAGGATAAATATTTTTGCTGTGCATTTACCACGTAAACAGGAAGTGAAACTATTTCACTGCGAGGTCGACATGGTGGCAATTATGTTAAATGTCACAAAACTAAAATTACAACCTTGTGGTTGCGTGCCGCCGCAAAGCAGTCAAGTTGTTGTTAGAGTTTACGTCCATGTCTGTCCAGACTCAAATGTTACCATGATGATGCTTCAAATATGAGTGTTGCTTCTTAAAAGCGACAAATTCTAAAACATAGATGCTTCGCACTTTTCCCCACTCGGCAGCACAGGAGATCGATACCATCACCACAGTTTAAGGAAAGACAAGCAAGATCTTGGTCAGTATCTGACCAAATGTCTCCTCATCTGTTCCTGAGATATGACTTTGAGTAATGGCCAGACAAGTATTTTTGCTGTACATTATGATGTCACAGTGAAGTTGACCTTTGACCTTTTGGATTTCGAATGTCATCACTTCATCATTATATCTCCTCAGATATTTCTGTGAAATACTGTCGTAATTAGCGAAAGAACTCTTCAGTTTTGGCTAAAAATGTGATTTGTAAATTCTAATCAGTTCGTCCTTTAGTTCGAGCGGATGTTTGTGTCAAATTTGAGGAAATTCCCTCAGGCCTTCGAGATATCACATTCACGAGAATGAGATGAATCAGAGGTCATAGTGACCTTTAACTTTAACTAGTAATGATGATTTTTGCATGTAGTGCACATCATGTACCTCCAGAGGTCAGTGTGGTGCAAGAGGCAGCTGAGCAGACTGAGTGGAAATGTTCTGTGAAAGAGAAACTTCAATCTAAAAAGCGTACGGTCGTATTTTTGTTTAATTAAGACCATGAAATATGAAAAGATACATTTTCTGACATCTTTTGTATATGTATTATACTGGAAAAGTTGAGAGAGCTTGGGTAATGTAGCGAATCGCTGGTCGTTGGATACCGTTTGATACCACCTAAGCCTAATGTAATCTATCATAATTTCATTATATGAATCATTAATACTGCAAATACAAATTAAACATCTGGTAGCCTATTTGAATAATAAAATCAGTTACTTTTTCAGTCCAGTAGATCAGTGGTTTTCAAACTTTTTGTGTCCAAGGCAAAAATCTCAAAGCACACCTGTAGTTATACCTGCACACAACAAACTCTTTAACGTGTCATCACTCTTCTAACGACATAAATGTTTGTTTTTATCTACTAATATCAAACAACAATTGACAACCAACTATTGATCATGAAATATTCATTAACAAAACGATTCAAGAACTCATTTTAAACTTTTTAAAATGGCATTAAAGCATCAATAACACATCCATTTATGCGCGAAATAATGTAAAATAATGTGATGATGAACTGTGTTTTAATTATAAAATTACATTTATTTATCATGTACATACATATAACTTGTATTGCCAATGATTTAAGTCAGTAAGTAAATTGTTATACTTGATCCCAGACCATTTTCTGGCCCCCCCTTGGCTACGGGCCGGGGTCACCTGTACCCTCTGACCCCCTCCTGATGACGAGCCTGTGTGCGCATAAAACTTCTACCTTTAGAATTAATGCAACCAGAGTTCAGGTCATCTTACCAGTGTCCATGCAGGGTCAGCGCAGCAGCCAGCGAGTAGTCAATGGCAGGGCCGGGGTGGAAATAGGCTACAGGTCCCATGGCCAGCAGCAGGATGCTCAGCACCCTCTCTGCTGTCCAGTGCAGAGAGGCGGCTTTGGAGCCAGAGCCCGCTGTGGAGCAAGAGAAACAGCAGAATATCAGCAGACTGTAAAACCACTGTTTCCCCCTGAATGAAAACCTGGATATCTAATCTGGTTTAGACATGATTCCCTTTGCTAATGGCAAATGTAATCCATAAAAATATTTAACACTAATTTATGATTTATATCCTCCAATTTATGGAATTAACCCTTTAATGAAATATACCAAAGTGCTCAATACATCAAACGTCTGATATTTGATGATCCCCACACATTTTGGTCGGGATTCAAATATTATAGGGGCTTGATAAAAGTTTGAAATATTTCAAAACCTCTGCCAACACTTCTCTGCATCAAAATAGGATGTTTAAAATATTTTCCAGCTGTGGCGGACTTGTTCCCCTGTGCAACCACAGCCTTCTTTCTCCTTCCTCCTTTCAAAAGGTCAATGTAGCGACATTTGTGCTAATATCCAAGTCTTTGTAAAGTTTAAAAATGGTAAAGTCACCCCCCCCCCCTCCACTCTCTAAGCTCAGCAACCTTTGGTATTTCCGATACATTTGACTTTCCAGAGAAAGCCTCCACCCTTCCGTCGTTTTCTAAATGTCCCACTAACCTGAAAACAGCGGGTCATAGAGGGTGAAACCTGCTAACATTAAGCCGTTCACCGTACATGAACCTGGTGTCAACATACCGTCACCTCTCTAGCATTTATGGTGCTAAATCTGGCCTACACAACACCTGTCCTAAACCACTGAGGCCGTCAGCCACTTTCATCTATGTCAAAACAGAAAAACTGCTCCCTACAAAATATAAAGTACACACATGTCATTTAACAGAAACTAAACAGAATCAATAATGGCAACAACTAATTAAGAGACACCCTCAACTGTTCGTAGGTATTACTATTGGACCATTCTCTGCAGCCAGAGTACAGTATGCTGGACTTCAACCATTTAAATAGATCACTATCACACACATTACACAATGCATCGTCCTGTGACACTCGTCTGAGCGTTGCCTGGTGAAATGAAATCTCATTTACATTACTTTGCAGTGATAACAGAGTCCAGTTCAGAAAAAAGTGTAGCTTATCATGTTTACTTGTTGATGACACCGTGTCACAGGTGTTGATTTCACGCTGTGGTCACTCCTGAGGTCGTGGTAAATGTCACGCTGTTGGTTTGCTGCTCAACACTATCAAGGCCCAGACACACCAAACTGACCACAGAGAACTAGCGGCAACAAACGCCCCCTGCTGCGCCCCATGTTGCCGTGTCTCCGTCAAAAAGTTGTGACGGCAACGTCTCTATGGAAATCGAGATGGCCCTCATTTCCTTTATCTGTACCTCAGTAGACTTTGATGGATCACACACAGTATTTAATGAAGACTCCATCGAAGAGAATCCCACCTCTACATACAGGGTGCAACACTGCGTCTGTTGTCCAGAGACTCTTAAGGGTGTCCACGCCCAGTTCTTGCATTTAACCCAAACATAGTCCCTTGCGAGTTACCCAATGTTCCCAAACAAGGTTATCCTGTCCTGATCTATGGCTTTGTGAAGTTTCTTTTGATTACTGACTTTAAACACCGAGCACGCTCACCTGGCTCGCTCTAAATCACCTCGACTGTCTCTAACAAAATGCACATATCTAAAAAGACACTCTCGTCTGTTGAGCCTGGAGCACAAGGCAATCTCCCTTACCCTTAACCTTGGGAGCTATGGCAACAGAGACAGCTAGGCACCCTTATCTGGGCGGCTGTACTCCCTCCACCACAAGTGGGAGATGACAGCTAGAGTGTGTTCATAACAAAGGTCAAGTTGCCCCAACCCTTCTACACATTCTTACACTGATATACCAACTTTGTTCGAGACATGTCTCTGTTGAGATCTGGCAACAGCTAACATCATCTTACACTCGGTTGATGTCAGACATTAAGCTAGCAGATGAAAACGAGTGTGAAAGAAAGGGACAAACATTACATTTGTATTGTATATAGTGTTGTGTTGTTTTGCCAACTAGCTTTTATGTTCTGCACCTATGTGAGAAGAGATAACTCTCCACACTGACATATAAAGGCCCAGACACACCAAACCAACTTCAGAGAACTAGCAGTGACGAATGCCCCCTGCTGTGTTGCCTCACGTTGTGTCTCGAGGAAATAACTCTCCACATGAGCAGACAGTGGTAGTCTGTATTTGTCATTCACTAACAGGCTCCGCCGTCACCAATTCAACATGCTGAATCAGCCAAAAGACGCCAACGAGGGCCAACGGTGCGGGACACAACACACCGACTCGGGTAACAGACGCTCACTGGCGGCCAAACACTGACAGACAGCTGACCGTCCACTTGGTGTGTTAGGGCCTTCAGGTTTTCCTGTTCTATAAACTATCTACTCTATACTCTATATACTCCCTGTATGTACTACTGCGTGCTTCCATTTGTCAGCACTTACCGTACAGAGCCTGTGACGCATGGATCCTTGCTGTCAGCTGGTACGGCTGCTCCTGGTATTTGTGCGGTACAACCAGCGGCCTGGCCAACAAAGTGCTTTGGTAGAACAGGGCTGAAGAAAAAAGGCAAAAACAAATCAGGTTTCCAAATGATGAAATATAAACACAATATGAAGTGTAAACTACAAAATAAACTATAACATGCTAATGATATAATCTAATGATATACTCAGCTTAATAAAAAGCATTTTATTGATTACATACACACAATTTTTATTTCAGGAGGCTTTGACCATACTGTTTTCCAGAGATGCTTCAGAAATTGAGGATATTCTGAGTAGTGGTGACAAATACAATGCAAAACACATGTGCAATGTGTTTTAAAGCATCACTTTATTCATTGATAGGAGTCGTCCATGCATGAAAAAAAAATAAATTCATGTGCTTTTGTTGTTGGAAAAAAGTAAGTTACTATTAGGAAACTTCTGTGTTCAGATCCTGTAAATCCTGTTCTGGTCTCTGCATTGTTGCACCTTCATTCCATCTACCCACCTTTGACAGCTCATTTCTCTCATTCCCATCCCACTCAAATTCAACTTAACTTTACAACCTTTACAGTGAAAACTGTTGTGAGCACTGCAGCACTTTATTACCTTACTAATTATATTCATATGATACATTATGTCAATGATTATCTGTATTATATTGCACTGTATGTATTGGTTTCGTTGTGTTTCTCAATCCATCTTAGCACAACTCCAACAAGAAATCCTGTTTCTGGTCCTTGCATTCCTGCACCTCCATCTCATTTATCCACCCCTGACAGTTTCATCTCTCCCAATTTAACTTATTGTAATTTAATTAAATTTAGACCTTTACTGTGACTATTTCTATGGGCACTGCAGCACTTTATAACTTCATATATTATATACACTATGTCAATGATTCATGGACTTGCATTGTTTCGTCTACTCACTGTCCATAGCCTCTCGATCAACTATTTTGTACTGTATCACATTGCACTGTACGTATTGGGTTTTCGTTGTGAATTATTGTTTATCTGTTTGTTATTTGTTTTACATATTATGACTTATGTGTTCCTGTTTTTGTTTGTTATTTGTTGTTTTATATTTTATGACTTCTGTGTTCCTATTTTTGCGTTTTTTAATGGCCTGAGGTCTTTTTAACATCATGCCAGAGGACTACAGCTGAAAATTGGCCTCTGGCTAACACCGGCACATTTACAGCAATGTTCATTAATGTGCACTGTCCTCTAAAAAAAAAATAATAAAATAAAATAAAAAATAAATAAATAGATTCTCCGTCCACTGGAATGGACAGAAAAAATAACACAATAAACACACAATAAAGTTACCTGATAAAACACAACAACTTTTTTGCCAATGATTTAAACTATTATATTTCAGAATCAAAATCAGAAAAACATTATTGATCCCTAAGGGGAAATTATGATTCGTTACAGTCACTCTAATGTAAAGAATTAAGCATTATAAGAGGTAAGAATAAGAGTGTGCATTATGCTACACTGCTTAACACTAGCAGTTAAAAAATATAATATATATCAGCACTGTGCTGAGACTACAAGTGTGTAGAAATGTACAAATATGTGCATTGGTCTACATTACACTGTGTAAACTAGTGCTACATTCAGAAATACAAACATGTATTATGCTATAATGGTTACTACAATATACATCAATAGAAAAAAACAAGAATAGGAATAAACATATGAAATATACAGTTATGTGCATTGTATGATGAAAAAAAAAAATATATATACATTTACAATGTTTTTGGTGTGAAGTGGTTAATAAAGGTGTTTCTACCTGTGCCAGCCTCTTAAGCAACATTATAACAGGTTTTATTTGCTTGTTTGTTTGTTTTTGGTGCAAATAAATCTTCAAAATAGTATGTTTGATGTTCATATTCATTTGGGCTGGGAGGCAATGTTTTCTCATTTTAAAAATGGTTTTGAGTATTTAACTACAGTAATAAACATTAAGTTACATAAAAACGTAGTTCACTGGTCTTTCCAGTTGAAAACCATCAACCAAAACAGTCAAGGGAGGGCGGTCTCGAGCAGTCTTAACCTTAAATAACCTTTTACCAAAATAGACTCAAGGCTCTTTGCTTTGACTTGGTTATGCCGAATTAAAAACAGAGTCTTGTCATCTCAGAAAATGTCTGTTGTAAAGTTTTAACTGATGTGTAGTTTTGTGAAAAAGTGAGTTGACTTATAAGTCACGAACTTTTGAATGGAGTTTGGCTCACTGTACAAAGTCTTTAGGACGAGTAATAACGTCACGATGGGGCAGTCTGATGTCATCGTGGCAGCAGATTTCAGTCCCACCTCTGTGTGCATCACTATTAACCCGTGTGACAGATTTACTAACCGCTAACTAACGATAACTAGTTGGTGCCCAGTATTAAGCAAGCACACACTTTAGGGTTGTTAAACTACAGTCGTGAACTTGATAGTAGTAAGCTAGTGACTGCCGGGCGTGATTTGTTCGTACACAGCTAATACTCGACTTCTCTTCGGCCCAAACGTCCAGCTAACAAACTGCGCTAAAGTTAACACATATGTTCAAAACAGAGAGAAACGCTGAAAGCAGACAGAAGTACTCACGTTTGACTCCTCTGCGACACACAGAACTCAACCTGACGATAGCCGCCATGATGATCAACCAATGAAGGTCACCACAGTCACCCGGATGTAGTTGTTACGTCGGCAGCGGCACAAAGATGTCGGAAGTTTGAGGAGATCGACAGCTCTACCCGGAAGTACGTCTTTTTTTTTTTTATTAATGTCCCGTCATACAATTTATGAAAATAAAAATATCAATGATTTATGAACGTATGAAAATAGAAAATATCACAACATTTGACGCACACCAAATTCTAATTTACAAAGATAACCTCTCCAAAGATATATCTGATATGGTCATTATCATCATCATCATAATAATGGCTAAAAATCATAATTATTCATGTAAATGGGAAAATCAGTATCCCTCATCAGTTTGGTTTCAAAATTAATTTGAAAAATATTTTCTACAAATATCAACTGAAACATTTGTACAAAAAGTCTCACACTATGTCACAATTTGGCATTTTTAACGAAATAAAAGGATTGCTTTGTCTTATTTATTCACTGGATTGGCTCTACATCATATGATCTACTGTGTGAATTACCTAAAGTGTCTCAAAGTATTGCCTTACACTTATTGTCACTATGTACATGTATTTTTTTTTTTTAAATGTATCTATTTTTTATTTATTCTAGATATTTCCTTGGAGTGTTGATTTTTGTCTGGAATTTGTTTTGAACAAATATATTGAATATTATATGGAAGAATGCAGGATTCTATTTTCCTATGAGAATTTGTACTGTTGAATTTTTCTAAATTAAGTTTAAAAAAAGTTTCCTTCTGTTTGTTTTTATAAACAAATTACTCACGTTGATCAATTCATTAATTTAACCTCAAATTCTGGTCATCATTATGGAGGGTTTTTGAATAGATTACGGGCCGTTAAAACAGGCACTGCATATTTTATTATTTGTTTTTTTCTGACATGGACTGAACATTTAAATACATTTTAAATAAACTTTAATGAAACAAAGTATAGCTTCAGTAAATATGCACAGAGGGGAATAAGATGATAAAGCATGATTGGAAGGGACAAAGTGTCCTTGGACACAGTATGTGTGACGAAAGCTTCCATCAGAAAAAAAATAAGATAGTCATATTTCATCAAAATAACTTGATTCTAGGTCTCATTTAAAATTTGGCCAAATAGTTTTTGTTTGCATGAACTAACCAGCATGCAACTAACTTTCAACTAACCTTCAAACATCAAAATGTAAGTTTTAAAATCTAGGAACTAATTTATAGTGAGGGGAAAGGGTCATGAATTATCAGAGAAGCTCAAGGAAAGATATTTGTAGCTTCAGCAAGGGTCAAAATGAAAAAGAAAATCCATTGATAAATAAAGGACAGTCCCTAAATTAATTTATTCATTATAATGACTATATTTAAGTTAAGTGTGTGGTTGCCTTTTATATAATAGCATTTTTTTTGTCTTATATTCATTCTTTATTCATCAATTTATTTTTATTTTTATTTATTTAGATCCTGTTAAACATGAAATATCTTTGTGAGCGTCACCTCTTACGTCACATCCTGCGCGCAGATCTCCAAATGAATCAGGGAGGAGCCGCCTCTGAGTGAGGCCCGTCACATGACTTGTCCATCAGCGTAGTTTGAGACGCTGCAGCGCTCAGTCCCGGTGAAACCGAAGGTCACCACCTCTCAGCAGCCTGTCAGCGGATATACCGAGTCATTCTGTACATATTAAATAACGCCATGGACAATTTTGATAACTTCAGTGCGTCGGAGAAAGCAGAGGCGACGGAGCTCCAGCGTATGATCGCGATAGAGCAACAGAAAGCGCAGTTCCAGGCCCAGGTGTGTATGCTAACTATGCTAACCATGCTAATCTGTATCCAGCCCGTTAGCATTGCAGCATGTCGGGACACGAGACACTCACTCTCTGTAAGAGAAACTACCCTGGAAACTGTTATAAGGTTCATTTGCCGTTTGACATGAAGACGAGGGAAGTTGTAAAACACGATCTGAACACATGATACGAATTGTTAATTTAGCTATATGTTGGAAATACTGAAGCGAGCAGTTCCTCCAGGGGCGGATTATTAATCAACGGGCCCCTGGGCACGGATATGCCAAGGCCCCCCTCTCCCCCCCATAGGAGCTGGACACACACACTTTACAGATTTTAGTTAATGTTATTGTTTTGATCTATTTGTGGTTATTTTTTGTACACGACATACACGACCATACAAACTCCAGCCCCTACACAAATTAAGCGACACAACATTATGTTAGCATAAAATGAACTTGTAAACAGCTTAGCAGCGCTAAAACATAGAAATTACCACAAGAGCGATGTCGCGTACCTCTCCCATGGAGCACAACAGCAAAAGGGGTGAGGTAAGGCAGGAGACACTCCTTTATAGGTGGGGTACCCCCAAAGGTGAATGTAGGGGTACAGAAACTGAGTATCAAACATTTCACATATTGAGTACGGAGGTCTGAGCATGTCAGGTAAGAACAACTGAACCAAATTTTGTGTAATTATAACACTCAACATTACAAATATATATTAGACTTGTCACACATATTCCTGCTGTATAATTGACATGTATACATGTTTTATATATAAAAGGGACAGTCGGCAGGATGGGATCACTGGCAGCACAGGTGTGACATCATGAAGATGTGTTATGAGTCACACCCACTGTGGGAGATTTAAGATTTAGATGCCACACATGCAGAACTCTGCTGCCCAGTTACTCACCTGCACCCCCTCCAGGGACCACATCACCCCTGTCCTCAAACAGCTTCATTGGCTCCCTGTCCAGTACCGCATCCAGTACAAACTCCTCCTCATCACCTACAAAGCCTTCAATATCCTTGCCCCTTCTTATCTCACTGACCTGCTCCACCGCCATTCCCCCATCTAACCTCCTGACCCCCATCACTAGAACCCAGCACCGAACCGTGGGGGACTGAGCCTTCGCTGCCGCTGCCCCAACCCTCTGGAACTCCCTCCCACTCAACACCAGAAACGCAGACTCCCTACTGACTTTCATATCACTGTTAAAAACCCATTTGTTCAAACTGGCTTTTCCCTAGTTTCCAACAGTCATTTTTCATTTTTATTTTATTATCATTGACATTTTTCAGCACTGTAAAGCGTCCTTGAATGTCCTGAAAAGCGCTATATAAATGTGATGCATTATTATTGTTGTTATTATTATTAAAAAGCAGTGGGTAGCAGCTTAACCAAAGAGAAAGAACATTGGCCATAAATGTCTGCAGAATGGGAAATCAATGAGACTCCTTACCCATGAGCAGAAGATGAGATCAGCTGCCATATAACAGGAACAGTTAATGATTGTTACTGACATGTTATGCCATTGTTATTGTTTATAAAGTACTGCTGACGCATATTGTGCATGTCACACTAGAGGCCAACGCTGTTGGGTTATGGGTCATGCCTGTGATGCTAGGGCTAGGTGATATGAACAAAAACTTGAATCATATCGTATTACAGGTGGACTGGCGATACACTATATATATATATCTCAGTATTTTCTACGAAATGGGCTACATCTTTAGAAGAAGTCTCACTGTATCGGTTATTAATAAACTTTTCATATTTCTTCCAGGTGCACACTTTCACTGACGTTTGCTGGGACAAGTGTGTGGACAGCCCGGGCTCGAAGCTGGACTACCGCACAGAGACGTGCCTGGTGAGCTGCGTGGAGCGATTCATTGACACCACCCTGACCATCACCAACCGCTTCACACAGATGGTGCAGAAGGGTGCTCATTGATGAAGGACTGCAGATGCCAACCAGACTGTGAAATGATATTAATAAGATGTTTTGTATCTCAAACACGCTGATGGGAGACTATGTGAAGAGGACGTGGTTATTGACTGTTTAAGCATTTGACTGGTGGCGCCGGGGAACGGGGAACTGTGCATGGCTGCAGCTCCAAAGATGCAAGACGTACCTGTTTGAGAAATTATGTAATGTGACATGAGTAAAGTGAGGCAGTGTGCTCATGTTCACCACCCTGTCTGTGATCCATCTGTACTAAAGTTATGAAATTAGATAAACTGTTTTCCAGGACTGGAAATAGTTTGGAATTAACAGAATGTTTGAGAACAGTTTGAATATACATCATTTTGGCTGTTTTTTAAAATATATTCCTAAAAATCCCAGAACATCTCTGACGTGATGCAAAAATATTCCGTGTAATACTAATTTAAATCTGGTGCTGCACTGAATGTTGAAACATCATTAGTATCACATGATTCATTGGCGTGTAGCGTCAAACAATATGAGGAAAATATGTGAAATGCAATAATGTTGATTATTGTTTTAACGATATTACTTGCAGTAAATAAACAGATAAAAAGTGTACTCAGGTCTGCCTGCTGCTTTCAGTATACTGCTAAAAGACGACACATTGCTTGTTGAATTTAAAAAGAAATGAATGGACATTTTATACACCAAACAATACATTGTAAAATTGCACTCAGCAGATTTATCAGTGTTGAAAATAATTGTTAATTGCAGCTCTAATTCAGAGTTTAAATATCCTGTGTTCTGTTACAGCAGAAGGTCGTGGAAAATTCCCTGAAACATCATAAACACCATGTAATAGTAAAATCCTGCAAATCATTATTATTAAGTCATATTTCTGCTAATCTCAGTTTCTCTTCAGGAAGTCAGTTTATGGGCTGCTGATAGACAAGCCTTGTTGTGCTGGTCAACAGATAGACCTAAAATACACATAGCACAAAAAACATAGGTTGTAAATACACGTTTACTGTTAGTAAACACTATGACGTTTCTGGTGGGCGGGGCTTAGCTGGAGGCAAAATAGTTCTCAAGTGCCGAGCAGAGTGAATGTTTGACTAACTTATCCGTTCGTTCAACCATATAGAACTATAATGTTTCTTCCACCAACAGGGCTCTCATTTTAGTGTTGAGCGTCAGACTGAATTTACCAACGCACCATGTCAGGTCACTCACTCTCCGGGACTGCCAGTGTTACTTGAATAAGTAAACACTGACCAACGGGACCAGACTGGCCGACCCGTATGCTCTCACTCGGTGGATGGATGATGTCACAGGAAGCCAATCTTACAAAGGAGGACCACACTTGTTTGTTTTGCTGTGGAAGCTAACGTTAGCTAATGCTTCCTCTTAATCCCTCCCCAGTTTCTGATGAGGTGGACATAATAACCCTTAATACACATAACGTTATTCATCCCTACAACAGGAAATACTTTTTCCCTAACCTGATATGAAGTGTGCGCTGCACATGTGAGCATTTTTGATGATGGCCTTCGTCCAGTCCTTTGGTCTTATCACATTTAACCATCTTTGTTTTTGTTGACGGGCAGTGGCGGCTGGTTTTGAGCCATGACTCCTTCTATTCTGGCTCCCAATAACTCAACAAGACAAACACATTTTAAGACTCCTATGTAGCCTACAGCCCTGTGGGGGAGAGGCAGCTGCACGCCTGCACCTCCAGCTAACAAAATGACATCAATGTGACGTCGGCCCTAAAATGGGCTATAAAGGGGGGTTAATGATACACCAGTATTTACAAGATAAAACCAATGTGTTAGACAATCATTGATGACAAAGGGACGTATGAAAGCAAAATATTTGCTACACATGAAACTAAACTGTAAGGCTGTTAATATTTTTAGCTGCCCTGAGTGCAGACTTCATGGCAGTCTCAATCCACCCATGTGGCATTGCTGTGTGTTCTCCTGCAAAGTGCACCCGTCCCTCCCTCTGGAACAGTTCTCTGGCGTAGTGTCCCTGCTGGTAGGGTGTGAACAGGGCGAAGGCTCCCAGACTGTAAGGATCCAAGCCCCACTTCTTCACCAGCCCCCCTGTGCACAGAGGCCTGATGTGCTCTCCGTGGATCTTCACCAAGTCCTCCAGGACCACGGCCATCAGCTCCACCTCGGTCAGCCCTTGGAAGAGGGTGGAGTCATCAGAGCAGGTGTAGGACGCCAGGAGGGCCCCTGCAGCTGTACCGGGGAAGCTGTGGCTGGGGTAGTAGATGAAGCGAGCGGGCCTGTCTGTGATGCTCTTCCCTCCTCTGATGCCCTCTTTCTCCCAGAACCGCTCCCTGAAGCTGAGCACCACCTTGGTGGAGCTGGCGTAATGAACTGAGCGCAGGGCCTCCATCTTGTCCCCAGAGAGAGGGGGCTGGAAGTCAATGAAGACAGTGGCCTTGGCTGAGGCTGTAACCAGGGCATAGTCCACTGTTAGGTTGGTCAGGGAGCCTGAATTACGCCAGTCCTGGTACGTTACCGTCACATTGCTGCCGCCTGTTTGGTTGATGAGCTTGACCTTGGAGTTGAGGAGGATCGTGGCATTTAACATCTGAAAGAAAGCCTTCGGGAGATGGTCGAAACCATCTGTCACTTCAAAGTACCTGGAAACATAAAACACAATAAAAACCTCTTAATCACAAAACATCATTAAAGATTTATGTGCAGGGTTTAGTGACATCTAGTGGCGAGGTTGTAGTTTGCATCTCACTGAAGCTTTTCCCATCGGTCTTCAGGCTGCTAGACACATGATAAAAGGCTAAAATGAACAGTTCTTACTCAACACTGTCGCTGATGTCCGCCTGTATGTACAGCATCTCTATCAGTGATGTGTAGAAGAGGCTGTTTTCATTCAGGATGTCCCCGATCATCCTCAAGGCACCTCGGCTCAGGTTGCCCTCCTTCACCAGATATTCCTGTCAGCAGTCAAATGTAAGCTGGTAAATGTTTCATCAGATTCAAACCATAACCTGTGTGACAAAGTCAGAATAAATAAATCTTTACCTTCACTGTGTAGGAATCATATTTATCCAACATGGCACTGCAGCCGATCGCCTTGACGTCATCCCTCACCTGTGCACAGATTGCAATATGACAAAATCACGTCTCTATCCTTGTGCACCATCCTTAAAAATATGAATATATGCAAACATAATAAAGACATATGAATGTATACAAACCTTCCAGAGCGCCTCACTGAAGAGCTGAGCAGCTGACTTCCCCCTCTCCCTTTGGTTCAGGCTGTAGTTGAGCACAGCAGGGTTGTTTTCTACAGTATAGGTTTTATGTAGCAATCCATTCACCAAAAAGTAGGTGTTGATGTCGTCTTGGATGAATGGGTTCAGGGGAATTTGTAATTTGGAGGCAAAGGAAAGCAGAATTCTGTGGAACAGATATTGTGTATTAATTATTTTATATATGCAAGAGATGTGTGAATAGATACGATTGATCTATTCTACATTGTTCCTTTAACCCTTTGGGGTCAAGGGCATAATCGGCCGTTTTTGATTACTTTTGATTTTACCTTTAAATTTCACCTTAAAAACAGTCTACCTTGTCTTGTTTGGTGTCATTTTTTTCAGCACAACCTCACCTGTGTGACTTTAGAGTTATTTTTTCATTTTCAAATATTGTATTAACACATTGGACATAAAATTAGAATAGCCTGTTTTTGCCGTTTGTTCCTGCACCAAACGTGATGACAATATTCAGGAAAAGCATGGCGTAAATTATTTATCATAAGTCTGGTTTTACTGGGCCTATTAACACAATTTAAAACTGGAATATAGTTTGAAGTACGGACTTTCGACACAAGTTGAAACGGAGACTCAGTGAAGCTGCGTCTGGCTGCTACGTCATCCTAAATCAGTCATGTGATTTGGATGCACCGGTGCATCTGGTGACTCCAGAGGGTTAAGGCAAAAAGGACAAGACTGCCGAGACTTTAAGGCAAGTCACTTTTGGTCCATTCAGAATGGATCCGCGACCCACTTTTGGACTGTGACCCACCAGTTGGGAACCACTGGTATTACAAGACGTTGTTTTCACCAGCTGTAGCTTTGAGTGAAAGAAGCAATACCACACTTCAAAAAACATTCAGTTACAAGTTAAGTGTTCCAACTTTTACAGCAGTAGCCTTTTATTCAAATTGTGCTGGTATCAAAAGTAAAATTTGTTAATATTATTATTGGATTGTTATTACTTATAAGTAAGTAAATTTGGGTACCACTTTGTGTCATAATAATTACTAAAACAGTCATAATTCATACATCAGTAATGACGGACTTGGTAGCACACCTATTGCGACCAGGTCTCACTCCGAAGTCGCCAAAATCCGGCGGACTCTGACAAAAAAATCTGTTGGTGGCACCAGGGTGAAACGCGGCGGGACAACTGTTCCTTTTTCCTAAACCCAACCACTTGCGTTAATTGTTGAATTAAAACAAACATCAATTTGTTGTACCAACGTAGTGCTTTTATTTTGAAAGAGACTGTATGTAAATGTTACATTCCCTGTGAAAATGGAAGTGTATTTTGAAAGAAGACATTCTATGTAATAGGCAGAACTTGACACGGTGTCCCAGAATGCCGACAACAAACGCACCTAGGGTACCTTGCATGCCGTATCCGAGCGTGGAGGAAGGTCCACGACCAAACGTCGATATGTGACGAGGTCGGACTGAGAATGTGTTGCCAATTGGTGCTGGTGTGCACTGTATCTTTCTGCAGCATCACCTGCTTCATAATCTTAGTGAGCAGTTAAAGTCATGTGGAAAGCAAAGGGCTTAAAATCGGGGCTGTGGGGCATCCAGACCAGAATCCATTTATTTACAATTTATTGGCATTGATACTGGTTATCAGAAAACACTATGTCACCGGTATCTATAGCTGTCGAGTGGACTTAAAAAGTACAGTATTTCCCACTGATTTTTGAAAATAAAAGTACAAGTACTTCAAAGGTGTACTTTAAGATCTGGTGTGTAGGGGTTAGTGGCATCTAGTGGTGAGATTGCAGAACTGAAAACTCTTGTGTGCCTAGTGTGAAGGAGATCTCCGGTTGTGTTAAATCATCAATGCACTCATGTCACTGTCATATTATGGCACAGCAGACAGTTGAAAGAGACAGCCGCTATACTCACTTATGAAAGCTGGGGATCCTCATGGCGCCCACTTCTGCATACCAGCCTTCTTTAATGTTCCTGAAGGTCTCTACACGTCCCCCAATACGGTTACTGGCTTCTATTATGGTCACCTTGTTGTACACAGGGACACATCATCATGTTAGAAACACTGCACAGCATCTTTTTTAGTCGTTATTTCCTCACTATAAAATACTTCACCTTATGTCCAGCGTCTTCTAAAAACTTTGCAGCGGTCAGTCCAGCGATGCCCCCGCCGATGATTGCTACATGGCGCGGTGTCTTAGCGGCAGGAAGTCCTCTATCCACAATGTCGAGGAGCTCACTGTAGTCGGTGTCTTGGAGGCACTCGTACAGAGGGTCTCCAAAGATCCCACTCACAGCAAACACCACAACCCCGACAAGAACCAGAGGAACTGATGGAGAAATATCAACGTAAGAGATGAATTCAAAGCATTAGGAGGCAAATTCAGAAGAGGAGGAATATTTCCAACATTCAGACTTTAAAGGACCAGTGTGTGGGATTTAGGGGGATATATTGGCAGAGATATAATATAATAAGTATGTTTTCTTTTTTGCCATGTTGCACTGCCATGTTTCTATAGTAGCCCAGTATGTTCAAACAAACACTGGCTCCACATAGGAACATTTGCCTTTTTGTGTTTTCGCATCGGCAGAGCTCCACTGATTTGTAACATGGAACTGCTTTATGCAGTGTCTCTGGTGCTTAAAATCACCTGGTCAGTTTGTTTTGTAGAGGAGGTGACCTTTGTGGGTGATTTAGCCCCCGGTAAAAACCTCCTGAATGTCTGGATCTTATGATATCGAAGGAAAAAAGGTGATCACATCTTTTTAGTTAGTGGACAGAGAGTCAATCATGTTGTGCAGTTCCTGTGATTTCACGTCCACTTACTTGTCCGTGGTGTCTATTCTCACCAGCACTGCTTGCTCTGAGGTGGTTATCACCGCCATTAGCATGGCTACTATCATGACCACGAGGCTGAACAAATTTTTCTCAGCTTTTTGCACCAAACATTGCAAAAAGTAACTTTAAATTTTCAACACAGCTTACTATATTGTTATAGCTGTTCATAATGAATTAGCAGAAGACTTTACATTATTTACATGAAAGAAAAGTTATCTCTGTGGAGCAACAGGCTAATGTGTCCTCATGCTGTTGCTCACGAGCATGTGTTGGGCTAGCGCCTGCAGCGACAAGCCAAATTGCGTAGGAAACACATGGATTTGTAGCGTGAAACTGTGTTTGTCTCTGTTTTTACTAGTTTAAATCACCTGGTCTGTTTGTTTTGGAGAGGAAGAGACCTCTGTGGATAATTCAGCTGTGGATAATGGTAAAAACCTCCTGAACGTCTGGATCAGAAAAAGGTCAGCACACATTAACAAAAGAGAAACGGGGTGAGCACACGTGTGCATGTTGAGGCGAGCCGCCCGTCTCCGAGATACCAAAGAGCTTCTGAGAAGCACTGATTTGCAACATGAAACTGCTTTATTCGGTCTTTCCAGTGATTTAAATCACCTGGTCTGTTTGTTTTGGGGAGGAAGAGACGTCTGTGGATGATTTGGCTCACGGTAAAAACCTCCGGAACGTCTGGATCTTATGTTATCAGAGAAAAAAGGTGAACACAAATGAGCATGTGTGTTGGACTAGCGCCTGCAGTGACATGCCAAACTGCCTCACTGATACATGGATTTGTAATGTGAAATGGTGTTAATCTGTGTTCTTGCCAGTTTAAATCGCCTGGTCTGTTTGTTTTGGAGAGGAGGAGACCTCTGTGGATAATTCGGCTCACGGTAAAAACCTTCTGAACGTCTGGACCAGAGAAAAGTGAGCACACAGTAACTTAAAAGAGAAAAGGGTTGAGCCTTCTGTCTCTGAGCAGCATCATAAATGCACTGATTTGTAACATGAAACTGCTTTATTCAGTGTTTTTCATGGTTTTAATCATCTGGTCTGTTTGTTTTGGAGAGGAGGAGACCTCTGTGGATAATTCAGCTCCTGGTAAAAACCTCCTGAACACTGAACACTGAAGAAATAATAGCTGGGAGAAGTTTCAGCTGGCTGCAATCTGAATTTCACCACTGGACGTCACCAAATCCCCCTAAATCTCACACACTCAACCTTCAGCTGAGACGGGAAAAGACCACAAGTGATGGCTGAGTAAGCACCAGCTTCCACTTTCCTTTCTTCACTGCTGAGCTCACAAACATAACTGAATCACAACTCTGAGCAGATCTGAGGCTCTGTAATTCACTTATATTGCACCATCAGTTCTCTGCTCCATGATGCAGATTTTATTATGGTTGTATCCAATTACATGCCAAACTGTATTAAATTAACTATTAAATGAATGTATAATGTGATAACAGATTATCTGATACTTACAGAACTTGCACAGTGCCATGTGAGGGATCATCTTGGTAATGGAGCTCCACAGTCCTGACTTCTTCCGTCTGCTGTTGATGCTGACACTATCAGAGGAGAAGGAAACCTATGACACACAAACATGTTATATGTTTAGGATGAAATGCTCAGGCAGTATTATGTGAACAAATACTGGTTAAACATTCAGCAGAACTACACAGATTAAAAAATTTCTTTCTAAAAACGCAGAAAAAATACATTGGATTTGGTCCAAATGTGATAAATTGTTTCAGTTAATTGCATTAAGTGAATAATCTAAAACGAGAGGAGACTAAGACGAGGTCAGACTATGTGTATTCCACTCACCTCAGCCAAAGGCAATGTCTCGTAAGTTGTCATAAGCCTATTCATGACTGAGGAGAAATGACCGAGTCCCTGATAAAGCTAAACTTTCTACGCCTTCTGTGTCCATACGAAAGCAGCCTGGAAAACCTGGAAGCGTGGTATGTGTGAAATTGCACACAACGTAATTTTAATGAGGGGACTGTGTGGCTCCTCAGGTCTTCCAGAAATATTTTCCCACACCGGCTCGAGAGTCAACCACACTGAACAAATCAGATTAGTGAGGGTATACTAGTCATCAGCATACCTCAATTCCTCCATCTTCACTCATTTCAATATCTGACCTGAGAGTGCTCATTCAGAGGGATCCCAAACTCAAACTTAAAGCTGCACTTCATCAACAAAAACACACTCAACAACACAAGTCGTCATTTCTATTGTTAAAAGTATCCTTTATTTTTTTAAATAGTTTTGCAGCTCACCTGAAAAAAAGTCTTTAGTCCCACTCGTCCAGCTTTTTCTGTGCCCGGCATACAAAGTACACAGAGAGCTTTTATATGCTGCAAGAAATGAAAGTAAAAACCACAAGAAAAAAAGAGGGTTTCATTTTCCTGACAGAAGAAACTGCTTTATACATTTGTCTGTAGTCAAAGCTAATGGCAGAATAATTACATTACATAATGTTATGTTTATTTAGGTGCGACATTTTATTTATTGTATTTCATTATAACTGCTTTGGCTGAGTTGAGTTGGGATTAGTTTAGTTTTGTTATTTTCCAACTTGTAGGCGACAATTCAAATACACACACAATGTCTGAACCCAGGGTGAGGGAGCCCCTCTATGCAGAGCATGTTCTCCCTGAGTCAGCATGGGTTTTCTGGGGGTACTCCAGCTTCCTCCCACAGTCCAAAGACATGCAGGTTAATTGGTGACTCTAAATTGTCCGTAGGTGTGAATGTGAGTGTGAATGGTTGTCTGTCTCTATGTGTCAGCCCTGTGATAGTCTGGTGACCTGTCCAGGGTGAACCCTGCCTCTCACCCGGTGTCAGCTGGGATAGGCTCCAGCGCACCCAAGACCCCAACAGGATCAGCAGAGGTCAGGGGGTCAGGGGTCAGCAACATTTACTATCAAAAGAGCCATCAGCCAACAAAGATAATAACAAATTAAAAACACAAAACATATTTGAGCCTTATGACAACACTGCGTATTTAGTCTAAATTAGCCTATCAGCATTAAAAATATGTTTTACCACAAGATGACTCCTCTGCGATGGGCTGTTTATGATTATTTGATACTTTAACGTCGCAGCGCTGGCGGTGAAAGCAAACTAATCTGGCAATCTACTATTAAATTCTGTATTTTCCTCTGAGACTTTAACTTAAATGGATTTGGAAGCTAATGCTAGCCCAGCTAGGGAGACTCAAGACTACCACCGCTGTTGAGGATTAGCAAAAGATGCCAGGTCGTAGAGGTATGACGCACATTTTAACTGATGAAATGTTAATTACTTTTTTTAATTCAGTGCACAGGCTACAAATTTCACCCTTGGAGAATATGATATATCTTACTGTATAATGACGAAAACTCTGTGTATGTGTGTGTCTGTTTTTCTCCTCACTGACTTGGTCAATCCATGTGAAATTTGGCACAGTGGTAGAGGGTCATGGGAGGATGCCAATGAAGCAATATTACATCAATTGGCCAAAGGGGGGCGCTATAGCAACCGATTGAAATTACAAACTTTGAATGGGCATATCTCATGCACCGTATGTCGTAGAGACATGAAACTTTGCACAGAGATGCCTCTCCTCATGAGGAACACATTTGCCTCAAGAACCCATAACTTCCGCTTATATAGATTTTCCGCCATTTTGAATTTTTTGAAAAACACTTGAAATGGATCTCTTCCTAGGAAGTTTGAGCGATCTGCATGAAACTGGGTGAACATAATCTAGGGACCAATATCTAAAGTTCCCTCTTGGCAAAAGTTGGAAAACTTACTAAAACTGAGCTTCTATAAGGCAATGAATATTGCGGAGGGCGTGGCTCATCACATAAAGGTGTGTAACATCTTAAGGGTTTCACCCATCACCACGCAACTTTGTAGGCATATGACCACACATAATCTGAGGGGACCCCTCCATTATTGACCCCATCAAACAAAATGGGGGCGCTAGAGAGCTCATTTCTTATCTAGGCCTAACTGTCATATGGATTTTTACTAAACTTGGTAGATATGTAGAACAGGACGCCTCAAGGTGACTGGAGAAATTTAACTCTAATTGGCAACTGGGTGGCGCTATAACAACAGAAAAATGGCTAAAATGCGACAAATTCACAAAAAGTCTATCTGAATACATTGCTCTTCTTAATGGGTTCAGTTGAGTATTTAATATGCAATTTCCTATGACCTGTATCCCAAACACACACTATTTGAAACTGTACGTGGGCAACTGTGCACTCAATGGGTATGGACTAGTTTATTTATTTCTTTTTTTTTTTTGTCAAAGCCACCGAGAGCCACAAGAGAGGGCCTAAAGAGCAGCATATGGCTCCATAGCCGCAGGTTGTCTACCCCAGGCCTTAGCTTATTGCACTTACTCTTTCTGCATGAATAGTTTTGTACTATTCTCTTAATAGTACAAAACCTAATACCTAAAATATCTAATCTATGAAGTGTTTTACACATTTTTATTTCCTTTTCAAACTGTTCCACAGATTAACTCCTTGGACGTTGTCTTTGTTTTGCATTTGTTTTAATCTTAGTTTTTGTGAACATAAAAGTTCCTCTTATTTCGTACTGTCACAACCTCTGGACTCTGGACTGGAAGCATCTTATGAGTCATCTTATGAGTCATTTGTTGGTTGGTTCACGATAATCAACTGTGTTTATGATTCTCATGGTTCTCTGCTGTAGTTTAAAAGTTTGATTTTATTGTTCTGTATTTCCCCAAATCTCCACACTGTAGATAATAATGGAGCGATAAAAGTATGACACAATATATGTAATGAATCTGGATTGCTTTTTGTGAAAGTTGTGGAAACTGACAGTGACACAACTGAAAAAATGAGGAAACCTTTTGATTTAAATGGACAAAAACAAAGGATAACTTACAACTTGAACAGAACACACACTCAGGAGCTGATGATGCAGATGTCTCTATTTCCAAAGTCCAAGATTTCCAGGACAGCCGTCTTGATTCATCCCCAGCAGTCTGGTTCCTGGTTCAGTGGAGACCTCAAACAGAGAGATGCTTCCCTGCTTATCGTAGCTCAGGTGAGATTCCACATCACAGGTTTCAAAACTATTAAGGAATATATAGATGATGTCCCGCTGAACGCAGCATAGTCTGAGGTCAAGGGGCAGGTTTTATTTCACATTTCTGTCAGAATATGTAAAAACGCTGAGGTCACTGACCCGACGAGGCTCCGGCAGTTATGTCAGCCATGTTAATGTGTAATGTGTAACGTACAGCTCTCACAGAACCCCGTGACATCACACAGAGGTCTTAGCTATAGAGTCAGTTTGATGAATCTGATGTATGCAGCTACGTGAAACAAAGTCATCATTTTGCAAGTCCCAAGTCAAGTCTCAAGTCCTAAACTTAAAGTTTCAAATCCTGAACAAGTCATATTGCACACTTCACCAAATACGATGCCATTTTAACAAAAGAGTAATAATATACTGAATCTACAAAAATCATGAATGCTTTTTAAAATCTGTATTTATTTGTTAAACAAGTTTTATGGAAAGTTACTCAGCAGTTAATTTACATTCTTGTCCCAAGTCGTCACATGTCACCGCTTTGTCAGTGGACTTTCACGTCTACATATAACATGCTAGGTGTCCTCCTGTGTCAGCTGTTGATGTTCCAGGACGCCACAACCAACATCAGGAAGTCAACAAAAACCTGTGCTTAGGTTTAGAAAAAAACCCCATCGTGATTTGTCTCCACATTCATACAGGAAGTGAACACAGGGCTCCCAGCTCTTTATATTATGTCGTTACCTGCAGCGTTTCATCCGACGCCAGCTGTTCTTGTATCACACAGATGCCGTCCGGCTGTGTTATGAACTGACACCACCTGTCAACGTACCATTCTGCCACGACAGGTGTCGTCCACCCAACCAGCAGCGTATCATAACAACACGAAAGGTTCTCAACTCAGATTTATTTATAAAGCACATTCAACAGCAGCTCGTTGAGCAAAGTACTGTACAAAAGGAATAAGCTGCATTACAAACTGGTGTCACAGCCGCGTAAGGTGGCTTTTGGCGCTGGTGTCTGACGCCGAAATCGCTGACGAAGCGACAGAATTTGACGACTTTATGCAACTTCAAACGTCGACAAAGTTGGAAGTTGTTGCGTCTCCATCTGTAATTTTTGACCCACATGTTGTGAATACTGATTTTAATTTAGTTCACTTTTTATACGCTAATGAAATTGTCTTTGGTATCATGTTTACCAACTGGCACTCAGTAGCATCATGGTTCTCTCATGCAACTTGACTACATGCTGTTGGATCAGCTCAGACAAAGATAGATATTGATTTAAGTACAATTTCTCTTAGAGTGAGAAGAGAAGATCACCAGGAGTCTCATGCCTGTGTGTTCAGTATGTGACTGGAGCAGGGAGACGTTTAGCTTAGCGAAGCATAAACAGTGGAAGCAGTGTGACACAGCAAGCCTGGCTTTGTCCAAAGTTCAAAACTCTGTCTACTACTAAAAGCTCTTTAATTCACACACTGTATAATCTGCACTCAGTCAGTAAGGCAAAGAGTTACACCATGTAGATAACAGTGTGTTTAGCTGTGAGCTTTAGAGTTGCCGGCAGGACCTTGTTTGAACGTTGCTGTTTGAACCTGCCTCCAGAGTTTATGCTAAGCTAAGCTAAGCTAAGCTAATCATCTCCTGACTCCAGCTCTGTATGTAGCACACAGACACAAGAGCGGTATCTCCTTAGTTTTCTCTCAAAAAATAAGCATTGAATTATTCCTTCAAGATGGACTGGGTGTTTCATTAATTTCTGTTTTGTGATATTCTTTGAGTTCAAGGTTTTGGCAGCATCACACAGTTGCTTTTAAGGCCCAAAAGTCAACAAAGACAAGTTGAGAGACACTTTTGTAAGATGAATACTGCAGAGGGTAATTCACATGCTTTGCAGATTCAGTGAGAAGACGTTCCCACGCTTTGTTGTGCCACTTTAGTTTCCTTTGTGGCTTTATAGGTCAGGGTATGACATGCCATCGGTTCTGGGAAATAAAAATGCAATGAAGAATTGAGCACCAAATACGTCTCTACCTATGATGGTACAACAGGAAACATATTTGGATTGCACAGTAAAGAGCGACTGGTAGATGGTTACATGGCAAATCATTTGACTTAAAAGATCCCATTCTTTTGAATTGGTCCTATACTTAAGTTCTAATTTTTCTCGGCCAGTGAGAACATACTGAGCTGAGATCCCATGCATGTGATTAGTATGTTTGTTATTTTTCCACCACAGCAGCTTCTTTATTAGAGTAGATTATTTTTGTTCCAAGCTGAGATATGTTTCTTTTGTTTGCATTCAACATGCTCTCCAAAATACCTGCAGTCAGAAGGATTCAATTCGGTCTACCAGCACATCTAAAGCTCTTTACTTCACACACTGTATAATCTGCACTCAGTCAGTAATGCAAAGAGTTACAGCATGTAGAATACAGTGTGTTTAGCTGTGAGCTTTAGAGTTGCCGGCAGGACCTTGTTTGAACGTTGCTGTTTGAGCCTGCCTCCAGAGTTTATGCTAAGCTAAGCTAATCATCTCCTGACTCCAGGGTCATATTCACAAAGCTCCCTCATACTAGGAGTTGCTCCTAGTGACGAAATTCTTGTGACGTTTCCTTCTAAGTTCCCCTTAAAGTTTAGACTAGGTCCTTGTAAAGATAAGTGCCTTAGACCTTAAGAGAACTTCTAAAGTGAAAAACTGTTAGGAGTAGGGAGAAGGACTTTTAAGAACAAAGAGGTTGGAGAGATATTCTCCAAACACTGGATGACAGTGAGTAAATAGGTCATGCAGGTGTAATATTTGTGGTCAGTCTCATTAGGGATACGCACACATTTCACACCTAACGCTATAACGCCAGAAACAAAATGATCACAACACTGAGATATTTGGAAAACTGGGAAAATGCAGCAGTGATGACTTGTGTCTGTCTCAATCTTCCATCAGCAGAGTGATCACAGTCAGCAGTTCATTTCATTTCCACTGGGTGTCCACACCTTACAGTAGTGTTGTGTCGTTTGCGAACGAATCGTTCAAAAGAACAAATCTGTTGAGTGAACGTACTGAACTGAATCACTTCCGGAACTTATTCGTTCATTTCTCAGTTCAGTTGAGCTCAGCAGTGAGCATGCAGGCGGGGAGTGGAACTGCCGATTCGGTCCATACGAACGATGAATCACGCCGGATTTCCACTGGATGCGTGTCCGTTGCGGAACGGCAGCGCTGGTTATCCGCTGCATGCTCCGCCGTCCGTCAATACCCACCGGCTGCGTTTGCTGTGCGGTGTGGTGCAGCTCCGCCGGAAGACATCTCGGTGCACTGCCATGATTAATATCTTCTCATCCATGGTGTTCACGGGGTGATATGACGTCTGAAAACCTCTGACCTGTTGACTTCAGGCCTGCCTCTGCCCATTATGTAGTTTTTAAGGTGTAGTGCAGGGAAATATGATCTGCCGTGAACACTGTGTATTTTATTTTGAAAATTAACCGGATGTTTTATTGTGTTTCTGTGCACGACTTCCTGCCCCGCATGATCTGCTCTGTGCTGAATTGCTGCGTTGTGCTCCGGCGTCTGGCAAAAATAGAAGTCCTGCGTATCTGTTGCGGAGGGCTCCGGAGTGCCGCAGCTGTGATGGAGCCGGAACGCAGCACAGCCGCAGCCGGTGGAAACACACATTGACTAGAACTGAATCCTATCGGCTCCGCTGCCATTCCAGAGCGGAGACGCAAGCAACACGCATCTGGTGGAAATTGGCCGTCACTCGCGAGACAGCCAGGGTGCAGGGAGGGACTGCCTACCGCATGATGAGTCACTTGGTGAACAACGTAACCCTGATCCCTGAGTTATTCAAATCATTTCTTCTCAGCGATACACTTTCATAGGGACCGTTTTCTTCAAGCTAATGGCTAATGTAGCCAGGAGTCAAGCCACATGAACACAATCACACACCTCCCCATTGTTTTAACAGACTTAGTTTCCAGATAAACAAACTTAAAATGTTAGGCTGGCCAGTAATGAGACTCACCAGTGCAGGGCAGACGCGGCAGTAGCTCAGCCGTGTATCAGTTCAGTGAGTCAGACTACACAGTACACAGTCAGGGCTCCTCCCGCCAAGCACTGAACGATTCAGTGAACGAATCTTTTGAACGAATCTTTTTAATGAACTGATTCTAGTGATTCAGTAACATCTTAAGAACTGCTTTGCCCATTACTACAGGCTCACAAAGGGGTGTGTCTGTGACAACCAATCACATCTGTTAAAAGAAAGCATCAAACCTAGCAACAAAGTCACCCACACCTCCTCACTGAGGTAAAAGTTTCTGTCTCTTCCTTGCACAAAGTTGCTCTGAGAACTGTCCTAAGTCACTCCTAAGCTAGGACTCCTTACTAAAAATGTTTAGGCTAAGTTAGGAGCTCTCAGTGTTCTCAGAAAGTTTGTGAATACGGCCCCTGAAGTCTGCACACTTCTAACATCTATGCAGTGTTTCACTCAGTCTACTTGACCTTCATCAGAGCACACACTTTTGTAACATGAATACTGCAGAAGGTAATTAACATACTTTGCAGTTTCAGTGAGAAGACGTTACCACACTTTGTGGTGCCACTTTAGTTTCCTTTGTGGCTTTTTAGGTCAGGGTCTGACATGCCATCAGTGTGAGAAATTAAAATGCACAAAGAACTGAGCAACAAATAGTCTCAACCTATGATGGAACAACAGGAAACATATTTGGACTGCTGAAAAGAGGCAATTTACCGAACTACTGGTGGATGGTTAAATGGCAAATCATTTGACTTAAAAGATCCCATCCTTTTGAACGGGTCTTATACTTAAGCTCCAATTTTCCTCAACCAGTGAGATTATGGTGAGCTGAAGTTCACTCAATGAACCCATGAATCTTGTAACAGTATATGAGAGACTGCTCGCGTACTGGAGGCACAGAGGGCGGGCATAGGCCGAGAAATATGTAACCAAAATAACAGTGACATGACATCTTGTCACAAACCTGACTAAATCTAGTAACTAATAACTAACAGAATATAACATTGGCATTACTTGCAAAGAGCAGGCACAACCCTCAGTGCTAATTTACTACACTTTTAATTTCGAACAGCTTTCATCTGACTTTTACAGTATTTCTGCATTTTAAAGCCACTACAGTGTGTGCAGGATTTTGCTGTGATTTAGGATTATTATGTGCATTTTTTTATTATTCTGTTGATTCTGAGGTAATCCCAGTGAATGTTGGTGCAGCCGAGTTGCTTTTAGCCCAGTCATCTCGGTTTCTTAGGATCAGATCCCTTAGGTGCTAGCGTCTTTTCTGACATAACCACTGGGCTTTAAAGGGTGAGTTTGGATCTTTTCAAGTGGTGTTGTTTGGGGTACTTATCCATACACAGTGTATTACATACGGTAGATGTGTTTTAATCACCTAAAGAAGCCCCACCTAAAAAAATTAATGGCAGTTCAAGTGTGCGATATATTGAGAGTATTTTCACTGTTTTACTTTTCCATCAGACAGCCTGTTCTGATGGTAAAGCTGTTAACCACTTCAGTTCCCCATCTATGCTTTCGTCAAAGCCACCAGACTCCATGGACAAAAACATTTTGGCACGCTGAACTCTGGAACTGTTGGCGTACTGCTGCTTTGATCACTTAGTTAAAAGGATTAGTTTGGATTCCCCAAGTCATACAATAACACTTGAGGCCATGTTTACACAAAAAAACAATCCACTGAAAATGGAATTGTTTCTCATTTTTGTTTCGAAAAAAGTTCCGTGTTTGGACGACAACGATTTCATAACAATCACCGTGCACAAGGATCTGCAAAAATACTGTCGTATACATGCCAGGCCAGTAGTTGGTGGTGTGACTTTGTAATGAAACAATACACACCTGGTAAGTACAGTAAATCTACACTTTGCTGGAGAAATTCAACTGAGTGAGAAGCACAAACAGAACTCGAGAGTCCGCCATTGTTGTTGTGATGGTCGACTTTCTCGCACATGCCTCCGTTTTCAGAGGAACTGCATATTGCAAGTTTACATGACAACGGAGACGTTGCTGTTTCCAAAAAACTGCACTCTGGAACCTGTTTTCAACCTGTTGAAATCGTTGTCGTATAAACAGGACCTAAGTAAACGCCAAAGTTTAATTTGGGTTATTGCTTAGTTAGGATTTTTTCTTCAACTTTTCAGGGTTCCTAAGGTTATGGAAAACCTGGAAAAGTCACAGCATTAGAAGGGGCACAGGGAAAAATATTTGTAGCTTCGGGGAGTGTCTGAAAGAAAAAAAAACTAACAAAAAAAAAAGAGAAAATGAAAAATCCCTTTCCTCTGATAAGTAACGAACAGTCCCTAATGATGACTTAGTTCCAGCGATGACTGCAAGGCGAAGCTGCCAAATAATAATCTGACATCTGTGTGTGACAAGTCAGAGTCCCTGAAGTCTGTTCAACAGCTTTTCTTTTTCTCTCCCCTTTATCAACAGAACAATATGTACTGTATGTACAGCAAGCAAAAAGCATATCATATCGTCATAAAACAACATATCCCATGAGTCTTAGCTACTGACAAAGTCCCATGGGAGCTGTAGTTGCTGAATGACAACAAAACAATCCGTGTTTTATTCGTCTATCTTTTTAAAGTTGTCCTGTTTTAATTTTTCTGACAACCTTGTTCTACAGAGCACCAGGAGCCACTGAGAGGTGTTCGAACATACGTCATGATACAGGAAGTAAACAAAGCAGACGGCGGTGACGCTCATGAGACCTCCCATCCCGTGCCATGACAGCTCGTCCAGGTGAAACATTTTTCTCTTTTATCTAAATAGGGATCGAAGGAAGTGTGTATCTACCACAGGACGCCACTTTGCATGTTGCACTGTGCCCGCAGCGTGTTGTGTGAAGTTGTAGCTAGCTGCGACACTTCGATCTCCGGGTGCTAGCCTTATGCTACAAGCCTCCATTCAAAAACTTACTAATTTAAGAAAGATAGGCTTATTGGCAAAAACTGACCTCTCACAGGTCACTTTTGTAGACCTCAAATAAATAACTAGGATCTCCTCTGTAGTTCGGCGTTAATTTAGTACATCAAAACGAAATTTCTTGTGTAATATCTCGACTTGTAAGTTATGACCCCGCCTTTCATTTCGAGTCCACTACAAACGTTAATTAACCGTGGAGGGTGGAGACAGAGGAAGCATACAACAGATGTTATGTTGGAAAATATCGCTGCAGGTCGAATAACATGTATGCCGAATGCTCTCTTGTTGTGTGTAATGGAGAATATAAGCTTTTAAAAACATCTTCATCCGGCATTTATGCGCCATGCTCCAAATAAACAGTAAATTGTTAACTTTCTGAACGGGATTTGGTGTCGCGTTTTCGCACCAGAACAGATAGCGGTACAAATCAGGGCTAACGTTTGTTAGAGACATTATCTAGTTAGCGGAAGCTTGTTAGAAGTGATAAATACATGTAAACAAAATAATAGTGTGACTGAACATTTTCTGGATGACGTAAGGTAAACAGTCGTCACCGAGACATATGTTAGCAGCTAGCATAGAGTCGGCAGATGGTGTCCAGTTTAATTTGTTCTTCCTCATTAATGAGGTCAGTTACGGTAAAATTAAGCACCGTTTCATAACTCTATGTGTAATAAATCAGGTTTAAGTAGTTTATTAGCTTAGTTGATGGTGCATATTCCTAAGTACATCTGTAATAGATTACACTACACAGACACACTGCAAGCATGAGTACTGGTTGGTTTATGGGGTCTTAAAGCAGAATGCTGTGTAATTAAACTGATGTAGGTTGCTGTCTGCACTGTCCTCAATGGGTGATTGCACTCACCGGCCACTTTATTAGGTACACCTTGCTAGTACCAGGTTGGACCCCCTTCTTAATTCTTGGTGTCATAGATTCAACAAGGTGCTGCAAACACTCCTCAGAGACTTTGGTCCATATTGACATGATGACATCACACAGTTGCTGCAGATTTGTCGGCTGCACATCCATGATGAGAATCTCCCGTTCCAGCACATCCCAAAGGTGCTCTATTGGACTGAGATCTGGTGACTGTGGAGGCCATTGGAGTACAGTGAACTCATTGTCATGTTCAAGAAACCACTTTGAGATGATGTGAGCTTTGTGACATGGTGCGTTATCCTGCTGGAAGTAGCCATCAGAAGATGGGTACACTGTGGTCATAAAGGGATGGACACAGAAATCCAGACTCATCAGACCAGGCAACGTTTTCTCAATCTTCTATTGTCCAGTTTTGGTGAGAAAACCCGTGTGAATTGTAGCCTCAGTTTCCTGTTGTTAGCTGACAGGAGTGGCACCTGGTGTGGTCTTCTGCTGCTGTAGCCCATCTGCTTCAAGGTTGGACAAGGTGTTGTTGCTTCAGAGATGGTCTTCTGCAGACCTTGGTTGGAACCGGTGGTTATTTGACTTCCTGTTGCCTTTCTGTCATCTTGAACCAGTCTGGCCATTCTCCTCTGACCTCTGGCATCAACAAGGCATTTTGGCTCACTGGATATTTTCTCTTTTTGGGACCATCCTCTGTAAACCCTAGAGATGGTTGTGCTGAAAATCCCAGTAAATACCAACAACCATGCCACTTAAAAAGTCACTTAAATCACCTTTCTTCATCATTCTGATGCTCAGTTTGAACTTCAGCAGGTCGTCTTCACCATGTCTACATGACTAAATGCATTGAGTTGCTGATTAGCTCTTTGTGTTAACAAGCAGTTGAACAGATTTTGCCCCTGCCCCATTGCAGATTAATCAGACCATACATTAATTCTCTTTACTTATAATATATTGACATCTATGCAGCTTCTCCACTTGTCTATGAGGTTTTACCTAATCTATACTCTCCGTTGGTTTTTGTCTTTCAAGGTGTGATGTTGCTCTGGCATGCATGACCTCCACATCTCATCCCGAGGGCGTCAAGCCAGACAGTAACCCCCCCAGTGCCATGGCTGAGGTGTTGGGACAAAGGAGCTTGTTAGGCTTTGGTGTGGTGTTGGCATGGCTGGTGCTGTTCCACCTGCTGGTCAACATCTGGCTGCTGTGTGTGTTCACCAGCCTGCTGGTGGTGCTTGGTGGCTGGCTGGGCTCGCAGGCCGTCCTGGAGTCCAACAGTGTGCTCCACCTGGAGAGGTTTATCACCATGGAGCAGGTAAGAGAACATTTAACAGTGGTAGTTTCTCTTTTCATTTGTAGATCATAAAAGTTTTATGTGGTTTACTGGGCTAAGATAATCTTATCCTTGCCCGGTGAACCCAATAAAATCTGTATCAAGTGCCAGTATACTTGCATTTTTTTTGTCCCTGAAAACTTTCAGGTTCCACCATCTGTGGAGGATGAGCATCACTTGGACATGGAGATCCACAACACTGTGCGGAAAATCATAAGGGACTTTGTCACCTCCTGGTACTCCACTGTGTCCTCTGAGAGTGCTTTTGAAACAGAGGTCCAGGAGGCCATGATCTCCATGGCCATGGAGCTGAAAATACGTGCAAGACAGCTCGACAGGAAGGTATTAAAGACATCAGTGATTGCAGAGTGGTGCCGTGTGCCTGCCTGCACTTGTCTAGCTGGGTTATATGATTTCTTAAACGTCATGTAAATGAGAAGTGAAATCTCTAATGGTCTTTCATGGGACAACTTTCAATTCACTGCAGGAGCTGACCCAGAGGATCCTGGATCTGTTCGGCTGCCACCTGCAGGACTACATCAGAGCCAAGGAGCTGGTGACCGAGCAGAAAATGTCTCTGACGGACAAGTGGAGCAATGAAAGCGAGCAGCTGTGGAAAGCGTATTCCAGCGTTACCACGCCTCATCTTGCCATGACCAGTGACGCAGAGGAAGTCAACTACACCAGAGCAGTTGTAGATTTATTGCTGCATGTTTTGGTGCCATCGCCTCACTTAGAGACCCGCACTGGACGCTTTGTTGTCGGAGAGCTCATCACCTGCAATGTTCTGCTCCCTCTTATCGCGAAACTGTCTGACCCCGATTGGCTGAACATTCTCGTGATCGAAATATTCAACAAATCCAGCCAGCCAAAGGAGCCAGTTGCAACAGAGCCACTGGCTTCATCGCCACCGCTACCGCCACCACCTGCTGAATCTGAGCCAGCTCCACTACAAGAGACAACACATGTACCTCAAAAGAATAATGAAGTTCCCCCACTAAGAGCGGCGACCGAAGTGGTCAGTGACACAGAAGTGGCCACGCCTGAGCTTGCCGCCTATGATGTGATTGACTCAGAGGAGGTGGACTGTTCACACAACAACACTGAAGAAGAAGACCCTACTCTACCCTTTTTAAGACATTACATGAGAGGAAGCAAGTCAAACCCATTTTACCAGGAGAATGACTCTGACCTGGATTCTCCTCTGGCTGACTTCAAACGAAGCTCCATTGACTCCCTGGTGATGATCGACCAAGACGAGGGTCTGTATGACAGGCAGAAAGAATGTGCCACATCTGTTGACAACATTGGTGTGGACCTGGAGGATGTTTGCCCCAGTCCGATGGACGGCTCCTGTCCTAAGGTCCTGGTGAGTTCAGAACCAGTAAGCCATCCTAATGGCTGTGACCCCTCATCAGCTCAGACAGCAGAGGGGACTCCTGGTAACAGCAGCCTCCAGGACCTGGAGAGGGAAGGTAGTTCTCCTTCAGTAAACCCAGCCCGAGAGCTCCTTCTGGGAGTAGAGCAGACTGGGCTGGGGAACACCAACGAGCTGACTGTAGTCAGTCCGCTGCAGGGCTCTTCCCCGATACCGTCGTTCAGTTTCGAGCCCCTCAGCAGCCCTGATGGACCAGTCATCATCCAGAACCTCCGCATCACTGGCACCATCACAGCTAAGGAGCACCGCGGCACTGGCTCACACCCCTACACTCTCTACACCATCAAAGTAAGTAGATGACATCATCTGTATCTGCTTCTCTTTCCTCTGTGCGGTATTCATGTTTTCCAGGTGCAACATGTCGCCATTTTTATCCTTATAATCCAGTTTTCCCACACATTCATGTTTTTGCGGTGGGCGGCTACGATTAAATCATCTACGGTCACGTTTAGATTTTCTAATTTTGGAGCTGGACCGTTCCTGAGGTTGAAATATATATACTGTTCGGTTATCATCTGCTGCACAGACAGAGGGCACAGTGAAAATGACACTTTACCTCAAGTGTGCTTGGTCTAAAGTTTGCTTTCACTCACAAACAGCTGCTGCTCTTGCCCATCAACTTGAGATCACATCGACTGATCAGTTATCCACCCCAACTCAAAACTCCACAAACTAGGATTGGGCATGATCCTAAAATATCCGATACTTTCAATACTACGTTTTCATTTTGAAGATCGATTCTAGCATCAATAGGATCGATACCAAAAAAGGGAACAGTTTCTCTCTTCTGCGTCGTATCTTTTTTTATTTTAAGAGTAGTCCTAGTTTTTAATGCAGAGTTTGGGTCTCCCAAATATCAACATCAGACCTCAGGGCATTTTACAAATGTCACAAAACATATGATACACACAATATATGACAAACCCTCTTCTTCATTGTGTTTGTTTTCAGTATGAGACAGCGATGGGCTGTGAGAACCCAGGAGGCATCCAGCCAGGCTTTGAGGATACTGACGTTTTGCCGTCAGGTTGTGAGAATCCGTCACCCATTCAGCCAGTAGCCTATCACATGGTCAACAGACGATACAGCGAGTTCCTCAACCTGCAGACACGGCTGGAAGAAAAATCAGAGCTACGGAAACTCATCAAAGGTAGGAAGGATGGACGCTGGATCATGTTACTGAACATTTTGTGTATTTTAGATTTATATTTAAAACCCTGTGTTGCTGTTTGGAGTAAGCTCTAGTCTGGCTTGGAGGAATCTTTGCATGGCCTACGAACAGACCTGGATTTGCCGTTCAGGTCTTGGCCATTGCTTAAATCAGAGGTGTCAAACTCATTTGAGTTCATGGGCCACATACAGCCCTCTTTGATCTCAAGTCGGCCAGACCAGTAAAACCATTACATAATAACCTACAAATAACAACACCTTCAAATTTTTCCCTTTTTTAGAGTAAAGATTCTGAAAACATCCATTGAATCACAAAACAAATGACGAACAGCCTGAAATACCTGAAGAAAATTATGTGCAAATTGTCTCAGTTTTTACACATTCAGTCAGTCCACTGTCCTTACATGTAACTTCTTTTTCATAACTTTCCACTGAAGTGGGAGCTGTTGAAGAAGCAGGTTGAGTCATCTCCTGCCTTGTAAACCATTTACAGTCTATAGATTTGTCAGTGTAATGTTGTGTATACACCTAAATTTGCATTATGACTCACACAAGTTTGAACACTAGACTGTTTTGTGTTGACTTGCTTCATGAGCACATGAAATCACTGAATCAATGTATGAACTTCTGCTTCCTCAGGGTCATGTGTCACCAAAGGATCTCAGTGTTGATTGGCTATTGCTGCACGATTCAGTCACTAAAGTTCAGATTCTTCATCTCCTGTGAATAAGCTTATGATGCGAAATCATGCTATTCGCTTCATTTGCGTCACTTAATTTGCATATTTCGTGTCCATCGTGCTGACTGGTGGGAATTCACATCTTATCACATCTTTATATTGACTTTACATGTAATTCACTCGCATGAATTGTTTTATTTGCGCTCAGTGTGAACACAAAATGAGGCACTGTGCGGGGTTTCACCCCTATTGTTTTCTGATGGAAGTCTGATACAGATTATTTTGTACAGAATCTGCTGTTCAACAATATTTTGCACAGTTTTCAATCAGTTTAAATCTGACCACAGTAAGTATTCATTGTTATTTCAAAGAGCTGTATTCTGGTCGAGATGGAAAAGTCTCTGAGGCAGCAATTTACATCAAGTGTCCACTCGCTGTTTAAATTGCTCCTGAAACCTGTCACCTCTTAGCCTTCACAAGTGCACCAATATTAGGTGTGCAAAGTCATCTAGTGGGTCAGAACAGACCCTTTGGCGGGCCTGTTCTGACCCTGGGCTGTATGTTTGACACCTTTGGATTAAGGAGCCATCCATCCTTTTTCATCCACTTATCCGGGGCCAGGTCGTAAAGGGGAAGCAGACCCCAAGGTGTTCCCAGGACAGATGAGATATGTAATCCCTCCAGCGTGTTCTGGGTCTGCCCCGGGGCCTCCTACCAGTGGGACGTGCCCGAAAGACCTCCAGCGGGAGGCGCCAAGGAGGATCCTGATCAGATGCCCGAACCACCTCAACTGACCCCTTTCGACGCAAAGGAGCAGCAGCTCTACTCTGAGCTTCCTTCAGATGTCTGAGCTTCTCACCCTATCTCTAAGGCTGAGCCCAGACACCCTTCGGAGGAAACTCATTTCCACTGCTTGTATCCTGATCTCATTCTTTCAGTCACTACCCAGAGCTCATGACCATAGGTGAGGGTTGGGACGTAGATGGACCAGTAAAGCGAAAGCCTCGCCTACCAGCTCAGCTCCCTCTTCACCACGACGGAACGGCGCAGTGCCTGCATCACTGCAGAAGCCGCACCAAACCGCCAATCCAGGAAGGAAGGATCCAGTTTGACTGATGTTTGGTACTTGATCTAGCATCCAGGATTTTATTGTAATTTGACTGATCTGACTGTTTCAGGTGTGAAAGGTCCAAAGAAAATATTCCCAGACATGCCGTTTGGAAACATGGACAGTGACAAGATAGAGGCCCGGAAAGGACTTCTGGAGACCTTCCTGAAGGTTAGTAGAGTTTTACTGTATTACATTAATTTAGTATTTGTATCCCCAGTGGAACATTTATTATTGTTTTTGATCTGTAAAGTTGTCGACCAGCATTCTGTCCTCTTTTTCAGAACCTCTGTGCCATCTCTGAAATAGCCAACAGTGAAGAGATGCAGGAGTTCCTGGCTCTCAATACAGACGCCAGGATTGCCTTTGTCAAGAAACCTTTCATCGTGTCACGCATAGACAAGGTTTGATTTCATTATAGCACGACCAATACTTGACTTTATGACAAGGACATTTTATATGCAGGATAATTACTATAATCAGACTGTGATGCAAGGTCATAAACACATAAAAAATGACATGTTAAAAACATTTATTGATGGTTGTAGAGTTCTGTTTATCTTCAGGATAAGTATAAGCCTCTATTGGGTTTATGGTGAGGTTGTAAGTCCATGGGTCATGTGTGTGTTTCCGTGTTTAGATTGTAGTGAATGCCATTGTGGACACCCTGAAGACGGCGTTTCCTCGTTCAGAACCTCAGAGCCCAACAGAGGATAATGAGACAGAGATGGATGCAGCGAAAATAAGTTCTGACAAGAAGAGCAAGTATGACTCCAGAAATCCAGACCAACTTTTATCTACATATATACCAGAAACACAAACCTATACAGAGAATCAACAGACACTTTTGGTAGGGGGTGGGAGGTGTGACTCATGTGGGGGTGCAAAGGAGGTGTGCAAACTGGAGGCTGCAAAGAAAAGGTTTATTTCTCTTTTTAAGGCAAAGTTTAGATCCATAAGATCTTCAGATCCTCCATCCTGAGGAAGGTCTTGTAGATCAGAGATAGATTGATCGATTGAAAGACTGATAGATGTCATTATTGTCATTGCACAAGTACAAAGAAATTAAATTTGCGACTCCTTCACATGATGAAGAAAAATGGCAGTCGGACATTAGATGAGTAAAAGTAGACGGCATCAGTAGAGCTGCAGAGCTGCTACGTTTGGACATCTACTGTCTATGGATAAGCATACAACCCCACTTCAACAGATCCGAACTATCCCTTTAATTATTGCACAATGATGAATGATATAGTTGATTTTATGTGTGTTTGTGTGTGTATTAATTACGTTTCTATGATCCCAGGTCTCGTCTGAAGTTCTCCAGTAAAAACGTCCCCTTCATGAACGGCTCAGACATTAGACCGCCAGTTTTGTTCAGCTGGGAGAAAACTAGCGCCGTAAGTCACATTACTGCTCCTGTAATCACTCTTTAGGGTTGAATCAAGTTTTACCTGGTGTTACTACTTCCTCTCTGCTCTGACAGGTGTTGAACGGGATGTCTTTGGAAGATTTGCAAGTCTTTGTCAGCGACCAAGAAAAACTGTCCATCAGAGCCGAGTCAGAGAAGGAGGACAGTCCAGTAATAAAACAATTCGGGGTCTATCTGGATGAGAGCTTTCGAGGAAAGCATGGTCAGGAAACTGGTAAGAACAGGGCGAGGGGATAAACTGTGAGATAAAGTATTCACTCTGCTTGATCCCAGGTTGTGTGCTTGGTACTTGTCTCTGAGCTGCTGCAGTTAAGTTTAAAGAGACCAGAGGACTGACCTCAAAGGACACAGATCAGCAGAGCTGAGGAGAGACTCCTGCGTGGACTGAACTCTCCCCTGCTGAACTGGGCCAGACTACTTCCTTACTTTGATGAGGGATGAGAGGGGAGAAGAGAGGTGAAACTAAAAGGAGAAAACTTACTTGACTTGAGTTGAGTTGGTATTTAACAGGCCAATCCCTTGTTGTTGGACATACTTGAGATAATGAGTGAAAGTGAGGGTTTCTGAGTGGGAGCCATGTTTGGGCAGTTAGTGGGGGTTGAAAGCTTCATTAGGGTTATCAGGTTGATACCCACATTCAGTGGTGGGCTGATCGGCAACATCTTGTATCCCCTCTGCTATTACTCCCTCTATCCCTGCTGTTGTTGGTGTCATTTCTGGGCCCAAGTGGTGTCTCTCATTCCCATTTTCTTAAGCAGCCTGCTAGTTTACTTGCCCTCAAGTTGCTCAATGTTTGCTGTCAGGTTGGCGTACTTAAGGCTCTTGCAATCGTATCCCTCCTCCAAAGCATCCTCCCAGGGCACAGTGAGCTCAGTGATGTCGACAAGGTGCAGTGAGGAGGACCGAAGCACAAGGTTCTGTTGTGGTTCCCGCACCTAAGGGCGCATTCACACCAGGAAAGTCTGGGGGACTCGGTTAGATTTGGCGGGGAATGCCGAAAAATTTCGCGCCTTCATTTGGTTCGATTCACTTTCATACTGCACTTTTTAAAGTGGACCAAACCGCCTGGACAACGTCACGCAGTTACAACAGCTGCTCGTTTGGGGGCGGTATTGCTCGAAATGACCACTGACGAGGAAGAAAAAAAGCACAAGGAAGAAGAAAACCCAGCTCATCGATTGGCCAGGACCGAAAACAGAAATCCATCCCCTCCAGCCGGCTTGGTCACCACACAAACAATGGAGCAACACCAAATTTATGCAGTCTTTGGTGTTTCTGTTTTTACTTTGGTGTTCAGACCTAATTGTTTTTTCACAAGAAGCTGCCCAGTATAAGCAGCTGGTGAAGCAACGAGCAGTTTGTGCAGTTGGCTTTGCTTTTTTTCTACCCAAAATGCACTTCACTCTGCGTCACTTCCTCTCTTTGGCTCACTTCCTCTCTTTGGTCCACTTGATAGTCCATTTGCATTTCCCACTGCAGCCCATCAGGGCTCACTTGCAAGTGAACCGAGACCCCCAGTTTTCAAGCGCACCAGGGTTTGCTCGTTTGCTCCGCACCAGAGTTCGATTGAGCGTTCACACCGCTCCAAACGAACAGAAGTATCCATGGAAGTGGACCAGGGTACGTTTAAAGCATACCAAATAGTGCCAGTGTGAATGCGTCCTAATTTTGAATCTTTGGGAGCTGGAACCAAACTGGAACCAAAACAGCAGGTTTTCCTTGATCTAAGGTGCGCACCGTGATGACATCAGTGGTCTTGTCATCTACAGGTTGTAAAGAGAGGATGGAGAAGGCAACAATAGAACGATAACCAAGAAATCATTATAAAAAACAGATAGTGCAGTGGTCTCATTTATACATGCTCCGCGCTTGTTTTTGCATAAAAACAAATATCTGCAGTCACAAGATAGGTAATCAATGCGAAACGTCATTTTCCTGCTACTGTTTAATTTCGGTGTGCATTGTGCACCGCCCTCCGCTAATGACACATCCTTTATGACAATGTTTCCACTCGAAACTGACGGAAAAGCGGGCTGCTTTGCTAGATGGCACCAAGAATTATAGAGTACTGAAGGTAATCGGTTCAAGAACTGGAGCTAATTCATCTGTCACACCCACCTGCCAACACCGCATCACCTGCAGCAGAGTAACTGTTTGCAGTCTGCTGGACCCAGTGAATGAGGACCAGTTCTATATCTGTGAACTCTTGAAGGCTTCACAAGAATTTCATCTGATGGCTTCTGTCGAGACTACTCCCAGCTTCTCATCATTATCTCCGCAATCGTCACGTCTGCCTGTCTGACTCACCCTGGTTTGTCTGCTTTCGTTTTCCTTTGTGTCTGACCAACTCAGTGACTCACTGACTGTCGTTTCTCCGTGCTTTCCTGTGTGCCTAACTCCACCACTTTCCATTCAGTATCTCGCCACGATTACAGTGGGACTATCTGATGGAAACCAGCTTGTTCCATATTCCAGTCACTCATCGGATTCATCAGACTGGATTCATGTTTTGGCAACTGTTGACATGCTGCTGCAACAGATGTGACTTGGTGTGACAGTCCTTTTTTTTTCCTTTCCAAAAGCTTCCTGAAAGCTTCCATTTACACCCCAGTCACTGGCATGGGTTAATTTGTGTTGGTGGTAATGAGAACAGGTCAACGAGCAGCTGAAAGCAGCTCGGACAGTGCCTGGCTGGAGTGAACAGCTGTCTGTGACAGGGTTGGAAACTTAATTTAATGATGTTTATGCTGAAATGTTAGATAACTTGTCTCCTCTGAGAGACACAGACAGCGAGACCATATGAGAGAGTGGGCGAATGTGAGTAAGCAAAGCCAGAATTGAAAGTGAAACAGACACAGCTTCAGTTGTAGACTTGAGTCAGAGTGCTGACCTCAAGATGTATCTGTGACAGTAGTCCTATATAAATAAGTCTAATAAGGATTAAATGTACTTTTAGCATATGAGCATTATATGCACGTCCCCTCTATGAAAGAAGAATTACACTCAGGAAACAGAAGACACAGAAACTCTGTTCAAAACAACCTTTGGTCTTTGATCCCACTGAACTTATGGTCTGTGGTTGTAGAGCGGACCACCGATCATTTTCTAATTCGTAATGAAAATAAATTCATTCACACTGGGAGATATTTTTATACTTCAAATATAATGAGTGCACGAAAAGCATTAAAATAGAGCTCATGTATTCAGGTAGGGCTGTTGCGAATACCAGTTTTGGGACATGGAAGCTTCAGTGAAACATTTCTGTGATAATGTTGGGTAATGAGATCCGAGAGTACATTTTTTGAAACATGAGCTAAAAAGAAAGAAAAGTTGGCGAGACAGTTGACCTGTTACTTGCAGTGTAGATTTGTGATGTGCCAGTTTCCTTTGGCATATCTGGCACTCGACATTTTGGGGTCATCTTCACAGATTTTGGAACTATTCCAGTTGCTTTTTCGACATCTTGCTAGTGAATCTGTAAGCCTGTCACAGGTGGTGAAACTGTCCCAGGTTCTTTAGTACTGGACTGCTAGTGACTGATGTTAGATGAGGGTGAGTCCGAGTCACAAAACTAGTCCTATGACTAAGTTTAAATGTCCTTGTCTGAGAATAACTAATAATAATTATTGCTGATGCATAATAACTGGATTACTGTTTGTTACTTTATGGGCTATTCAGGATTTTTGGGATAATGGTGTAGAAAATCTGTGTATTCAGATACTGATTTGGACTTTGATTACCATGGCAATGATTCAAGCTTCAGAGCTTCGAAGCGTTCAGGTCAGCCCTAGTACCAGGGGAGGTCCAGGCTAAGCCCCAAATGTGCTCAAATCCTAAAACAACCCCTTCGTACACCTGACTTGTGCCGGGCTGCTGCAACTGGATTCGCCTTGTTTGTTCAATTTATCTGCTGAATAATAATTAATGTTTGTTTATTCTGTGGCCCCTGGCCTCCTGTCACTTTGCAAAAGTGGCCCCCAGAGCAAAGCAAGTTGAGTATCCCTGGTGTTGCTCATGTCATGGCAGCAATTTAACGAGCGACCTGTAATGTCTTGCTGTTGCTGACCATGCAGACTTCAGTGTTTCATGCAGCTCGCCAGGTTGATGAGTTGGTGGGTATTCTGCGTCCCAGCATGCCCCAAAAGGAAGGCAAGTAGTTCTAGTGGGCGACCGTGTTTTCCAGGACATTCACACCACGTCACCTGAATGTTCCTCAAACAATTCCTGCGTGATTCTTGCATACTAACGGAGCATTAAAAGGCTACTCTGCGTATTTTGCACTCCTATAACATTGTCGGACACCTAAAAAAGGATCAAAATGAGTGCACAGGAACCAGAGATATCATCTTTTTTATTCTTCACATTCTTCTTTGCCTGATGACCCATGCGTAATATTACCCATGACACCCATCTCAGACCCCTCGCCAGCCTCTGGGGGCACATGCCAATATTTTGGAGACTCAGGTATAGCCAGTGGATATCCGGATAATGCATGAATGATATTCAGGTCAAAACTTGCGTGCAGGTCATAGTTTATAGTCTAATCAGCAAGGGAAACCAGAATGCTTCCGCTACCAAAATATTGTCCGGTTACCTACAGATGTCACTCTAACCATTAACTGTGCGTAACTCTTATTTGGAACGTCTCTCGCCATCCACCGTGTTGCATCATTTATCATCACTGCTCCATCTTTCCCATCACAGGGAGTCACCTTCGGAAAAAGGGATGATATCATGAACATCATATGGAAACTATCTCTGCATTTGCTCGACACTAGAATGAGACATTCCCTGTTTAACTGAATCCAAATTGCATTTCTTCCTCGTTAGGCATCTGGTCATTGTCTCTGTGAAGGACAGTTTTTTTTCCAGACAGTCAGGGTGAATGAAAGTGACCAGTTCTGACCAGACCGTAATGTTACACTGTAAAACATACCAGACTGACAGTCCGCTGAGAACTAATGTGCTACTTTCACAGCTGAGATATAGATGTCTGAATACCTCAGTGTTTTAGTCAGTGCATTTACAGCACATTGAATCATTAGAAACCAATTCCTAATTTTGAAATTCACCCCGCACTAAATTATAAACACTGAATTTAAAGCATTTAAATATTTTTCTCTTAAAATCGTCTTGTATAATGTGATGTAGTTTGAATTTCATCTTTGTAGGGGGGGATTTCAAATCAAAACTTGAATGAGGCTATCACGGATAAGCAATCAAGAATGAGTCAGTCAGCACGAGTGTAATCAGTCATGTGATCCAAGAAAGAGAAGTACAGAAAAGTGGCTGGGAAACACCAGAAATCTTTGCATTTGTCAAAAAAAAAAAAATCCCAAACAAAACAAAACCTGCTCTTGACATTGACATTTTCATTTAAAGAGGGGAATTCAAACCACATGAATCAAGATAGATGATTCCCACAAATGTTGTCTTTACATTTGAAATGTCACCTCCATCCGCCCTTGCAGTAATCCTGCACCGATGTACACATAGTGTCTACATTGTTAGGTACACCTGTTAAATCAAGTGCTTTCCAATGTAACAGCGCAGTCACAAACTTGACCTGTACAGAGATAATAAAGTTCAGTTTTGTTTGACACTGTCAGAAGTGTAATTTTTTGTCAATATAATGTTGTACAGTACAACACCACCACCAACTACGACCTTTATGGTTAACATATAGCTAAATTAACACCTCTTGGAATGTTCAAACTAAACCTTCCCTTTAAACATTTTTGTTACAGTAAAATATGTTGATCTTGTATAGATGTGCCTAATATAGTGGCCAGAAGGTTTATATTGCGTGGAGCCAAAATGTACTAAGTGGACATTTTTCCACCCAAAGCTGCACTTGGTGTGTTTTTCTTGAGCGCTTGCTGACGAGCTTGCTCAGTCCACCCGACATCGAACCAATGAGGGCAGTGCATAGCAGATTAAAAGAAAACTTCACCTGCAAAATGACCATTTGTATATTAAGTAACTGCATGTTGATTTGAATTCAAAAAGAAAGTTTAGTATTTCTTGTATCCCTCCATGGGTGAACAGACAATCCAAAAAAGGTGAACATTCTTCATTAATTGTAAAATTATATAAAGGGTGTAGGTTTGAATTCGGCCTTTCTGTGTGGAGTTTGCATGTTCTCCCTGTGTCAGCGTGGGTTTTCTCCAGGTACTCCAGCTTTCTCCCACAGTCCAAAGACATGCAGGTTAATTGGTGACTCTAAATTGTCCATAGGTGTGAATGTGAGTGTGAATGGTTGTCTGTCTCTATGTGTCAGCCCTGTGATAGTCTGGTGACCTGTCCAGGGTGAACCCTGCCTCTCACCCAGTGTCAGCTGGGATAGGCTCCAGCACCCCTGCGACCCCCAGTTGGATAAGCAGTTACAGATAATGAATGAAAACTATATCAAAACATCCATTTATAAAGAGCTCCTGCAGTATAATCCAAGTCTCATGTATCCTGTCATAGGCTCAGTACTTCCCCAAAACATGCCTTTTTTATTTAAAGCATGTCAGTACAAACAGTCTCATGCACGGCTCATGGGCGTGTGCATGCTCAGACTGACTCAGGGTGGGATACCCGTATGTGGAAGTGTTTATTATTGCAACATCTGTGACTAATGTAAACTCACTGTTACACGTAATGGTATTTTATTTATTTTCCTGTTTCCTACGATCCAGTTCTCCAAATACATAAGTTCTCTCTCTCTGCAGACCAAGTTTCGCTTAAACCCTTTCACTGGGTAAGGTGTAGCTTGTGTGCATGATATTTTAAACAGAGTACTTAGTGTATGTGTATCCATACACATCTACCTCATGCTCTTTAAAGTGGTTCTTCTGAATCATGTCAGTAATCATTCACCCTGTGTGGACTGTAGAGGTGGCAGTTAAAAATTCTGTGTAGTTTTGTAAGTCATGGTGCCGCTATGGTCATCAGGCTCAGGCGGTGTCTAATTTTTTTATACCTTCCTAGTTCCCACCTTCCTGAAATTTCACCGGGGTACACAGTATATTTATACTGTTTTTCCACCATTCTCTCCGATGTTGCTTGCCGCCTGTTCACAGTCCTCCATCACTTGGAGTCGCTATATCTGTCCGCTCAGCTGCTTGTTCCATCAGCAGAGAGCAGAGACTGACCTCTGATGGTGCGTGCTGTGCAATAAATACAACGAGTTCAAAAGAAAGAAGAGCAGCTGTATTTATGACGTTACTGAAAATCTTACCGGAGGGGATTTCTAAATACCCTTGTATACTGTAAAACTGTGATACCGCCCAAGGCTAGTAGTCATTTTGAATTCATGTCTGTTTTTATAGATTCCAGTTGCGGTTTTCACTGTGGAAAAAAGAATCAAATGTGTGTAGAGGATAAAACCTTTGACAGACACTGATCGGGGCTACGGAGAGGTGTGTGATGCCATCAAGGTGTTTTCTGATTTGGCTTTTCAGATTTAATACACACAAACTAAAATATATCCTGCAGATAGCATCGAAAGTAAAACCAAAAGACAACTTGACTTAATAGCAGAACATGGTTGATTAGAGGGTGCTAGAATAAAAATCACATTCAGCAGAAGCCGCAGTACATCAGTCTAACCACATGAGGGCAGTGTTACAAAATATATGAAGTGGGGTGCTGATGGGATTACTGGACCTGAAGTGTCTTTCTCTAAAACAGATGTTTGGTTTCAGATATACATTAATGTCTCTCTACAGATGCATCTGTCTGTCAGCTGCTACTTTTGCATGCTAAACCAACATGTAGTGCAGTATATGTTGAATATTGTGTCTGATCTTTGCCTGTGACATAGTGATTATCTCGCGGTATGCCGTCCTGAGTTGTGTTTTTATTTATTTTATGTCTGTCTTGCATGCTGTGGGCGCAGCCTCTGAGACGGCGCTGGCTGAGGTGGCTCTGAACATCCTGTGTCTGCTGATGAAGGAGCAGTGGAGCTGGCTGTGCACTGAAAACATCCAGAAGACCATCAGGCTGCTGTTTGGGACCCTTATTAACAGGTGACATGCTGCATTCATTAACAGTCATGGGATGCCAAAGAGTACTTTCAGGAAAATGTGATTTCAGTAACACATGTCTTACAGCAGACTTTACAAAGTTTTTTTCCCCCGCGACTTGGCACTGCAGCCAAAAAATCCTCAAAATAAAACGGATTAAATGGAAAGATGGAAAAAAAACAAGTTGGCAAAATTAAGTTAATAGACAGTGAATCTGCAAGTAAGTCTAGAGGTTTAGCCATCCCGTAATGATGGAAACACAACACCTAGCTGAACGTGCTAGTTTTAGCCTCGTTACCTGTGAGATGGAATGAGAGGACACAATAAAATACCGTCCATCTCCGCCCAAGAAAAGTTCAAACATTGATCCAAACAAGTCTGCACCGAGTTTAAAAGAAAGACTGAATAAGTAATTATGAAAATGCAGTAAACTCACTGTAGTCATGTCCCTAATAATGCTACACTGTGAGCGATGAATCTGTGTTGAAAGAAGAGCTCGTTAACGTTTGCACACAACTAACAGAGGTTGCATTGAGTTACATTATGATGTGTTCAAGCTCTATACAGCAATGTGTTATAGATGGATTGTTAACCCCTGATCACTATACATATCAGTTGGCTAAGTTTCCTTTGGCGTAAAGTGATACTGTTCCCACAACTCAGCAAGGTATGTCTAGTAAGTGGTTGGTTGGTGGCAAACACATGGTATGTAAACTGTAAGAAGACTGTGAAGGAGAGGTTAGGTGTTTTTGGTGGCCTGGCAGCTTTTAAACAAGGTACACAAGATCATGGAAAACCTGGAGAGTTTGACATTTACCAGGCCTGGAAAGGTCATGGCAATAGTAAAAAGTCATTAAAAGTCTTGGAAAAGTCATGGAATTTTGTTTCATGTAATGAAATTTATACAGTTGTCTTCCGTGGATAACATTCCTCAAAATATAATATAAGGTCAAATTTATTTTGTGAAGCTGTCAATGTAATGTAGCTCCAATTTGCGTCGGTGTGTGACGTTTGTTTTCCATCATGTACGCCTCTTCATTTTTTTGCTGCGTTTGATCTCACCTTTAAGGAGCTATATGTAAGAAATCTAAAGCAAATAGTCGTAAAATCATCCGAATATGTCACAGAGACGAAGGAATAATGTTAATATAAAATACTGATCTCACCGACAACAATAGTACAGCCAGAATATTCGCATTTAAAACATTTTTTTATGGTCTGCAAATCATGTTTATAGTTTACAGTTACGACTGAGCTACAATGGCTGACGGTGCGACTAAACCCAAACGACCTTGTTATGATTCCCAAAAACGCCAAGACAAAACTCGATGCAAAGGGAGGGTCTATAGGAGATGCTTTTGAATGGTGGAGATGGTTGAAAGCGGAGAAGAATTTGAAATCGGATGTCGAAGTGGCTACTCTTCTCCTCGACAGGTAAGCTGTAGCCAAAGTTGGCTAACTAGCATCATAGCTAGACGGGGATGGACATTTCGAATACTTTCAACTGTTATTCATTTTCGATCATACATTGTAGCCCATGTGCAGGTGGGTCATCGTGTCCCGGTACATAGCATTAGCAGCCGGCTCCTCCTCCGCTGTATCCCAGCAGCAGCATTAGCAGCAGAGAAGCCGGACTTGCTCGAACAGTCCGCTGGAAAACCGAAGATCAAGGACGCAGCGCCGCGGCCCTGCCACGGTAGCCGCCCGTGGGCAAACAAATCAGTCTCCAGCATGCCGCTGTCCAGCAACCTCGAATCTGTAGGGGAGGGGGGGCGGACACGACTTGCGGCAGTATTTTGAATTTGAGTGTAACCATTTTGGCCACATTCTTACATACGGTGCCTTTAAGTGTATGCTAGATCGTGAAATTACAATTATGGGCAAGTAGTGTAAGGGCCCCATGGCGTCATCACGTTTGACGAGTGAGTAAAACCGGCTTCAAAGCCTGGTACTCTTCCTAGAGTCTTAAGGCAATCCACCATTTTCATTTGAATTTATTGCTATTCTTAATTCCAATCATGTTTTTCCATGTCATGTTCCAGAGACAAAACCTCACCTAGATACTGTAGATACTTTCCTTCATCCTAAGCGACTGGGTATAAGCAGATCCTGGTAACATTTTGAAGCAACCCAATGAAGATCTTTGTAGAGAAACCTTGCTGATACTGCCACGACAGTGCAAATTATTTTTCTCTCCTTGTAACAACAGTTGCCCCTGAATGACTCGATCTTCTTAAAGTGCTTTTACAAGCATTTCTACAGCAAAGAAATGATGGAAAGTTCTACATAGTAGGGGGCGGCTGAGTCTGTGGACTCCGCCAGTTCAGGACATGAGAACACATGGTTCCTGGTGGAGATTCCACAGAGAGGGCTGTTTATGAGCTGGAGAGGGGACTCTGGCGAATGTACAGTCGTTAGTCAAGAGGGTTGATATTTCAGACAAGAGTTGACTATGAGCCTCTGCAGCGATCTGTGATATAAAAAAATCAGGGGCATCACTTGCCATGCAGCATACCTATTAATCACTTTACAGAGGCTGTAAAGAAATGTGCTCATCAGAGACCTCCTCACTTTTGTTGTATAATAGAGTCTATAAGCACATATGCATATGCTCCTCTGTTCGGCCCTCAGTAGAATGCCTGACATCAACTCCCCAAACATTTGTCGCAGATAGGTATAGCTCCCGCTGCCAGTAAACTGAACATGCAGACAATGTTCTCAGGTTCTAGTGTTTGTGGTGTTCATGCTCTGACCTCACGTTCCCTGGGGTGTCAGTACGGGAATATCGTTTCTTCATATTGATACTGGGCCCTCTATTTTAAGAAGTTCCACCAGCCAAGTATGAAAGGCCTTGTGCTTTTGTTTGGCCTCGTCTATATCAGGCAGCAGTCTGTCAGCAGTGCAGTGACAGCTCTCAGCGTGGCGAGTATCTGCTCTCATCAACTGGTTTCTCTGATCAGAGGAGACAAGATGCTCTGAACCGCTGTTGACAGAAACACTACTGGTGAAACTGTGTTATTAAGATAGCTCTATTCATGTGAGTTAGAAACAAACGCAAAGTGGTACATGATAAGTAGAGAATAAAAATGAAAAGCAGAAGTAAAGCAAGTAAAGCTTACATAAAAATTTAAGTTATATAAAAGCCACTCTCCTAAAGGGAAAAACTGATGTGAATGACAGTTCAAATTGTTAGCGTATGTCAGGGTGTGTTAAAGTGTCTCGGCGCACAACTTTTGGTCTTTAGCCAGGATTTACTGATGGTTACCAGAACCACGCCTGAGTGTTACGGGATGCACTATATCTGATTAAGAGATAAAAGAGACAAAGAGGTGGCAGTTTTAGTGTCCATTCCTAGCCCAGCCTTAATGCTCTGCCAAAAAAATACTTCTAGCTTGGTTAGATGACTGATCCACCACTTTGATTCAGACTGAAATATTGATGGATAGCCATGGAAAACACTGGATGAATCCTAATGGCTTAGGGGATCCCCTGACTTTTCGTATAGTCTTATACTTACCATCCCCTGCACTAAAATGGCGAGCACATGCCACATTTCACTGCATGGTAAGGCTTGACTGCACTAGCTTGGATCTGTTCTTTTTTGGTTTTCCATTGGCAAAAGTTGTGGATAGTACCTTGAACTTTTTGGTGCCACCTTGGTCGAGGTTACAAGCAAGTTGAGCTGATAATTGGAGACCACTGATTGGTTGGAGAGGATCGTCAGCACAGTCGTCAGTCATTCTTACAGTAAATAGACAAGCTACCGTCAGTAGCCACCACAATGTTTTTATGACTCCACACTAGCAATAGCCATGGCCAGAGGCATTATGTGTTTTGCTTTGTCTGCTGTTCATCAGTCCGTCTCATTCTCGTAAACACGATATCTCAAGAGCATCTTGAGGGTGTTCTTGAGGTATCACAGTGAAAAACGAAATCAAGAAAAAAACCTGGTACCAAAAGATGGCTTCTCTTTGTTACAAAACTGTTTGCCTGATGAAGGTCTAGTCATAGAAACATTGCAGCATTATTAACCCAACCATGAGCAAACCTCAGCTGCCTCGTTTTTTCTTTTGGTAAGTGGCCATGCTTTAGGCTTGGTAAGACACTCCAAGATGTTTTATGCAGAACTCAGTGGGGGAAATGCATTTGCTTCCACTTTTGCCTCATTGTAATAAAGCAGGCATGTCCAATGTCTGGCCCGGGGGCCAATTGTGGTCTGCAGACCAATTTTAATCGGCCCTCGGCTTGACTTTCAAAATATACCATATGTGGCCCTTTACACAATAATGGTTAACAGAGCAAGATCACTTGGCATTTTTACCCCAGCCTCACAATGACTATCATACAGTTTGTAGACAGGCATCACATAGTAATAGTTCATTAAAAGATAAAAAAGTTGCATTTGTCTCACTTTTTTTTAAACCCATTTGATGCGAGAATCAGTTGGCCCCTAGGTATTTTCACGTTGTTTTATCTGGCCCCCATTCAAAAAAAGTTTGGACACCCCTGTAATAAAGGTTAATTCAGATGATTAATATCCTTCTGAAACCCGAACTTTTGTTTGGTATGCTTTTTTAAATTCTCCTAGCTATTAGGGATCAGTAGGACCTGATGAGTATTAAAAAAACAAACATTGTCAACTATAATTCCCAGTGTGCCGATAACAAAGTCCCAGTGTCCTCAAACAAGTACTTCCTAATCACCAGTGTCTTAGCTTGTTACTGTTGCTAAAATTGGTCAAATTTGTTGCCATATCAAACTACAAACATTATTAGTCATAAAGGTTTTGGACCTTGTCTACTTGTGCGTCGCAATCGGCTGCAGTCTGACTTGGCAGAGATGGCTGCCATCTTGTTTTTACATGGATTAGTGTATTGTGCTCTTACTACCACTAGATGGACTAGATGGGCTCGTTCGTGGCACTAATTGTCCACGAACGAGGACAACAGGTCTAAATTAAGTAGAATGAAGTATAAGGCCAAGTAAACCCAAAATGTGATGTCCTCATATTAGGACACAGGGTCTCAGGAGGATAGAGCAGCAAACCAGTATTTGCTATGTAAAGATATGGTGGAGTATCTGAGTGGAAAAAGAAGTCACACTCCCTATGTGTGTGTTGTAATCCAAGTTCAGTGTCGGACTCAGGATGTTTGAAGGGCAGGGGCGAAAAGGAAAAAAGGGCACCTACTGCATGACATGGGGACAAGAGGGCAGCCAAAAGGGCACATCCGCTCGTTTTCATCCATTAGGATACATCGTCTTGTTTTGATCACTCGAGGGCAGCCAAAAGCTACCATCCTCTCGTTTTCACCACTCAAGAGGGCAGCCAAACGGGCACATCCTCTCGTTTTTGTTAATCAAGAGGGCAGCCAAAAGGGCACATCCGCTCGTTTTAATCCAATAGGGCACATCGTTTTGTTTTGATCACTCAAGAGGGCAGCCAAACGGGCACATCCTCTCGTTTTTGTTAATCAAGAGGGCAGCCAAAAGGGCACATCTGCTCATTTTCATCATTCAAGAGGGCAGCTGATAGGGCACATCCGCTCATTTTTCGCCACTTAAGAGGGCACTTTAGCGCAGCGTTTTCATGTTTAGCTCTGTTTATGGAGTAAACATTGTTAGCTGCTAGCTCAACCACCTCCATGTTGAGAACTGTGTGCAGATAACTCATAAGCTCTGGATTTGACAGAGTCCCTTTAAAGCAAGAGACCTTGTTGTGTATATTGCTCACTGTTGGTTACTGAAATCTGTACCTCCCAAAATTTCTCCCAAGATGTTTTCATTACAGTGGAGAAATATAGACACACCACGGTGGTCTTAACAAATACTAATGCACATTAAGTATAATTAACTTTTTCAGTTTTAGTCAGCCATTTTTATTAATAAACAGATCCACAAAATTATTTCTTTAATACAATCTGACAGTTGTTTGGTGGGAGGCAAAGCTGCAGGCTGTAGAAACTTTATCCGTGCCAGTCTACAGATGTAGTGGATGTCAGAATTTAATTTGGAATTGTGAGTGGATAGAGAAAGCGCGTGTTTGTGTGTGGGAGATGAAACCAGGACCCAACAGGCCAAATCTGGGTCTGTGTGTGTGTGACAGGTCTGGCTGGAAAAGCCGGCTCTCTGCTCCTATAAATGGGGTCCAAGGCGAGGCTCTGGTTTGGGAGATGTCTGATTTTTATGGACTGGAAAGTGGGACAGTTTAAGATGAATATAGTCTCTTTCTCTTAGACAGCAGTCTGGATGGAAAATCCAGCTGGATCCAGGGTCTAGATGTTCTGTAGATGTAGCAGAGTGCAGCCACTTCATGTTAACATCACAAGCCTTAGTAGGGATAGTCCGTGTTCTGTTTGGTTAAATGTGTCTGTAAAGATAATACTGCCTTCATTTACCAAAAAAAAAAAAAGAAAAGGTGAGTTGGTGATTATTTTGAAGCAAACATCCATCAATACAAATAACTGTCAATTACACTCTTAATGAAAGTGTGCTGAGACTCATGTCAGACTTTAAAACGTGTGAGGTCAAGTCCATAAATGCATGTGTGACAGTGTTGAGGTTAGTTTGCCCTACAACAGAATGAAATATGCCGCTCCATTACTCACTTACATGCACTGGACAACATTTGCTGCAGTCATGTGGTGGAGAAAGTGGGTTAGTGGCGATGATGACACAGTATAATGATTGTAATTAATCAAATTAATCAAGTGGTTCAGGTTTTCTCGGCAAGCTGTTTTGCCGTTGGACTGTGGTCAGTAAGACTCTGTAAGCATGGAATATTCCCCCAGTGAGTCCAGAGCACACATCATATCGGATAATGGATGGACTCTTTAGTCCATCACTCTACAGCAGGACATGGCACTTCAAAATAAAAGCTCTGTGCTGAAAATTCACTGTACTTGACACTGTACTTGTACAAACTTGACACATTCAAGAATCACTTGCGATCCATTAAGAATGGACCTGAATCCACTTTTGGACCGCGACCCACCAGTTGGGAACTGCTGGTCTGAAGGACTTCCTTATTTATTTACAACACGTCACCAAACTACAAGTTTTATGCCTCCATGTCAGCGATAGCCATAGACAGTTCCATCCTTTGGTCCGTCCCATATTTGTGAACATGATATCTTAAGAACTCCTTGAGGAAATTCTTCAAATTTGACACAAACGGTCACTTGGACTCGTAGGTAAACTGGTCAAAGGTCCAAGTCACTGTGACCTCTTCTGTCTCATTCTCATGAACCCCCTTAAGAGAATTTCCTCAAATTTGGCACAAATGCCCACTTGGACTCACAGATGAAGTAATTAGATTTTGGTGGTCAAAGGTCAAGGCTACTGTGACCTTGCTTTTGTCTCATTCTTGTAAATGAGATATCTCAAGAACATCTTGAGGGAATTTCTTCAAATTTGGCACAAACGTCCACTTGGACTCACCGATGAACTGATTAGATTTTGGTGGTCAAAGGCCAAGCTCACTGTGACCTCACAAAACATGTTTTTGGCCATAACTCAAGAATTTGAATACTAATTTTGACAAAATTTCACAGAAATGTCTATCAAGATAAAATCATGAAGTGATGATATCGCATATCCAAAAGGTCAAAGGTCAGCTTCCCTGTGACATCATAATGTTCTTCAGAAACACTTTTCTGGCCATTACGCTGTGACCCAGGAACAGAAGGGAAAACATTTAGTTAGATACTAAATTAGTGACTCTAATCTTGGGTGCCCATCTTGAAACTGTGCTGACTGTACGGATCTTCTGTGCATGAAGCATCCATGTTTTATAATTTGTGGCTTCTTTGCAGCAGTACCATAGCCTATTTGAAGCACTGTCAGCTGTCACTGCTACATACGGCTCTGGACAGACATGGATATTAACTGTAACAGCACCTTAACAGGTTTGTGGAGGGATACAACTGCGAGGCAGTAATTCTAGTTCTGGTTTTTCAGCGGGATACATGTTGGTCTGAAGGGCTTCCGTATTGGTTTACAACACCCTTACCTCACCAAACTCCATGTGGCACCCCTGTTCTGCCAGTCTTTTTCTGCACCTGTCACACAATGACATGATTCTTTATTTTTACTGCCTAAAATGACATATTAATACTTCCATAAACAAATCAAATGGTAGCACAAGTCCTCGCTGACAGCTTGATGATGGAGGTGAGGATGAAGCAGAGTATGGCGGATTTAAAGCTTGTCAACAGTTGTCATAGAGAACACTCTGGCTCTCTCAATCTTTTTCTTTTGGTCTCACTGTCTCTGCTTCAGCTACACTGATAATTAATACCCAGGGATCTCCATCTGACACACAGTGGCCTGCTTGGGTTTCACCGGTGGTGAACAACAACTTGTTTGGCTCCAGGGAAAGTGGTTTTGGTCTCACTGCTGCATGATTTAGCCTGTGACCACATTGTGGCATTTGGCGAGAACTCTGAAGATGTGGTCAGGACTCCACCATTAACAAAATATATAACACTGGCTTTTATAAGTAGTATATTTTATTCACCATGAGACGACTTGCATGCTATTTCATAATTTGTTTTTCAATTTTTAGAGTTGGCAGTTTGCCTTTGAATGCAGAAGGTTTGCACAGAGCAGTTTGATTGCTTCAGTGTGCTGGAGCATGCTGTATCCAATAACAACAGTCCTGAATGTTAATCTGGTTATTATAGTCATTTCTAATACAATGTTTTCGCTACAGGCTCATGTAGATGAAGTTGTGAAGTTACAGTTTGTATGAGAAGCCATAACACAGCCAGATACCATAACGTTCAAACTAGATGTTTTTAAGGCACAGCAAGACCATGTTCAGGGCTTTGACATAAACAATATGAACTCATGGTGCATGTTCATGTGCGTCTCAAGTCTTCATCAGTGGACAGGGTTTGCTCTGCTTTTGTTCAGGACGTCATCACAACGAACTTCATCCTCGGACAAAGACTGAAAGCATTTGAAAATGCAGAAAAAGCTGTTAAGTTGACGACGAGTTAAGATTGTTTTCGTTTAAGTACTATTTCCAGTATCAAAAAATAACCTTCACACTCTGTTCAGGTCCTTATAAAGAAATACTTTCCCCCAAAATGACCATTTGTACGTTGTTTTCACTGAAAGTAAAACCTAGCTTTCACTTTCTGTCCCAACAGGGAAGGCTGACAGCCAGGTAATGCCAAGTGTTTTGGAAGTTCTTCGCAAATGATCAAACACATGAAACTTGGATTATACTCCACAAGTTGTGTGAAAGTTTTTAAACGCATATTTTGATATAGTTTTGCTGTTTTTATGTGTGGACCCCAATGACGTCAATTCATTAGCAGTGTTTGCTGTTGAGAAAAATGTCTACGTCACAAATTCAGTGTAACACGGGGTGAGTAATTGATATGGAGAGGGTTATTTGGGGCGTGAAGTATTCCTCTAATGCATGTCCAAATATGTAATGTTACTTCTTGAACTTGCGGTGCACAGGCTGGTAGGGTTGGAGGTAGCCAGTGACCATGGTGGAATGGTGCCCTGCAGCTGCCGATGCAAAATTCAGACATCAGTGTCACCGGGTGCTTTCAGCTTAGATGGGGACGGATAGCAGACTTTTGTCAGTGTTGTATTAACAGCATGGACAGTAAAAATAATGGATGTAGCTATCCTGACGTCACCCACTGGTTTGTGGACTCCGGTTCTGAAGCCTCGAGTTTGGCATATCGGTCGTTGCCATCTTCTTTTTTTGAGCCAGAGGTGACCAACTTCGGGTGAAAGGGTGGTGCTGTGGAGGAGTGAGGGGTGGTTCTGACAGTCAGCAGACAGCCTGTCACTCAGAGTGACCACTTGGTGAACAGATGGTTGCGCTGCCCCAAAGTGGGCCAAGAATTGATTAATGCAGGCCTAAGAAACAAAACATCAAAGAATTATAGCTTAAATAATTAAATACCTTGTGCTGCTTTTGTTTAACCTTCGTAGCTGCAGAAAGCAACTACATTAGATACATGTTGAGCTTCTAGTAACAAGTTTTGTAAGACTTCACTTATAATATTGTTTTACTTGGCTACCATTAGAAAACTGTTCTAGCCTGTTATTCATGCTTGCAAAGGCTGCAGCACCAGCAGCACAATTTAGCCACAACTTGGGACTCCAGCTAGCTCCACGCTACTGTCATGTGTTGAGTAGATCCATATGTAGTGATGTTTACCCAAGTCAAACGGCTCATTTGCTTGGTAGTCTGCTGCAGGCTCGCTGCCATCTCTACCAGAGAGAGAGAGAAATAAAAGTTCAAATTATTCGGTCCAGGCACTCTGGTCTAAAATTACTACATGTCCGAATATGTATCAGCAGATATTAGGTTTGGGGTATTAGCACTATGAGATAATAGTCATATGTGTCTGGCTTTGAACACATGATTATTTTTAATCTTTTAGGTGTGACTTTCTCTTGTTCCTAGAATTCATTCTCCTGGACAGAGTGTTTCGCTTTGGCACGTCTGCCTGACTTAACAAGTGTCAGAGCTAATTTTTTATCATGTCTTAACATAACAGAAGACCTCATGCTGTGTTCCTGTGATGATCTAATGCTTCTCAGTGACAGCGATGTGAGGAATCCAGAGATTTGTGTCCTTTTTTTTCTCAAGATCTGGCCTAAAAACAGAGATCCATCCTCAGCTCAGGAGGATTTTTGACACCACTGGTTGTTTTCACAGCGAGGCGGTGATATCAGAGTCCTCTGCTGTTTTTCTCCTCTGGTGCTGTTCCTTGACATATGGGTCCTGGGGCCAAGCGTGAGGTATAAACAGAAACCCCTCCTTGCAAGCTGCAAGCTTCTCCTGTCAGCAGGAATTCTCTCTCAGGCTGAGTGTGCCGGTGGTCAGCCGGGTGGGCTATACATGACAGATTTGGTATTGGTGGGAAGAAGAAGAAGAGGGAGTGTTGGCTGGAAAAGCTGCTGTTACATAATGGTCCAGGCTATCTATCAGCCGCTGTAGAGTGGAGGAGGTGTGACGTTCCTGGACAAGCTGTTCCTGAGATGAAACAAATTCTGACGCACTCCTCGCTGTGGGATCAGGCTGTCTGAGTGGTTTATATCTCACCCCGTGTTTCAGTTGGAAGTGTGCCCTGTGTCATGTCACCATCACGTTTGCTCGGGGCATTATTCCCTTTTTACATGAACAGACGTTTTTGAAATATAAATATTGTCTTCTGTTACAGGCTAATAGTAGTCTGCAGTTGCTTTCCAATTCCTAAAGACCTATGTAATCGTCTCAAGGGGACATTACAGGTCAAATACCTAGGTCACTTCTCGTGAAGGTTATGAAACACACTTATCCCCAGCCCCTGAGTGCCATCAGTTAAAGCTTCCCAGCCCCTGTGTCCATTTATCCTTATTTAGTGTTAGTGAGTTGTAGAGACACCAAAATCCTCCCTCTCCAGGACATGAAAGATGATATGGCTCATTATTGTCTCCACTCTTGATAAAGTTAGATGGAGGACAAGTGCCACATGCTCAAACGCTGTCGGGATGTTTGCAAAATGAAGTGACCCTTTGGCCTCTTCACATCCCCGGAGTCTGTTGTCACCCCTCACCTGAGCCTGGGGCCCGAGATGTGACTCCGAAGTCATGGTTCGTCTTCTGTCTCCAGAGACATACTTGTGCAATGACATCTCGTCTGTCGAAAACTGTCTGGAGGCTTCTTTTAGCTCAAATGGGACCTGGTTATACTTGTCTGTGTTTACCATAAATGGTAACTAAAATAAATCCCTCTGGAGTCCAGCACATAGTTGTCGGCCAGCTCAGCTGATGTTTTACGTGTATTTGGATTCTCTTGCGTCACTGATTATTGATTTCCTGCCAAGTATTCGAAGCATCTCGACAATCAGCGATAACTCTGTTTTATCTTGATGAACATGAAGGGGATTATCGTAGATTGTGTCAGGTTGATTGTTGGTGCTGAGCCCAGTCATTGCTTATTTAATCCGTTGATTCAGACCCTTGAGCTTAAAGGCGTAAATGGACTCTCTCTTAAAACTCTCAATGAACATTTAATTGAGATTAAAGTACATAGTGCACAGCTGAAGAATTAAATTCAAAACTTGGAAAGTGCACTCAGTACAGATCAGCAGATCAGCCTACCAATGCAATGACCAAAACAAAGCGGTAACCTTTTGGCTGAGGCCAGCTTGACAATAAGGTTAGGAAATAGCTTCATTCACTGGGCCGACTGCCGGCAACTTTTAAGGTGGAACGTTAACTTGTAATGTTACTCAATGCACGAGCTGACGACGTGAATCCATCAGCACACCTTGAATATTCCATATGACAACTTTGACCATTACTTACGTTATTATATGACACACACTTTTCGTAATGAGAGGATCTTCACTGTCTGACAGAAATGTGGTATTTAGAGGAGACAGGAGACAATTAAAGTATTACCTTTTTTCCTAGTTCTCATGACACAGATATTTTGAGCTGCAGTAATGAATCAGAGTGTGAAATAGCAACACTGTCACTGTGGAGGAAAGTAAACTTTGCATCATTTCAAATCCTGCTAAAATCTTGTGTTTAGTGTGTAAACAATCTCTGTGTTTGTTAGAAGCTCTGTTTAAAACCAGTGGAAATAGAGCCCTGGAGCAATGAACTGATTCTCCTGACCTATAACAATATATAGGCTCCTCTTTTTTACCTCTCACTCCGGACTTCTGTCTATGGATACTTCTTTCTTTAGTGATCTGATTGGTCAGAGTTCGAGGTGTTGACAGGCTGTGATACGATACTCTGAACATAACCTTCTCTGGAGCACTTTAGCTGTTCAGCATAAGTTATCATGGTGATTTATCCTGGTAAAAAGAGAACCAGCTTCATAGCACTGAAAGCCCAGAGTTAACCCTAAAGTTACATCGCTAACTCCAAATACTATTTTGTGAGCCTCCGGTCCCTCTGCTCTCTCAGCCTATTTTACGGCAACAACCATTTGCTCCTTGTGTGCAGCCCTGCTAGACTGTTGATATTAAATCAGCATTTTTGTAATGTACAGTATCTTTCTTTGAATCTTTTCTTTATGATCAGTGCTGCATAGCATGAAGATAAAATAAATGACAGTAAGCAAGGCAAAGACATCTGTAAGAAGACATAACTGACTGGTTACAAAACACCAAACTTCTCCGCAGATGATCCACACTGGCGTATCAATGCGGCTTAAATAGTTACACTACATGTTTTGTTGAATTTAAGCCCCAGTAAGCCCCCGGGCAGGGAGCAGAACATTGGTTGGCCGCTCTCCTCTTTCTTGAAAAATATCTCTCTGACAGAGTGGAGCTGGAAAACAACTGGTGGTTTTCATGGTAGCAATAATTCTGTAGAGTCTAAGACTACCAGACCGCAATCTCTCATATAGAATTACTTGGCATTTGTCAGCTCTAATTGGTTGAAAGCGCTCTGTGTGTGTGTGTGTGTGCAGGGTCTAAATCTGTGTGTGGTTGCATGCGCCAAAGGGAAAAGTAATCTCTTTGGTGATTGCCACAAGACTGCAATGGTGATGACAGCAGAGACGAAGTTCGATGGATATTATTGTAGCATAGGCAGGAACCTTGACCTGTGTGTGTGTGTGTGTTGATGTTTGCATGCACTGATCTAGCTCACTGTTTGTCCTGCGTGCTCAGAGTGTCAGCTCGCACATAGGTTTGAAACGCACAGCACCAAGACGGTGTATATGTAACCTCTCTGGGCCATATGTGATAAACTTTGGCTCAAGGCTGTAACGTCACATGTCTGTGTTTTGACCGGCCGGGGGGAACAAGGCGCCACGATAGTCCCAATAAAACCAGACCCGCTACGTACGTGCACACATTCAAACACACACACGGAGAAACTGAGCTGACTTTAGACAGCCAGGCTGTAAGAGGGCACCACGGCATGTATGGAGGTGGTGATGTGATGAGTCCTGAGCCAGAGGGCTTGACTGAGGTGCACATCACACCGTTAGGTCAGAACAACGCTGCTCTCTGCTGACATCTGTGGCGCTCACAACTTCATACTGGGTAACTTTGGAATTCTGGTCTAGATCTTTCTGCCTTTCTGCCTCTACTGTGTAGGCCAGGGGTCGGCCATTTTAAGATTTTCAATTAGTTTGCCATATCAATATATGTAAATCCTTCGCTCCACAGAATGCTCCATAATAAACTTGTGCTATGTCCCCACCTTTTTTTTGTTTGAGGCGCTGGTTTGAGTAACTGGCAGAGCTCCTCCCTTAAGGCCCTGACACACCGAGCCGACAGTTGGCCATCGGTCAGAGTTGGGCTGTCGGTGAGCATGCCGCCCTCATCAATGTGGTGTGTCCGCACTGTTGTCCCTTGTCAGCCCCTGTCTGCATTTTTTTGGTTGATTCAACGTGTTGAATTGGCGCTGGCAAAAGCAGAGCCTGTCTGTAAATGAAATCACTCTAAATGGCAGTTCAGCTCAGCGTATGAGTAGAGAAATGGAAGTGAGGAAAGTAAACAAAAAGCTAAAAATCAAGAGGGAGTGAGACCAAAACAAACTTACATAAGGTAAAATTATTTTTCTTTAGTCAAACATTGGATTGTGTTGTTGATGTGCTAACTGGCTAACTAGCATCAAGACAGTCATCTGGTTTCCCTTCTTGAATGATGATGACAGACTGCTGGTTGCTGGTGTGGAGAGTCATTTCCTCTCACGCCGGTTGGCCGTCAGCTGTGGCCCTTGCGGTGTGTTCACATGCAAGTTTTTTGGCCAAGACATGGCGACATCAGGCGATGCAGCAGGGGAGCCTTCTTCAGCCGTATATGTATGTGAGGTCATAGCAAGATACTGTGATTTGAATGTAAAGTTCCAGACACACCAAACCGACTTCAGAGAACTCCCGGTGAAGAAGGCCCCCCTGCTGCATTGCCTGACGTCATAACAGTCAGGTCAATGTGTATCCTGAAGTAACTTAGCACTATAACAATGATTCATTCAGAAATTGCAACCTTTTTTTCTGTAACTGCTTTGACATATATCTCATATGTCAATCACACAGCTCTAATATGTATAGTACATTCCATTGTTTCTTTTATAAGAAACATTGTCGTGGCCAAACTAAAGTCAGCACCGCGTGCTCACCAAAACCATCTCTGTTCAGATTGAGAAGCAGGGATAAAATTAGAGGTCAGTCAATATGATGAAGTGTTAATGGTCCAGCATTCACAGCCAAGCCTTACTCAGAACAGTCACGGCTACAGACAGAAGTAGAGACAAAGATTAACACTACATCTGTTTATTTACAACATGCACTATTTGGGGATATAGTAGCGTGATGGTGTTAATAGTGTTTAGTAAATGACATTGTCCTGTGTTAAAACAGATTCGTTACATTTGCACATTATAATGTTGCAGCTACGGTACAACTTTACATTTTACCAATGCTGTGGATATGTTGTGGTTAGGTTTAAGCACAAAAACACACTTTCTTATGGTCAGGAAAAGATTAAGTTTTGGTTTAAAGTACCTGATTTAACTGGCGATGCCTTGGTAGAAATTCACCACTTTTCATTCATTTATGCGTTCCTAAAAAGCCACAGGAAACACAGCAAGACTCACAAAATCACAACCTGTTTTATTGTCATTATACCAGGAAGGAAGGCGATTATCCTCCCTGAAATAATTTATAGAGGGCCTCAAATTGTCTGGGGGGGAATTTAAGCCAGTGATAAAGGACCCAGAAATCACAGTGGTCTTCAGCTTGGCATGCATGTCGCCTTGGTGCCACCCCATCCACCATCCCCTTCACTTCCCAATGACAAATCCAGCTCATAAATCGTCACTGTAGACATGTTGACATTATACATATGATGCTTGCGAATGTAGCATACCTTGCAGAAACATACAATACCAACATTCTCAAGATACTGAGACTTCCTCTCAGCATCCTAGCAGTTAGCAAACACACACAGACACACCGCAGTATATAGTGCCCCCAGAACGTTTGGTTATTTAGTAATGTGACCCTCTATGTTGTGCTTCACAGTTGAAGAAGTAATAACCGTACATTGTAGCCTGTGAGTCAGTAGGCGCTGTCATCGTACAGTCAGCGTACATCAAACTTGATGTTGTCACCAAGATAATTAGATCCATGTCCCACAGTGTAGCTGCACTAAACTTTTCAGATTGTTTGTAGGAGGCTTAAAAAGCAGGTATATCTCTGGCCTTACTCAGGAATTGTTTGGCCATGGTCTTGTACAAAGCTCATCTCCACATGACTCCTGTCTGCCCTCACTGCTCTGTCCACATCATGACTGGTGATTCTCCCATTATTGCTCACAGGCTACAGATAAATGATCTCATCTGTGGGGATGTAAACTGTTTTTTATGATGTCCATGTTGTCCTGCTGTTCTCTCTGATGTAAGACCATTTACTGACAATGAAACTCTTAATGGGAACCGGGGTAAACAGTGAGAATTCACAGCCGTCACATGCTTACCTCAGGACTGAGGTCACAGTTACGCAGGCTTCCTACAAAGTCGCTACCTGTTAGTTTCATCCCTCCTCATGAAAATCAAGATGTATTTCATGATTTAACCAAAGTCTGTTGTTTCCCATTTTACGTGCATAACAGCAATGATTGCATATGGGGCTTTAAAGGTTAGTACTGGTGTCCTGTGGGTGACCTTGTCTTAGTGCAGTGTTGAAATTTGTGATTTTGTTTTGTTTTGTCTATCTCACCAGACAATATCTTGTCTTGATTTTAGATGTTTTATCACAAGCAGTGTTTGTAATCCCATGTGGGATGACCAAATGTTTGGTATCACATGAACTACAGCTGTTAACTATAACCTGTAACAAAGGTAATTGTCCTTGAGTTTTCAACACTCTACTTTTATTGCTTGTCTTGAAGTCTTGAAAACAGTCTTGAAAGCATGTAGGATCAGCAAGGAAAGATGTTTTAATGGAAATAATATTTAGCAGTTGACATGTATACTTGAACTTGATGGTTCATTCTTGATTTTAGAAACATATTGTTGGTCCATGGTGAAACTGCCCGGTATGCCAGATGGCCACCCCCTGCTCACATGTATTACTGAAAGCCATGCTACTTTAGCAGCTACCATAGACTGTACATAGAGATGGATGACATGACAGCTCCCCAGAAGTGAAGCAAAAACAAACCCCATCCACTCTCATGCTAAACGAAAAGATCAAAGTACACATCAAATTGATCATAGCGTTAGTTCAGGCAGGACACGATGTCAAGCTCAGCTCACATCCCAGCTACATCAGCTGATCTCAAACAGCCCATTCAACTGATGGAGCAGCTGACTGATGGAAGGGAGTCAGCTGATAGATCACATGATTCCTTTCTATGCAACCAATTGGCAAATCTCATTCAGGGCGCACTATTTAAACTGCTCTGGCCTGCCTACTGTTGCTGCTTCCTCTGCAAGCTGCTTTGCAACCCACCTCCACCCCAGTTCCTCCCTTTCATGCTGTGTCTGACTTATCACTGTCATTTGTTATGTTTGTTATTAGCCCCTTTTACACTGCCAGATTTTCTGCGAATGTTGGGCCGTTTTGCCGGCAAGCTGTGAGCATTTAGACACACAGAGCCAGATTGGCGAGTTGATCCGAGATGCCCAATTTTCCGCCTCGTAGGGTAGACATATTGGCGGAAACAGCTGATAGCAGGAATGAGCAGCTAGTAGCAAGAGGGAAACACAAACCTGACAGACACTGTAAAGATGAGCAACTGGGGAGACAAGGAAATGCGCACCCTCCTTGCCTTCACAAATGAAGAGGCCATTAACCGTCAGATGACGGGAACGGCTTCCCTCCCACGTCACTGTTTACGTCACATGCTGAGCTACACGTTTTGTTACTTGCTCACGCCCCCCATTGCCCCAAAAAAGGCGCATTCCTATCTAAAAAGGGCTATTGATGCTGCTCTGTTCTGTTCCCGGGGGTCTTTGCTGCTGCTCTCCCTGCCTTAGGCTTTCCAAGTAGGCGCATGGTAGGGCAGAGACGTTTGCTCTCTACGCCTTAGGCTTTCCACGTAGGTGCATGGAAGAGCAGAGAGGTGTGCTCTCTCTGCCTCAGGCTTTCCTTGTTTGCGCATGGAAGGGCAGAGAGGTTTTCTCTCCTTGCCTTAGGGCTTTCCACATAGGCACATGGAACAGCTGAGAGATGTGCTCTCTCCACCATAGGGCTTTCTGCATAGGCTCAAGGAAGGGCAGAGAGGCTTCAGAAAAGAGCCATACCACCACATATAATACTGCAAATAGAAATAAAGTTTTCTTTGACTTAAGTGTTACTGACTTAAATGCATTCTTACCGATGGCAGTGCCTGTATTCAGGAAATAAAGATGGAAGACCCATCTTTATATACAGTGTGTGCTTTGACCCAAAGATCTATAATGCAACTCTTGAATTCAATTGGCGTAAATCTCTCCTGGGACCTAATATACCCAAGACGTTTGATGCAGTTACGACAGATCTTCAGTCCATTGGCATGTAGAGTAAAACATGTTGTGCTGCATCAGCATTCCACTAACAAGTCCTTGTTTGGTAGCAATGGTGATTGAAGATCAAACTCAGAGGTTGTGTGTTTTCATCTTGTTGAGCTCTGAGGATTTTATTTGTAGGAGTGTACTGTACTCAAGAGACTCTGCCTGCAGCTAAAACATATGGTGGTAATTTAAGATTACAGACAGATCGTTGTGTATGTGAGCCGTGATGCGCTCATGTTGACCACAGCTATTAAAACAGTGTTTATTTGCTGTTTGTGACTCCACATTCTGCACATTCTGTCTGGATTTCTATGTCCTGAGTACACGTGTCTGCTTCTCTGGACCTACAGAGATGGAGTCCAGTGAAATCTGATGCTTTTCAATACTCTGAGATGAACAGGCAACACGCAGCTTCCTTCCTATCATCCAAGTTGCATCAGTCTGTCACAGGCTGTAATATGTCGTGCATGGGCACAAGGATGCACATGCACACACCAATGGTTTCACATTATTACACTGATCTACAGATGGTGGTCACACACCAAGATACACTGCACGAACAAAGGCAGGGAAGATGAAGAAATCAGGCCTGAAGGTGAATAACACTGAACATAAACACAACTTCGGTTTATTTACAAGAGAACTCCACAGGATGCCTTTAAGTTAGGCTCTCGTTTAAATTCTGTTTGCCCACAGTCACGTGCATGTACAGCACTTAGATGGGTTGTTATTGATTCATCCCTGACTGAGCTGTGTGCAACTGCTTTGCAGATAAAACAACATGAAGATTTGATCTGATTCCTAATTCAGCTCTGGCTTTCACTTCAGAAGGTATGCAGCAGTAGAGGTTGCCACTTTGTAGAAATGATCCCAATTGTCACATCTGCATCTTTTTAACGCAGCCTTACAGTGCAGCCATGATTATTATTATCATTTCTTGCTCGGCCTTGACAAGTTTCTGCCAGGTATTCATGCTTAGTATTGAATATTTTGTTATTTCATTATCTTGATCATATTCTGATTGGTCCCAGCAGATGGAAACTTAGCCTGGAACATTTGGAATAGTCCGTCTGCTGCATGCCCTTAATTAAATCAGATCCGTGACCAGATGGTGTCAGCATGGTAATTTAAACTGAAGTGTGAAGCTAGATTGAGACACACTGTTTTTAACCAGTGTTTTTTTTTTTTTTTTTTTTGGAACATAGAGTATGAGCCTGGCCATAAAAAAAAAAACATTACAGGAAAGCGCTCACTATTTTTATCTGCTCCCATTTGTTAAAGGTCCTCAAAACATTCATGGTCTCCACTTATAAGCACACAGAAAATGACTGTCCTCATTTGTTATGCAGTCGTTGCTTTTGTGGTGTAGATCATTTGTATTTATGAGGGCTATATTATTATTTGCTTGGCATGACAAAGGCTTCGAAGTGAAGTAACTGGTTAGTTTTATGTGTTGAGTGAAAGCCAATGATCCTAAGTGTTAACTTGTGGATCTGAGACCCCCATACTGCTCATTCATACTCCCTTTACATACCAAAATAGATACAGTACAGGCCAAAAGTTTGGACACACCTTCTCATTCAATGCGTTTTCTTTATTTTCATGACTATTTACATTGTAGATTCTCACTGAAGGCATCAAAACTATGAATGAACACATGTGGAGTTATGTACTTAACAAAAAAAGGTGAAATAACTGAAAACATGTTTTATATTCTAGTTTCTTCAAAATAGCCACCCTTTGCTCTGATTACTGCTTTGCACACTCTTGGCATTCTCTCCATGAGCTTCAAGAGGTAGTCACCTGAAATGGTTTCCACTTCACAGGTGTGCCTTATCAGGGTTAATTAGTGGAATTTCTTGCTTTATCAATGGGGTTGGGACCATCAGTTGTGTTGTGCAGAAGTCAGGTTAATACACAGCCGACAGCCCTATTGGACAACTGTTAAAATTCATATTATGGCAAGAACCAATCAGCTAACTAAAGAAAAACGAGTGGCCATCATTACTTTAAGAAATGAAGGTCTGTCAGTCCGGAAAATTGCAAAAACTTTAAATGTGTCCCCAAGTGGAGTCGCAAAAACCATCAAGCGCTACAACGAAACTGGCACACATGAGGACCGACCCAGGAAAGGAAGACCAAGAGTCACCTCTGCTTCTGACGATAAGTTCATCCAAGTCACCAGCCTCAGAAATCGCAAGTTAACAGCAGCTCAGATCAGAGACCAGATGAATGCCACACAGAGTTCTAGCAGCAGACCTATCTCTAGAACAACTGTTAAGAGGAGACTGCGCGAATCAGGCCTTCATGGTCAAATAGCTGCTAGGAAACCACTGCTAAGGAGAGGCAACAAGCAGAAGAGATTTGCTTGGGCCAAGAAACACAAGGAATGGACATTAGACCAGTGGAAATCTGTGCTTTGGTCTGATGAGTCCAAATTTGAGATCTTTGGTTCCAACCGCCGTGTCTTTGTGAGACGCAGAAAAGGTGAACGGATGGATTCCACATGCCTGGTTCCCACTGTGAAGCATGGAGGAGGAGGTGTGATGGTGTGGGGGTGTTTTGCTGGTGACACTGTTGGGGATTTATTCAAAATTGAAGGCACACTGAACCAGCATGGCTACCACAGCATCCTGCAGCGACATGCCATCCCATCCGGTTTGCGTTTAGTTGGACGATCATTTATTTTTCAACAGGACAATGACCCCAAACACACCTCCAGGCTGTGTAAGGGCTATTTGACCAGGAAGGAGAGTAATGGAGTGCTGCGGCAGATGACCTGGCCTCCACAGTCACCGGACCTGAACCCAATCGAGATGGTTTGGGGTGAGCTGGACCGCAGAGTGAAGGCAAAGGGGCCAACAAGTGCTAAACACCTCTGGGAACTCCTTCAAGACTGTTGGAAAACTATTTCAGGTGACTACCTCTTGAAGCTCATGGAGAGAATGCCAAGAGTGTGCAAAGCAGTAATCAGAGCAAAGGGTGGCTATTTTGAAGAAACTAGAATATAAAACATGTTTTCAGTTATTTCACCTTTTTTTGTTAAGTACGTAACTCCACATGTGTTCATTCATAGTTTTGATGCCTTCAGTGAGAATCTACAATGTAAATAGTCATGAAAATAAAGAAAACGCATTGAATGAGAAGGTGTGTCCAAACTTTTGGCCTGTACTGTACGTCCATTTCAAATGCTGTAAACGTCACCACCCTCATATTTTCATGCGTCCTTTATGTTGGCATAGATACAGCCAATAGATGGCCCTAGAGGGCGAGGGCAAAAGTTTAACACAACAACAAACGAGGTGATGGTGGAGGAGGTTGTAATATTGTAACTGAGGTAGCTTTTTCGACTGTGGTGTTCTGTGATGCCATTAAATAGGCTCCAACGTGGATGGAGAGCCCATCCATCCATCCATCCATCCATGTATCTATCTTCAACCGCTTATCCAAAGTTGGGTTGCACTGGCAGCTGACTGAGCAAGTATTCTAGACGATCCTCTCCCCAGCAACACTTTCCAGCTCCTCCTGGGGGACCCCAAGGCGTTCCCAGGCCAGACGAGATATGTAATCCCTCCAGCATGTTCTGGGTCTGCCCCAGGGCCTCCTACTAGTGGGACTTGCCCTGAACTCCTCCAACGGAAGGGCACAGGAGGCATCCTGATGAGATACCCAAACCACCTCAACTGACCCCTTTCGACACAAAGGATCAGCGGCTCTACTCTGAGCTCCCTCCAAATGTCCGAGCTCCTTACCCTGTCTCTATGGCTGAGCCCAGCCACTCTTCTGAGGATACTAATTTTGGCGGCTTGTATCCATGATCTCACTCCCAGATTGGACCAAGAATTATTTTTACTATATCACTGATTCGTTCCGTTCCACTAGACAATCAGAGATCCTGACAATCAGAGATCTCCGCCTTCTGATAGTCTGGGGACACTCCTTTCTAAAGTGTGTTTAACACACCGGAGAAAACAGCCGGCAACAAAGCAACACCTCTTGCATCCGCCCTCCCGGAAATGTGCGCTCCTCCTTTTCTCGTCCGCAAGAAAACAAACACACAGAGAGCTTGAAAATAGATGCCAAGAGATTTAACTCCGTTTTATCAAACGTGTGCTCAGTCCACAAGATTGTGGAAATGAAGGACTTACAGCGACTTTGTTTAAAACTTTTAGCGCAGTCGGACTATGTTTATGAGCACAAGAGTTCAGCCAGCCACCGAAGGACCGCCCTGCGGATTTACTATTGGTTCTGCAACGTAGGGAGTTTTTTTAAACTCTGAAATTGTATCCGCCCATCTAAACACAAAATCAGGGAGAAAGACATCAGTCTTTAGTTAAGCAAAGCGTCTAAAGACTGACTTGTGAGTCTAGGTGGTACTGCTCTGTTTCGTCCATATCGGCAAGCTGTCAGGAAACGTGCACAAATATGGACGAAATGAACACAGAGTATGGACAGAAGGCTTCATCCGTCTCCATATCTAATACCTCCAGTATTTTGCAAACTGGTCTTACCCTTAATTAAGAATACAAGCAACAAGTCAGCGGCTTAAAAGTGCTACACAGGATTTCATCAGCCAGCTCTGACATCTTTCATGGGCTCACTGTCCTTTGGGCAGCAGCTGGCAAAACTGTCTTCACCAGACTGACTCATATGAGAAATAACATTTAAAGTTGGTTTTAGGATAAAATTAGTTTTCTGCCGTTATGCGTGTGCACCGCTACGTAAGTTATCCTCAATTACAAACTGTATAAGTGTCAATAGTTAAGGCCACTACCCTTTGTCACAGTATAATGCACCGTAAAATGAACGTCATGATCTACTTTCAAGTTTTGTTTTTGCATGTGAAATAGTAACAGTGTCATTGGAATGATCAGCTTCATCAAACACTGAGCTGCCTCATAGCCAGCAACCAGCAATGTTATCTTTCTTGTAGACAAATGAGACACGCTAACATAGCCTGAGCCAACACACATTCATTAAATGGCAATGTGTCTTTTAAATGAACTGCATCAAAGGCTGGTGTGCTGCAGTCTGAAAGGCATTAGCCCTCAACCTCCTCTGCCAGCTTACAGACACTTCATTGATTGTCTTGCTCGCTCTTCCAAATGAATATTGGCCTCCCTTCTCGTCGCTCACACAGCCACCCAACCTGACTCCTTGGACTCTGTCACTTTTTCCACTCTAATTGTCAGTTAGGCCAGGTCATTTTCCAGCTGGGATACGGTGCAAGGGATTTTGTTTATTATGCCTTTGTGCTGGCGACAGCCACGGCGGAAGGCAATATGTTTTCATATTGTCCTTCTGTCTGTCTGCTGTCCCCATCTCATGAATGCCTTGAGGGAATTTTTGTAAATGTGGCACAAAATGGTGGTCGAAGTTCGAGGTCTGTCACTCAAGAATTCATACGCTAAATATCACAACATTTCACACAAATGTCTTATTGGATATAATGATGACGTGATGTCTTTTTATATCCAAAAAGTCAAAGGTCAACTTCACTGTGACGTCATAATGCTCTGCGAAAACACTTTTCTGGCCATTACTCAACGTCATATCTCAGGAACAGAAGAGGAGACATTTAGTCACATACTCATAAAACACATTATGAAACACCAGGAGAGGTTATTCTGAAAGGATAAGTTTTCAGTTGTGACTTAAAAGAAGAAAACGACGTGCCTTGGACCCTGAGGGAGAGCATTCCACAGATAAGGGCCAGCCACACTAAAGGCCCCAACCCATAGTGCAGAGCCTGGAGTGGGGAGTTGGGATCAAATGGGCATCAGAGAAACGGAGTGGACCAAGAGGTGCGTAGGAATGGGGAAGATTGGAAAGGTAGGGCGATGCCAAGCTATGGAGAGATTTATAGACAAGGAGGAGTACTTAAAATGCAGTTTTTAACTGGGGGCCAGTAACTTTGCTGGAGGGTCGGTGTAATGTGCTCCCAGAGCCTCGTGTGACAGAGAACTCTAGCAGCTGAGTTTTGGACATTACTGTCACGCTGTCACACATATATGGAGTTTTGTGTTGAGCTGCAAGCGTCATGTAGGTTTACATTACCAAAGGTTTATGACAAAATGACTTGACGGCACCAACTCCCGTGTGCGCACGGCAGGAGAGGAGAGGGAGAGACGCTGTGCTGCTGCCAGAGGAGCTGCTGAATGAGTTCCCTCTGAGCGGTAAGTCGCTTAAAGAGTCTGAGAAGTCCAGCGCTGTTCATAAAACATTCAGGACGCCACAGTTTATTCCACACTACTGAAGCTGCTCCTCTTTTTGGAACCACCGCGGAGTCGGGAATAATTTCGCTTTCAGCCATGCTTGTTGTTGCCGTGGGTAACAGTATGACACCAATATGTCAACAAGTGGAAATATCATGACATGAGTTTTTCATATAGTAAAAATTTTGTGGATATTATCGTGAACGAGATGATAAGGCACGCTGTATTTATGCATCTGTGCACTCTTAAATTCTGATTTCAGTCTGAGAACCTTTATTCTGTGTGCTCACACAAACCTTAGCTGGACATTTTACTTTATAGTTTTGTTGAGTGTGCATTTCCATCCTCATAAAACTTTTACCAAGCTGTTTCTTTTTCTTTTTTTCACATTTTGAAATCCTGCATTGTTTGCGTCCATGTTCAATTGCTGGCAGTCCCGTCTTCCCTCTCTTTGCTGGCACATTGTTGCATGTTGTCACCACCTGTCTGGAATAGTCACTCAGTAGAATAGTGAGAATCTACTGGCTGCAGTGTGCAGCACTACAAACAAAACTGCTCTATACTACTACTAGAGGTCAAAAACTCCACATGATGCCTTCAATAACACCCTCAATCTGTGTCAGTGTTCCCTGTTAGTCATCATACGAGAAACACAGTTTTTATTTCAGTGTGGAACTCATTCTTGACCTTCGAAGCTGCAGCTGACAAAACAATTTCAACTCAAGGTCCATTTGCTTGCTTGCTCTGGAACATTTGATTTGGACCTACAGTTCTGTGGCAAACGAGCAAACTCCAATTGCTGATGAAGACCGTGTGAATGGGTGGGTTATGCTAAATGTGTTTGGATCAAAGAGGATGAATCTGTGGGTGCGTTCATCAATCTAATCTGATGCTCTACGCTAAAATGACAGAGCTGATGTTCGAAGAAACAGAGCGCTCTGTTTCTATATGAGTCGACAGAGCGCCCAGAGAATGCTTTGCAACTCAGAGAGTGCGTTGCTCTAGATAGCAAAACATTACATTCCAACAGCTTTGAATTTACAAATGGTGCAGTCCATGGCATAGTGTACCCCAGCACTTAGGATCTTCCTTACTGTTGTAGGCCAGTGATTTACTCTGATAATTTTGCCTCTGGTGATTTAAGATTGAAACTCAGTGGCAGCTTTTCTGCCTTGACTGGTGGCAGACTGGCTGCATTGATGTGGTCGACAACTGCTGTTCACTCCCTCCAGCTCTGCAGCTCTCTTTCTTTTATCATAGCAATAAGACTGTCATTACACTGGAACCATTGTAACCACTAATTTTGAGTGTCCATCTTGAAACTGCTGAATTCTTTAGATCTTCTGTGCTGCGGGGGGAAAACGTGTGAGGCAATCACATTTTAGAATTTGTTGCTTATATGCAGCAACATCTCTAATTTAAAGCACTGTCAACTGTCATGGCTCCATATGAGTCTGGACAGACATGGATGTAAACTGCAACACCAACTCGACTGGTTTTCGGAGGCATACAATCACAAGGCAGTAATTCTAGTTTTACAGCCTGTAACCATCAGGCCGTTTAATCATTCTAAAGATTTACAGTCGTAGCACTAAAGTGACTGTGGAATCCCTGACAAATTGTAAATTAGTCCAAATAATGTCTCGGTGCTGCAGCTCTTTATTGTGTCTGGCTGTCAGTGACTGGAGGTCTCGGTGTTCGTGTTTTCCCCTTTCCAGTGGTCGGTCATTACTCAGTGGGATTTAGTGGGCTTGTCTGTGACTGGTATGAGCTGGTGAAGAGACAAACTTCATTGTCCACCGGCTGGGCTTTTACTAGCCTCGACCAGAATATACTGTTGTTACTGGGGTGACTTGAGTTTTAAGGATGCTCGCACAATTTGCAGTATCATCTGTGTTTGTGCATGAGGGAGTGTAGAATTTACTTTATATCAGTGTAGTGTTTTATTAATGCTCATATGAATTTGTCAAGCCTCTTGACTAAGTGTATCCCAGTGTCCTGCATAAATATGTAAAATTAAATGTCCTCTTTTTGTTGATTATTATGTAGTTTTTTTTACATGTTACACACACACACATACATATGCAGTTTCACATCTCACAAGTTTTGGCATCAATCAGCGACCCCTTACATAAACTTAATTCACAGTGTCTCCCATCCCTGGTTTTTGTCTGCAGTTGTACAACTTGAATCAAAATTACTTAACCATCAGTATTAAGGTTTTGGCATCTTGCACTGTTATGAAATACCAACAGATAAAAACATGTAAAATAGCTGAAACCCAAAGTTGTGGCTGGCACAACTTTGCCACCCATAGCTTCTCTAAGTGCAGCTCCTCAGCGTGGAGACTGGCCAGAACAAGCTAATGAAATAACTTCATTAGGGGCCACATGTAGTGAGCAGAAGAAGCAGAACATTAGGCCCAGAGGTGGGTCCCTGGTTCTTTTTAACAGAGCCCCGAGGTTTTGTACAATGTTGCATAACAGCATCTGCATGGTGTTATATATTTAGGGTCTGTAAGTCCTCGAAAACTCTTACAGTATCTGAAATTATCTTATTCAAGGCCTTAAATGGTCGTGAACGCCACACTGTCGTATGTACTTTGCTTTCATTCAGACTACTTTGCTAGTATCTCCTGCAGCTTTATGCTCCTGACCCGTACAATGCTTGAATGCTTGAGCTACATTGAGATGTTGTTTTTAGCTTTTACTTTGAGCTTTAAATAACCTCCTCATCCAGTCTGGGTGGCGACTGGCTGTGTTTCCGACCCTCAGATGGTAAATCTTGGCATGAAAAAGGTCAGGTCAGAATGAAAGGGTCAATGTCTCCCAGCTACACGCAGCCTATTGAATTTACTCATCACAAGACCTTAAATCCAGCAGTCATCCACGTAAGGATGACTTGAGGGCAATGGACTCAGCACTTTGAGTTTCAAATCCACGTGGGAATGCAGTGAGGCATGGGTTACATTTGAAGGGTCTGGCTGGTCTGAGGCCAAGATTATTCAGTACTGGTCAGGTGAGGCACGATGACAAGGTCACAGCACTTTGACTGACTATTTTGTAGGGCCATTAAGTCAGGAGGTTAACCAACTGTTGCCAAGGTCATTGTGCCTTGACATCAGATACGCTTTTATGTAATAAGGTGGTGGTATTCGCTCATACTGTATGTGGACACTGGTGGCGCCAGACTCTTGGCGATGTACTGCAGTGGTTCCCAACTGGTCCAGCCATGGGTCCAGATCTCTCCTTAGTTATTAGCTCGAGGTCCACATAGTTTAATACATTCAGCATCATACTTGTGTTTGGACATGTCATCAAGCTAGTTGGCTGTCTCTGTCAATTAGCTCTCACTCTAGAGCAGGAAACAGTACTTCAAAATAAAAACTCTGAGCCGGAAATTTACTGTACTTAAAAATTAAGTGTGTTTTGTACACATATGACACATTTGCAAGTCACTTGCGGTCCATTCAGAATGGTGGTTGATGACGTAAAATGTAGCCCGCAGCTTGCAGAACAGTAATGGCGGCTCCTGAAGCAACAAGCGCTAACTCTAACATCAGTAAACACAACAGTAAGTGAAGTTATTGCAGAAATAGAGTCGATAACAAACAAGAACAAGAGTATACACTTGTGGAATTTTTTTGGAGGAAAAGATGTTTTTGCCTGGATTTGGCAAAAGCTTGATTAATCATCTGGCTTTGTTCGTGATGAACAAGATGTTTCCTGGTGTTTTGTGATTGGCTGGAGGAGTTTGTCTGTCAAAGCAAGTACTCTCAGCCACTGAAAGTGTTTTAGGCAGCACCGAGTCCAGACTGATACAGATAGCGAAAAAGAATGTTTTCAGCACTGCTTGATTGGTACCATCAACACCTGTCCCATAACTGTCTGCAAACCATGCCTGTTTTGGGTGGAATACTATTTATTCCAGTAAATTAAAGAAAAGAGAATAGTGCAGCACATGCTAACGAGCTAATAATAATGTTAGCTTCCTCCATTTTGAACTCTCGGTCCCTGTCAAGATGGCTTGCTCCAGGTCAGCGGCACAAATTTGTGGGTCAGAGTTTAAGTTGAGTGTAACGCTGTTGTGTGTTTGTAAATTTCAGATGGCTGGATGTGAGCATAGCCAACCTGACATGCACCAGGTACTGGGTGGTGTACCTGCAGGTCATACAGGAGGCCGTGTGGCCAGGAGGAGCTCTGCCTACGGCCCCTCGACTTGAACGCAGCCAGCAGCAGAAGGACAGCACCAGGCAACAAGCCTTACAGTGTCTGATGAGACTCCTACCAGGTACGTGTACATGCAGACAAATAGCAACAATACAAACAGCTGGTTACACAGTGTTTTATAATTAGGGAGGACACTATTGTAATCCTAGGTATTCTTCTTCTTCTTCTTCTTCCGAGGAAATCATACTTCCCATGGGTGAAAACTCACCAAACTTTGCACAAAGGTCCAGTCTCATGCCAGATATCCTCAGCTGTAAACTCAAGCCAATAGTCCTGATGGTGGCGCTACAGCAAGCGTCTAAAGTTCAAAACTTTGAAAATTCATAACAAATCAACCATACGTGCTACAACTTCACAACTTTCATCAAACTGTAGCCCCAATACTGAAGAAACTTTTGTACATTTAAACCTATTAAAAATTATGAAGTTCATCACTCTATTTTTTTTCAAAACCTGTTGAACTTCTTAAACCTATCTCCTCCCACAATTTTTGCTCAGTTGACACCAAACGTGCTACAGAGCATCTTCAGACTGTCCTACAAAAACTACGTTTCTCAGATTTTTGATTTATCAAAAATTGAGCCTACAGTGCATCAAAATGTTTGAATGTAAACGGTACTGTAAACATATACATGCAAATTCTTGCTAAATAAATCTTCAATGTTCATGAATTTTATCTCAAAAACTGAATTTTTGACAGCATTTTGAATTTTGCTCTAATGTGAACAATTGGAGTCAATGTAAAAATGGCAATTTTAAACATCAGTTTTTCACTTATGGAGCAAATCAATCATTGTTACAAACAAATTACCAACATCTCCGTGCTGTCTAGATGCAATACGTGTATTTTCAGATTTTTGTCTCAATAACTGAATCTTTTACAGTGGTTTCAAAGCTGCCTTTCCATGCACGGATGGCTGCTTTCCTACACAACAGTGAATGGCTTACTCAGTTTGTGAAGCCACTGTTGAGTTGCTACTTGCCAATTAGCTCAGAGCGGTAGATGACCGTCTTAGGTTCCAGAGGTTGTGGGTTCGAGCCTCAACTGGTGCAGAATCCACTGCGCAGCAGCTATAATTCTGTCTTTGTGTCTCCAGATCTGGTCTCTGACATGTTGGGCTCAGACAAGTACAAACTCAGCTGGCAGACTGCACTGGACTCTTTTCAAGACCCCTATATTAACAGGTGAACATACACTTTGCACATAGGCAACTTACTTAGGGCACCAGTGCGTTGGGGATGCATGGGAAAAGGGGGAGAAAAGCACTTGGTAAACCTTCTTCTCAGATTCTCATCTCATGATACACACAGTGATAGCGGTATCTTCGCTATCGCTGATAAATGTCCAATAATCTGTTTAGATATCATTGGAAAAAATGTTTCTTGTGTTCATACGTACATTACAAAATGAAATTCAAGGACTTTAAAATATTTTTTTCAAGCACAGTTTTTCTGTTTTCAAGGACTTCACTCGAAGCAACTAACACAAATTCAAATGTGAATTTTAATAATCATCAATTAATGATGTGATCATCGTCTCTTTACAGTGAAGGGTTACGTAACACACTCTTTTTAGGTGTAACTGTTTAAAATTATACCATACCTGCGCAATTATTAACACCCCCTTCAACCTCAGCTGTACTTTGTGTTTGGATCTAATTAGCATATTTAGCATGCTAACACGCCAAGGGCTGATGTTAAAACGGTTCCTGATGATCCTCTGGTGCTTACGTAAGCACAGACTGTGTAAGCGTGGACTAATTTGTTCACTAAACAACAGAGTGTTGAGTAAACAGCTGGAGAGGTCAAAAATGGTTTACAGATGTACAAACTAACCATGGTTTAAATCAGTCAGCTCTGTTACTTGTAGTATTTCGATTTGATATGTGGAGTCTCAGAAAGACATCAAGATACTTTTTACTTTTTACATATTCTGTTTTGTGAAATACAAATACTGGTCACTGGTTTCAAACTTGATTCTTTTGATAATATCACCACTAAATCCCGCACACTGGACCTTTAAACTTAATGTGTCAAATGACATGACAGATAGGACGTTGACACTGACAAAAATAACATGGTATTAATTTAGTTTTTCAGAGCAAGACTTCAAAGACTCCACGTGACTGCGATAACTCAAGCAGGTCGCAGAGCTCCAAATCTAACCATGGGCCTCACACCAGCTATTTTATCAAAGCATCTCCTCACTAAATCTCACTCACATTAAGTCACTGAAGAAAAGATGCTGACGGCTGCTCCTTTGTTCCCTCAGACATCTGGTCTACTGCATATTTGATCTTCTGCTTGAGTTCCTGGTTCCTGAAATACCTGAGGAGGACTTCCAGAGGAGCCTGTTGCACACGCTGTCCAAGAACCCAGAGAAGCTGGTGGCATGAGGAGAAAACCCACAGGAACAACCCAGCTTCCATTTTCCATCATCCTAACTGATCATTCACCACTGATGAATTGCTGAACAGCAGTGTGACAGCGAGGCTGCTCCTGTTCTACTAATCTTCTGCGATGAGCGTGTAAGTGAGTGTGTCTGGTGAGACTGAATATTCTGTGTCCCCACTTCAAACTCGTGAGGTCCCTCAGGCTTGTCTTTAATTACATGTTGATGTGTTGACATGCGTGGGTCTTGAACATGGTGTCCTGTACACACACACACACACACACACACACACACACACACTTCTACACAAACTACATTTGAAGCAGCTTTGATTACATGAGAGCACCTGGTTTGTGTTTGATCTCAGAATGTGTCTGACGTGCCGTTCAGATCTAAACATGTGGCAAAGTCTCCTCCAATCTCCCCATCAGGCCTCTTCCTGCTCGCTAAACTCTGCGGCTTTGACTAAACTCACTTCAGATGGTTTTCACACTCTGCCCTCATCCCCTCTCGCAGGTTCAGGGTAGAAAAACCCACACCTGTTGCTCTACTCTGGAGAAGCAGGATTTGCTTTCCCCCTAACTTAAATCTCAAAATGCTCCGTTGGGATTCAGCATCACTGTTTCTATTCTTCGTTGACCCATTCTTCAGTATCCCACTGGCTCTGTATCGAGCTGCACATGGGATTCTGACATAATGTGAGCTCTACTCCTTAAATCTGAGACTTCCTGAGGGATCACATGTCTCTGGCAGTGACTTTTTTTAACCTGCAAATGTCCAGGTGTAGGAAAGGAACATACTGTAGTGTAGTGTGGTGAAGAGTTGGACGTAAGACATTTTACTGGCTTCACAGATGCGTCACAGTTCCTTTAACAGGCCCCTCGGAGAATTATCTGTGCAGTTAATGTCTAAATCATACAAGAACCTGGCTCCACAGAAACAGGTATATGAAGGATTGAGGAAAGGCGTTGGTCAAGGTCCATTCGGCAACGTAAACAGTGAACTGCTGGAGTCTCACTTACTTTTGGTTGTATCTGTCCATGCTGTCAGCTCTCTAAAATGTCTGCTTCCATCCAAATATTATATACTTTAATATGTGGTGATCACAGCATTTTAAAAATAGGTTCGAAAAATTTAAGAGCAGTGAGTCCAGAAGTAGGACTAGGCAATATATCGATATCATGTCAATAGTAGGGATGCACCAATTTTGAAATTCTGGGCCGATACAGATGATTTAAGGCTGCCCCCAAGAAGTCGACCAAACGTTAGTCGACCAGAAAGGTCTTTAGTCCGCAAACATGAAACTCTAGTAAGAGCTGTGCTTTGACTGGACCATGTGTGACTTTAATTTGAAAGGACAGACACAGGAAGTGTCCACGCTCAGCAGTCAGACAGGAGTCAGGTTAATCTCCAGGGCTGGTACCAGCGGTTATTCCGCAGGCTAGTTAATAACATGTCGGGCAGGAAATCCAAAGTGTGGGATCATTTTGAGAAGGTGAAGGACGAACCCAAGGTGATATGTAAACTCATCTTCATTGGTCGACTACAAACATGACGTATCATCTGAAACATGGAAGTAGCTACATGCCCATTAGCCCACAGCGTCGTTAACAGGCGGCTCGCTCAGTGTGTGACGTGCACTTGTAGATAAAATATAGGCCTATATTAATGAAGGTTCATTAGTACGGTTTTGTATTTCTCTGTAATGTAGCACAGTGTTAACAATGTTACTGATACTATTCTTTCTCACACCTTCAACTCAAACCACCAAAATATATCATTTAATCATTACACTAATATCGTAAACATGCGGGCAACTAGTCGACTAATGGCCCTAAATGACGACTGTTGGTTGACTAGGAAAATTCTTAGTTTGGGGGCAGCCCTATGATGTTTAATCGATCCTTGCCACCTGATTAGCCAAATCAGACATATTCTGATGTCTGTATAATCAATGCTTTTTCCCTGGACCTCCACCTTTGCTGCCTGAGGACAGTGAAGTCGTGGAGTTCAATAGCTGTGGTCAGTCATCTGCTAGTCACATTAGAAACCATCTGAAGAGAGTTTAACTGGTGTCACAACACAGTCTGCAGTCATTTCAAACATATTCTTGAAGGTTTTTGCATTTTGGAAATCTGCCTTAGCGTCTTACTGCCTTCACGGTGACAACACAACAGTCACCGCTTCTCTCCCAGCTGGACAGACATAGAACGGAAAACTGTTGTAGTGTTAATTTCACAACACAGATGATCCCCTTCATATCTCTACCACGGCGTAATGTCTTAACACACTGTCTTAAAATTCTGCTTAGTTAATCTTCAGTTGCAGCTGGCCAGAATGATGATGTCATCCAGACTAAACCTTTTCTGGCATCTGAGAGTCCAATATGTTCTGACTAAAATTTGGAGAACTAGTAATGTGAAGTTAAGACGGCATACCTTTGTAATTTATTTTTAGGAGGATGGAATGTAAATGGGCTTTATTAATACTCAGTATTTTCCCATTTGACATATATCCAATATGTCTCCTGTGACTAAATCTGCACATTCGGTTATGTCATGTGTGTTTGTGATGCCAAGTCTGATAAATGTTACATTCCATTGTGTAAGTAAAAAATGATGCTAATGTTACAATCATTCCAGTGTTTTGCACTCATGTCCTGGTTAAGTGGTCTTATCCTTGTCTTAAAGGGATCGTTCTGTCTTTTTAAGTGGGGTTGAATGGAGTACTTACCCGCGGACAGTATATTACATACAGTAGATGTCAGTTGGCATGCCCCGAGTTTGGAGAAGCAGACGGGAGTCCGACACGGGAGCTAAGCAATGTACTGTTGTGGAGGGGTCAGCAACAAAAGGTCTTCTGCCCACCTAAAAAAATGATTATCAGTTTAAGTTTAAGCTATATTAAGAGTATATTCACTGCTTTACCTTTCTGTCAGACATCGATTTCCATTGGTAAAATGAAGCCATTGTATTGCTCTCTTCAAAGCCAGACTCCATTGTCAAAAACAGCGATTTAACATTGCTGAACACAGGAGCTGCTGGTCTACTGCTGCCTCGAACAGTTAGTTAGTTTGTGGTATTGTGTGACTTTGGCGTTTAAAACAGTTAGTTCAGATTCACCAAAGTTACAGAATATTTGGTAACCGAATATATTCGGCCGAATATTGCAAAAAAAACACACATTTGGTATTTGTTGGAATAAGTGAAAAGCAAGGCCGAATAATAGCGGCGTGTTTTGATAACGCAATCAAACAGCGTGCGCTGACGGACGGAGTAAAATGTCGGCAGTGTGGCGATATTTTACTCCGTCCGTCACCGCACTCACATTTGTGACTAAAAATAGTTTTGTGCGAGCAAAATAAATCATTCAGCACGCTGTGCAAGTACAGATTTCAACCAGCAGCAGAAACGAAACGGCGAATCCCGCCGGTTGTGGGTTGAACGGGGGTCACAGACACGGACAGGAATACGTATTCCTACCAAATACGACGGCACATGATAACGGCTTACTGGCGACGGAGAAGTCCGGCTCCAGGTGAATGACTTGTTGTCATGACCCAAAAATACCTGAACAGCTGAGCCGTGGCGGCACACAGGTATGTGACGTGTCAGAGGAGAAACGAGCCGTTCACATTTCTCTCTTTGTGGCAGGTAACGGCCCACAAACCTCACCGCACTGAAGGGACTGTTCTTTACTTGTCAGGGGAGGAGGGTGGCTGGTTGATTCTTATTTTATTTATTTATTTTATTTCAATCCCCTCTATGTTAATCACTTATTGATGCTGTTTTTGAAGTATGAATAAGTCAATAAGTAATTTATTCCATTGAAATATCATTGATGTATTATAGAAAAGTCATTTATCTTTTTATAAATGACAAAAGGCACATCTGCCTCATTCTTGCTGTGGTATCCTGATACTACTCAGAACCGTGATATTTTCACTGGTATCGTACCGTGGGTCCCAATTTTGGTACCGTGACAACACTAATCTGGAGGGGGTTCATCTGCAAAAACTAATGAAAAACTAAAAAACGGTATTCGGCACTCGGTATTTGGCCAAGCATTTAATATTATTCGGCTTCGGCTTTGGCCACATTTAGGTGCATCCCTAGACTGATTGAAGCAGCAGTAGACCAGCAGCTTTTGTGTTAAGTGTGCTAAAATTGCTGTTGTTGTCAGTGTAGTCTGGTGGCTTTGAAGACAACACATTTTAAGTGGTTAAAACACCTTTTGTTGTTATTCTTACCTTATGTGTCGGACTCCAGCCTGCTTCTCCAAATTGAGGGTGTGATGACTGACATCTATTGTGTGTAATATACTGTCTTTTGAAAACTACCCCATCCAACCCCACTTCAAAAAATCCAAATTATCCCTTTAAAATTTCCTTTTTTCTTTCCATTGTGTTAACTTGTGATTCACTGTATTTTGTAACCTATTTATTTGCCTGATTTACTAATTTATGACTTTCTGAGGTGTTCATGCTGACAAACAGGAGCATCCTCGCTCATGAAGTGCTTTTAACTGGATTTTGCCTTACGAGTTTTGCAGCTGACCCTGCCTTAGTAGAAAATATGAAGCACCCAGTTCCAGCTCTCTGTAGTGAAACTGTTTGTCAGTTGTGTCAGATTGTGCCGAACGTTGAAGCTGTTACAGTTATTTGTTGTGAAGAGATTTTATTTTGCTGAAGGAATCCGTGTATGTGAAACAGAAATATGACACAGCACTTCTTGTCTTATCTACTGCTGCATATATTGCCACTGTGACATAAAATATTCGCAAATTATTTTCTTGCTTTAACAAGATCTTTATCATGTTTTAATAACATGTTTTTCTTGTCATTACTTTGTCACTTTATCTTATTATACAAAACTACTCAAAATCAGTGTATCTTATTAAAACAAGAAATGTTTCTTATCACATAACATAGAACAAGAAAAAGATCCAGCCAATGACCAAAGAGCAGACAGGGTAGCCTACAATCAGTCAGGATTATTTTAGTGTGAGTGTTGGAGATATCGGCCGTAGAGGTGTCTATCTTCTGTCCAGTATAATAGAACGAGATGGCACTCAGCTTGTGGTGCTCAAAACACCAAAAAAACTCAACTGCAATGTCTCTTTACAGAAATCATGACCCGGTTACTCAAAAAAATCCACAGACTATGTAGTGAGCAGTTTAATGGAGAAACTATTTTCTTTCTACTGAGCTACACCTGCCAACCGTGTTAGACCGTATGGACTCTAACATGAGACAGACGTTCGGGTTGGTGTCAAAACCCAGCATTGACTTAGCAACAACCCCCAACCTTAGGTAGACGCTGTGGTTAAACAAAGTTGGGTTGAAGTCAAAAATCCAGCATTGGATAGATGTTAAAGTTTGGTTGGAAATGAAAATCAAGTTGATGTCAAAGCCCAGTGCTGGGTTGACATCAAGCTTCCAACATTGGACAGACATTGAATTTTGGTTGAAAATTTGAATGTCAGAACCCAACCTTGGGTTGATATCAACCCTCCAACGTTGGATAGATGTTAAATTTTGGTGGGAAATGAAAATCAGGTTGATGTCAAAGCCTAACGTTGGCTTGAAATCTTCAACATTGTGGCTGAAATTCAGAAGACAATAATAGCCAAAGCCCACTGTTGGGTTGATGTCAACCTTCAGCACTGGAAAGACATCGAAATTTGATTTGAAATGAAAGTCGCTTTGATGTCAAAACCCAACGATCAGCTTCCAATGTTGGATAGAAGTGGCAGTGGGGTCGAAATTTAGAACGTGATACCCATCAAAGCCCAACATTGGGTTGACATCAAACCTTCCAGCATTGAAAGGATGTTGGATTTTGGTTGAAAATTAACATAAATTTAAATCTCACAACCCAACATTGGGTTGATGTCAGCCTTCCAACATTGGATTCTTTGTTTCAGTTAGACATTGATTTAAAGGTTTCGATATAACACAAGATGAAGGATGTGATGTTATTGCACAAAATGTTCCTTGTAAAAAAAGTGTTGTGTATTAATAATGAAAAATATGTTGTTATGACATTAACAGGATCTACTTAAAGCAAGACATGCTGCCGTACTTATTTGCTTTATTCAGTAGTAGATATTAGACGTTACATTATTCATGAGAAAAACTGCACAGTGCTGTTTGTCTTTGGAACCAAATGTTAGTTAGAGCAGCCAGTGTTTTATAGACAGTGACGATATAGACGTTAAAGCTATTTGTGATAGAGAAGTGTATGACGTTGTACAACTGTAATCCTGTTCTCTGTCACCTTTGCTCTGTTTTCACCTTCCTCCTCTTCTTTTCTATCAGATCCTGTGTCTGCTGTTTATCTAAACTGTCACTGTTAGCACATGTTAGCACGATGAATCCGTCTCCATCTGCTCGCACACACTGTGTCACAACCTTCTTCTCAACATTTGCTGGTTGTTCCTGAGCATATTTGCAAAAACAATAAACTTCCCAAACATGAGTTATTAAATCTTCAACTGTTGTTCACACTCATTATTTTCTTGGCCTGAGGTGGGCGATACGCTTTACAAGAGGCTGGTGAGCTGCTCGCTTATCTTTAATGAGATTTCACTTTAAATTTATCCCAGGCATGTTTTAACTGTCTGGAGATTCACCAGAAATGTACTCAGCCTCTTTGGGGTCATTTATGCATTCCATATTATGTTGTTTTTTAAACACCGTCGTATGGACATTTCACATTTGCTGTGCTCTATCGGCTCCCCAGCAATTTGCTATAGCCTGCAAACTTGTGGTTCATGTCCAACGACAACAGAAAGTGTGCAGATGAAAACCTTTTAATACTCCATAATAATAATCAGACCCTTTCCTTGGAACAGTTTCTGTTAAGCTCCACTGCTCTAACAACAAAGGGGGAGTCAGCGGGTGTTGGAGGGTGGCTCTGCATTGCCGAGAAATCCTCTTAAATCGGATTTACACATGAAACTGTAAGCAACACTTCGAATTAGTCAAGCTCTGAGGCATACAGAGGAATAAGTGTGATCAAAGATTAACTGAGATCACTTTTTGATAGAGTAATTGTATTGTTTAAGAATACGCACACGGAGTAAATTGGGTTATCGTTGTCCTGTTCTGACCTCTAGTACAGTCAGATTCATGACAGTCTCTCCTGAAGTCTCACTGCCTGGGACCTCGGCTGGGCGTGGCTTCTGAGCATCTCATTACTAACCTCCCAGCTACTCTGCGTCAAGGTGATAGGCACCTACCTCTCCTGCAGTGTGTATATACCTGGCCTTTCTCTCCATTCATCGCCAGTTCATTATTGTAACCACGTGTGCCCGGCCAGACTCAGCCCTAACTCTTAATTGGCTCCGATCCCTCTCCACCTGGACTGACTCCCCTGGCCTAGCCTTGTGTTCCTCTCATCCACACCCCTCCTTACTGCCTGTCTCTGGATAATAAACCAGTTAACTTGTACCCCTGTCTTTGGTCTGCATTGTGGGTTCAGGAAGGATCCTGCAGAGGCAAGGCAAGAGTCCTCCCTATCACTCAGTGAACACACATTAGAACAGGTTAACGAGTGTCCCCAGGTGTGTGTCATTAACCCTCAGCAGACTGCGGAGGTTTCAGGGTACTGTTATCATTTTGGCACTCTTCATTTAAAAACTTTTATGTTTTATCTAATTCACGTTATTTAAAAAGAATGTCATTATTCGTCAGTGGACACATTAGAAAGTGTAAATTATGAGGTTTCTGTCAATATTTTTTCATGCTTGTATGATAAAAACTCGTGGAGACATTAATCTAAATAAATGTCATATTTATCTAAATCCTGCTGAGCTCTGCTGACGCAGGTTTCAGTGTAGAGGCCCCACTTTCACTTCCAGCAAATTGTGTGCAAAGCATTGTGGGGATTTTGTACCCGCTGAGGATCCACACATGCATCCTTGGAATTTCTCTGTAACAAGGGGCCTGTCCCATTATGCGCGCTTGATCACACTTATGCACTTGGACACTTGACGTGCACGTCCATGTGCTTAGTGTAAGTGTGCAAGTGTGTCCCATTTCTACAACGACCAAAAGTGCAGTGCGCTTGATTTGTACTTTACCCACACTTACGGTAAGACCGCACTTGAGCGGTATTTGCCCACAATGCATCATTGCTGGTGAAGTCTGCCCACTAGGGTTCAGTGAATCTGCCATCATCAGGATTTCGACTGAGATGCCGCCGAAGAAATTTCAATGTAAGAAAAATGTTTTATAAATGTAACTTTATATCATAGTCCTGTTCATATCATAGCGTCATGATGATACATGTTAGGCAGCTTTGTTAATGTGTCTGTAGTGAGGAAATTCACATCAAGCTTTGCCCTGGAATTATTTACTAACCACCGGGGCTAAAAATACTTCAGCTGATGGATACAGGTGAGTAGTTTGCTCCGTCATTTCTTTTGATTGATGTCTTTATTTCGAACATGACAAATATTATAAAACAGTAGTTAACTTATTTAATCCTTCCCCTTTTATTCACTAATTAATAACCTTTAACTTTCCTTTAGATATCCAACGTAGTGTTGTATATGCCAGCATATTAACTGACTTTCTTAAATGCATGTAATAGAAATATCATGAATTGTTCATGTAACAACATGAAAATATATTCATATATACATACATCAGCTCAACATAAATCACAGCTGCAGATCCCTGCTGATTATCCACACCTTTTTTCGTCCCTACGTGAAAATTATTTCTTTACACCCTTTTCTAAACTGGATCATGTTTTTGTTGCAGAGAATAATATCCAATGCTCAATGTAAGGGGCGTTGTCAAGTCTGTCCCAATTTCGCTTAAATATCCCCGCATACTTGGCCACTTAATACGTGCTTGAACACTATAGGCAAATGTACGTTCTACGTGGCAAAACGTCACCAAAGTGTGTGCGTAATCAAGCGCACTCAGCCAAGTGTGGAAAAATGAGACAGCCCTTACGACTCAGTCCTTCGTGAAATTCGGAGGGATCCACGACAATGCAACAGTCCTTTGGCGGGGATCAGTGATGTAGCGTCCTTGAAATGCAGCTGTGAGGATCCTTCCTTGACTTTGAGAAACACCCTTTGTGTCTGTCTCATTCTCATGACGCAATATCTCAAGAAGGCCTTAAGGGACTTTCCTCAAACTTGGCACAAACGTCCACTCGGACTCAAGAATGAATTGATTGTGGTGGTTGAAGGTCACTGGGATCTCACGAAACATGTCATAACTCAAGAATTCTTACGCTAATTTTGACAAAACTTCACACAAATGTCTAACGGGAGAAAATGATGACGTGATGACATTTTATATCCAAAAGGTCAAAGGTCAACTTCACTGTGACATCATAATGTTCTGCAGAAACACTCTTTTGGCCATTACTCAGTGTCATATCTCAGGAACAGAGGAGATATTTGGTCAGATACTGAATTGGTGACTCTAATCTTGAAACTGTGCTGATTGTATAGATCTTCTGTGTGTGAAGCATCCATGTTTTCACTGACATGGATGTAAACTATAGGTGCAACTTGACAGGTTTGTGGAGGCATACAACCACTTGGTGGTAATTAAAAAAAAAAGACGATCCCATCAGCCTCAGATGTGCTTGTGCTGTAAATGTTAGAACTAACCTCAGATGGCGAACATGGTAAACACTATACTTGCATGTTAGCATTGCCATTGTAAGCATGATAGCCCCCTGAGTGAGTCCTCATAGTGTAGAGAACAAAGTGCTAAAAAGAGCAGCAGTGCCAGTAAAGCCTCTGTGTAGTGGATGAGCCTCAATTCCTGGAAAGCTATTCAGAGAGCTGTGTCGCTGCATGAATGGGACGTGACCCCCCAGAGCAACAATGATATCTATTAGGACAGATGCAAGTAGTTTTACACATTTGACGGCCGTGTTCTCCCTGCGCTTTTATCGTTAGGGAGGATAAGCCTCTAAAGCATCAGCCGACACTAAATGTTGCTTTGGTGGTTTGGTAAGCCACTACTCAGTAGCTTTGGGACCTCTGGGATCCATAACTGCCTTTAAATGATGAAATGCTGTAATTCTCCAAAACAATATTGGGCAATTAAATGAATAACTGCAATATCCAATGAAAATGAAATTTCATTACGAGATTCCCAGACTGTTTTAATGTGATTGTGGTTCAGGAGGCGCCTCGTGTCATCATGGGTGACACAGACTGAGTGACATCAGCACCGTCCCCTCTTTCATGTGCAGTCTGAAGACATTCACAGGGACAGAGCATGAGGAAGAAGACATATGTGCATCACCTCTGGATCACTGGTATGTTGCTCTGCATTGACTTTGCACTGACAGTGGCGGCAGGGCCTCGGCTGAGCACTCTTTGTGTTTCAGGAGTGTTTGGGTCGAAGCCAGGGCCACCACCATCCCACCCACATGACCAGACAGACTCACAGTGTCGTTGTAGCAACTGCAACCAGAGGACAAGGAGGGGGCGGTGCTGCTGACATGGTCTAGACAAAGTCACAGGTTGCTATGGTGACAAACCATCCCAGTTTAGCATCTTCATTACTAATACCTTCCTGTAAGAGATCATCTCAGAATAGAACCTAAGTGGGAAACATATTGAAGACTTGTATGCAAGTTGAAGAAACGTTCATTTGCTGAAATTCAACTGACGCACAAATAAAAAATCACATTCAACAGTAAAAATACTGAGTTTCAAAGTTTATTCTTGACCTTGGAAACTGCAGTTAAACACAGTCTCACCTAAGGGGCCATTTAGTAGCTGTTCTGGAGCTTTCAAATCGAAAAAATTAAACCTGAACATCTATACATGTGCAGGGGTGTTTCTGGGGTTTGAAGACAACAGGCATTTGTGTGTTAGAAATGTTAGTAGTTGTGAGTAACTACACTGCTCAAAAACATTAAGGGAACACTTAATGACCACAGTCTAACACCAAGTCAGTTCACCTTCAGGGATTGTGAATCAGTTTCAGCTGCTTTGGTGCAAATCAAAGTGACAACAGGTGCAATGGAGAGGCAAAAGCAAGACAACCCCCAGAAACAGAATGGTTTTACATGTGGTGTCCACAGACAGTTGCTCTCTCCTTATCCTTCCTGACTGATTCTTGTCTAGTTTGGTCTTTTGCTAGTGTCCTTGTCACTACTGGTAGCATGAGGCCGTACCTGCAGCCCAGTCAGGTTGCACAGGTAGTCCAAGAGGAACAGGAGGAGCACTGCCAGAGCCCGACAAAATGACCTCCAGCAGGCTACTGGTGTGCATGTTTCTGACCACACTGCCAGAAACAGACTCCATGAGGGTGACATGAGGGCCCCACGTCCTCTAGTGGGACCTGTGCTCACTGCCCAGCACCCTGCAGCTCGATCAGCATTTGCCAGAGAACCAGAACTGGCAGGTCCGCCACTGGCTCCCAGTTCTTTTCACAGATGAGAGCAGGTTCACACTGAGCACATGTGACAGACCATGTTTCAACAAATTTTAAAAGCATTCATGATTTCTGTTATTTGATATACTGTTACCGTGTTGTAGAATGGCATTACATTTGGCAAAGAGCGCATTAGGACTTGTTTAGGACTCAAAACTTCAAGTTAATGACGTGGGACTTTTGAGTCTTGACTAGGGACTTGAGTGCAAAGGCTTGAGATGTACTTGTGACTTGCAAAACAGCGACTTGATCCCACCTCTGTTCAGGAGTAAAGCAGTTACAGATGTGGGCATAGATAAGGAGAATATACCCAATAACTGTGTGGAGACCACGTTCCAAAATGAGCAACAGGCCGGCTTTCTCATAACATATACAGGAATGTACCAAGAGCTCCCAGAAACACAGGGTACGTTGGGAATCGGCCAGGAGACCCGTCAGGTGCAGCCCTGTGGGAGTAAGGTAGATTCAGGTTGATGTGTTGTTGTATCGGGATTATGAGAGGCCAGCAGCTCTGTGTACTTAGCACCGCAAATGACAAACAATCAAACACGAATCCCGTCAATAACCACTGACTTAAAAGAATCACATCAACAGAGAACAAGCAGTGGTGTCACTTGGATACCTCCATCCTGTTCCACACCACAGAGTTAATCAGCCGTGTTTGCTGCAGCAGCCACTCGGCCTCCTGACTGCCAGCATGCAGCCACAGTTTTTGTGGGCAGTAAATGCATTAAAAGCTTTGTTTCACATCAGCATCAGTCTGCAGCGCAGGCTAATTTACATGAAAACCACATGTTCTTCGTCCTCGACGGGTTATGCAATCTCCTCTCATCACCCTCCCCTCACACACACACACACACACACACACACACACACAAATGCATCCGTCCCTAGTTGTTTTCCACCTCCGTTCTCTGTCTAACTCTTGTTTTCTTTCCTTTCTTACATAATAAAATGCAGACACACACACACACACACACACACAGGCCTGCAGCTCTGAGGACATACATGTCCGAGCAGACTGCCCTTCAAAGGACAAAACCTGAGACACAACCCCAAAAGGTATTTTCACTGACATTCAACAGTTTCGTCTATTTCTGGACACCTTATTACCTCAAAATATGCCACTAGGAGACATTTGGAGCCGTTCCCCTGACAGCCTCCCAATGGTTTTAACCATAGACTATAAAAATAATGGTCGTAGCTACCGTGACGTCACCCATTGGTTTGTGGACTCCTGATCTGAAACCTCAAATTCGTCATTTTGGCTGCTGCCATACTGGTCTTTTTCAAAGCCAGAAGTGACCATATTCAGACGAGAGGTTGGAGCTGTGGAGGTGGATGTGACCGAGAAGCTGTGGACACTATCAGCAGATGGCTTGTCACTCAAGGTGGCCTCGCCCTTAAATTTGCATTATTTGTTAAGCCTCTATAAAATGTAAACGGGTAAGTTATAAAAAAAAAAATTTACTCCCATATAGTTGTCATAAATGTCGAAATATGGATCAGTTAAAAACAAAAAACTTTTTCGTACCAGGCTGCAAACATGTTTATTTCTGCTGTAAATTTGGGCATTTTAATATGGAGGTCTATGGGGATTGACTCACTCTTGGAGCCAGCCTCAAGTGGCCGTTAAAGGAACTGCAGTTTTTTCACTTTTTGCATTGGCTTCATTTTCCAGCCTCTGAGGTTGTCCCTTGTTGTGTACCTGAGGTCACAACAAAGGTTGAGTTTAAAGATAGGTGTGGGCTGAGTTAGCGTGATCTCATCCCAAGACAGTCTCTAGTTTTTACTTCAAATGTCAACACCAAGTGGCAGCTTTAGGGGCTAAAAATGAAGCCAAAAACTCACCTGAGGCTGGCTCCAAGAGCGAGTCAATCCCCATAGACCCTATCCGTCTATCCGACCCTTTCCCCTAGGTCTACGGGGATTGAATCGTCCTTGGAGTCAGCCTCAAGTGACCTTTCAAAGAAGTGCGGTTTTTGGCTTCATTTTTAGCCCTGGAGGTTGCCGCTTGGTTTTAACATTTGAAACAAAAACTAGAGACCATCTTGGGATGGGATCACGTCACCTCAGCCCACACCTATCTTTAAACTGAGCCTTCGTTGTGTAATCAGGAACACACCAAGCAACAACCTATCAGGCTGAAAAATGAAGCCAATGCGGAAGTGCCAAAAACTGCAGTTCGCTGAATGGCCACTTGAGGCTGGCTCCAAAACAGAGTCAATCCCCATAGACCACCATTTTAACATGTCCAACGTTACAGCAGAAATAAACGTTTACTGCCTGGTACAAAAAAACTGTTCTGTCTTTATAGCTAAAATCAACAGTCATGACAACTGTATGGGGGTGAATTTTTTGGGACAGTCCAAAGTATAGGCTAGTATATTTGAAGGCGGGGCTGCTTTGGGTGACAGGTGGTCTGTGAGGCATCACCACAGTCTGTGAGTCAGATCCACCCCTCATTCAAATATGGTCACCTCTGGCTATAAAAAAACCCAACACAAGATGGCAACGGATGCAATGCCAAAATGGAGGCTTCAAAACAGCAGTCCACAAGAAGCAGTTACGTCACGGTAGCTACATCCATTCTCTCTGCAATCAATGCTACACACCTACAAACTTTTAAGACTGCGTCTTGCACAGCTGTGACCCTATAAGGTCGATGAAATCTGCCCACAGTCATATAAATACCTGGCAAAACCTCTTCTGAGGTAGTTCCTGCTACAATTAGTGTCTCCAGGACCACATTTAGCCATGATACACACACACACACACACACACACACACACACTCACAAGGTAAAAACAATACCAACCCCACTGTCGTGGCTGGTAATCATCTCGGGATGATGTGGCCGGCCAGAACAAACAGCTCAACAGAGTGTGGTCTCCTCTAAAAACCAGTCTGTCTGGGGTAATGAAATCAGTTTATGCAAATACTTTAAAATGGCTGCTCATACACGGAGACAGATTACTGTTAAAACCAAAACAAGCACAGAAACAAGAACTTTTTGTGCTTAATGCAGTGAAGTTATGAGTGTTGTGCTGCATCTCTCTGCCAAGGTGACAAGCACATTTTAGCTGAAATGTACATTAGAAGCTTTTTTTTAAAAAAATATGCCTGATGTTACGCCTCCAAATATCAACTGTAGTGAAGCTGCTGGAGTTACATAATACAGCTGACAACCTTCTTTAATGACATGCAGACGAAGCCTTTTATGAGCCTATTAGGACAATTAACCCTTTAATGATCTGCTCAGCTGTTTCCTAGAGCACATTTTGAGTCACTATATCTTGGTGAAAAATGTGCTGAACTTGACCCAACCCGGCTGAGCTGACTCTTACATTCCTAACACAGTTTAGGTATGATAAAAAAAAAATCTACTAGATGTTGTGTGTCTCTAAATAGTCTGTCGTTTCAGTTCAGGTAGGCACGTTTATTTGACATGTTGTAGCTACAGAAGTCTAACTTAAACAGATTTATGTGACTTTATACAAAAACTAAAACTATTATAAGGTTAAAACCAAACGGTGTCGGTGTCATTTTATGTTAAAGGTAGTGAAGCTAATCTAATGTGATTAAAATTGACTATTTGGTTCGAATAAAAAAAAAATTCTGATCATTTATTGTTGTAAAATGAATGTAATGTAATGAAATAATTTTTATTTATAAGTATTATTTTTGACTGTCTAAAGCCATGCTGTGGTGTTTTATGGTAAAGGTAGTTATGCTAAGGTAATAAATTTACAATTTTCATGAAATTAAAAAAAGGATGAATATCCACAGTTGTTAATACTATATATTTAATGTTATTTCATTATATATTTGATAAAAAAAAAAGCAATATAATTTTTCACCATTTCTGAGATGAAGCATTTTAGTGGTAAATATCAAGAATAAATAAGTGGACATTATACTAGTACTGGTAATACTAATAATTTCATAGTCACAAATTGAAATATGTTGGTGTAATAAAATATTATAAGCATTATAACAGTATGTGGTTTGTATGTTTGGTTTATTTTGCAAATAAATAGAATAAAAAAATAAACAGAAAAAGATAAAAATTTATTGTATTTATTGCCCCAAGATAATAAAGAAAAATGCAAAGAAAAATATTTCCATTGCTTTTTTCTTCGTAAGGACATTAAAAAATGGGTTCTGTTAAAATAAACAAACAAACAAACCTATTGACATTTGTTATTATTGCCCCAAGAAAATAAAAAGTGTCAATTGATTTTTTTTTCTTAGTGAGGACATTAGAGGGTTAAAGTAAGGAACCTGCTGTCACAGGTTCAATAATACCAAACCTGTATCACCATGCTGCACTACAGTGCCCCCTAGCGGCTCATAGGCAAGGCAACTTTACTTGTATGGCTATAGCTTTAAAACTCAGAGGAAATTCAAAGTGCTTCACATGAGCTAAAGGATAAATTAGGATCTGATCTAAATCACACATATGTATATTTATAGACATAAATATATAAAACATCTCATACTGCATGTGATTAAAATTGTTAAGCTCTGGTGTTTTCTCTCTCAAATGTTCTTACTGCACTTTCATCCATTTGTCATTTGAGGCTGTGTATTTTGTTTATGATTATTACTGTCATTAAAGCTAAACCACTGCTGATCAAATTTCTCTTAAAACATCATAAAGTGTGTGGTTTATTGATTCAGGGCATCGTGAGGAACGTGTGACACGTGTGAGTCCTTCACCTCTAGATGGCAACACAACCAAACTGCTGATTTAGTGTCAGTTTTTAGAGAGACCACGGGGAGGCAATGCAGGGTAACCTAACAGGGATCCACCTGTTACTGCTCTGAGGAGGAGGCTGAGGAGGACAGGATGAAGCAGAGAGTAGGCTCAGGGTGCTGTCTGCTCAGGCTGTGATGTGTCTTCATCCTGACATACATCACAGAAACAGTGAGGAGGGGCTGTTAGGAGATAAGCGTGCAATTGATTTTATGTTTTTGTGGGGTTGAATACTGGCAATTTTTCTGATGGTGCCGGGATTGCTGCCCTCACAAAGTTCAGCTGAAAAAATGCACAAGTTTAAATAACGAATAAGCAATAATTAATAGTAAATAAATCACGACCTCATCAGATATGGAGTAAAACTGAGAGGTGACAAGCAGCCACAGCTGGTAGGGGGTTAACTCTCAGTCCAGCCAGTTGTTTGCTGGTAACCAGCTCTCTGCCTGTCTCGCTGTCGCAATGCAGCTAAACCGCTGAGCAGTCAAAACAAGTTCCACAGCTGTATTTGTAACTACAGTCCTCCTCTGCCTCATTAATTCCCCCCGCCTGTGTAATTGGCCCGCGCTGTATTTGTTATTGTGTCACTGCTGAGCTGTGTGAGGCTGGGGAAATCAGCCTTTCATTTGTCAAACCACACCAAACTTCTTTAAATGGTGAATTTAACAGCGCTGCTTGTTCTGGATTCTGTCATTAAGACATTGTTACAGACGCTGAGGTCATGGGGAATACAAAGGTTGGGGGAAACAATGATAAAACACTTTGCATCATGAGTTAAAAGTGCCAAAAATATGAATCAATATCTGTTATATTTCTACAAAAATATAAATTTAGGCCATTTTTCTGTTGAACTCTGCAATCGAAATGGTGCCTACATTGGTACTTTTGCTTAATGCGATGTCTTCAAATACTTCATATCCCTTAAATCTGTACAACAAAAGCTAAAAGGTTATGTAAGTAAAAAAAAAATAATAATTGAAAACACAAAACATATTGAACCAAAAGATTTCTGAACATAGAATCATGAACAAAATATTTTCTGACACACAGTTATTCGAACTATGTACATTATTTAGTTTTTGAGATATGATGTATTTTCTGAGAAGAGTGCAAAGAAGTCGCGATAGATTCATCATCAATTCCTCTGGCGCCACCATGTGTTTTAACTTGGTTTTGCACCCCACGTAATGTAGCACACTTACATCATTACAAACGTACAATGTTATGACATGGAAGACAGAAGCGTTCTGCTGCAAAAAGCATGAATGTAATTGCTGTTTCAAAAATTGGCAGCTTAAATATATACAAATATTAGCATCCCTACCTGCTGTTTAACAATTCTCACCCAACTACCACTCTTGTTTCTGTGTATTAGGTACTGAACTGCAGTCCTGAGACAGTTAGCTTTAGCCTAGCTCATCATAAGACACTGCAGCCTGTTTTCATTCTTAAGTCATCAAATACCGCCTCTTTGTCAGTGACTTTGACGTCACATGCCTGATCCTAAAAGCTACCTGTCGCAGCGGTATGATACACGGATGGGCAGTGTCAGTTCGTAATGTGGCGTCGAGGCAGAATGATATGCTGCTGGACGGCATCAGGTAGAAATGCAGCAAGTAAAGGCATAATATAAGGAGCTGGAAAGTCCCCATAGGGCAGGTGTAAGGGGTGGCAAACGGGTCCAACAAACCGTGGACTTTCACCCAGGAGCCCAACGTTCGCTTCCCGTATGAATGTAGAGCAAAATCATGATGTTTTGCTCTAAAGCTAACGATGTGCTTTTGTTGCCTCAACCTAACCTTGTGGTTTCGTTGACATCTGGCGTTGGTTGCGGCATTCTGAAACATCAACAGGCGGTATGATACGCTGCTGGAGATCGTCAGGTTGAAATGCTGCCGGTAATGACGCAATTTAAGGTGCTGGAAAGTCTCTATGGGGCGGGTGGGTCCAACAAACCCTGGACTTTCATCCAGGAGCCTGCTGTTCACTTCCTGTATGAATGTGGAACCAAACCACATTACACCTAACCACGTGCTTTTGTTTTGTAAAGGTAACCTTTTTGTCTTGTTGACCTCTGGTGTTGGTTGCAGTGGTCTGGAACGTCAACAGCAGATGGAGGATGTAGACGTGAAAGGCCACTGACAAAGTGGTGATATGTGACGATTTGGAATGAGAACGTGATATCCCCACAGTTGCAAAATGGATGCATTTGAAACATGAGCATCTCTTTGTTCTTTTGTATTCTGAACTGCAAAGCTTGTCCTTACCAGTATCTTACAGTATTTGTTGATATCAGGAGACGTAGAACCCTGGGAACATCGGGATGACCCTGAATGCTTCTATCTATATTTCAGGCTCTTTCTTCTTCTCGGCTTGTCTTATTGTGCCTGTATCAGATTTAACGCTTAATGTGCAGCTGTCCTCAGCAGCATGACTCTCTGCTTCTGCATAAAGTCAATAGAGTTCTCTTTGTTGTACGAGTTGTTGATTTCCTGCAGCCAATAGGAAATATAACATCGCTGCCTGCCAAAAGAAAACTGAGAGTGACACGTCCCTGCCGTTCCACAGACCTCTAAACAATGCTGGCAACGAAAACGCACACGCGGGACTGATAGGACACGCCTTCACACTTAGTTAAAGTGCTGCTGGTGTGTCTGTGAGCCACACACACACAATACACAACTACACACAACATGTACACATCAACACGCCTCTGGAACTATAAAAGAAATATGCACTTTGGCTCTCTGTGTGCTGTGTGAACTTTAAATGAACACAGTCTGCTCGTCACATGGGGATGTGCACAGATACAGGAACACATTTCTTTCTCCTTCACACACACACACACACACAAACACACCTCCGGGAACTGATACACTAATTTGCGCAAAACATGCTCTGGTAATTGTTGAGGAAGGTTCAGCGGAGAGGTGAATGGCAGGTCAAGTGACAGTCAGCAACCTCAGGGCCGTGAAGTGATCTGACCCGATGCTATTGCAGCCCTGCGGGGCTGACAGCTCAGGTCAACACTAACTCATGTCATGAGTCATAATTTTATGTATAGCATTACAGCATCAATAAATCAATACTTTTCAGATATGTTAATATTTATTCTAAACAAATATGACCATTTGCTGCATTCAGGAATCTATATCTGGCAAAGGCATTGTGGAAATACAGAAAAAAAAAATTTCTCTCTTCAGTAAAGTGGTGATAGAAGGGACAAGTTTTTTTGAGGTAATGTAGTTTTATTTTATTTATTTATTTATTGTTTTATTTTTTTAAACAATATTAAATATTAAAATATAATAATATATATTAATATATAATTAAATATAAAGTATTAGTGTTATTCATACCACAGGAGTAAGATGCTTTCTGCTGGTGCCCACCCAACCTGATATTTATATCAGTTTGCACAAATAAATATTATTTTTGAACTGATAATAACTGATTTTATTCATTCATTTATTCATTTTTATTCACAATTTCCTGACAATTTCTCATGTAATCTGGTAACAAATGCAGAGAAAATGTCCAAATGTCCTCCAAAAAAACCCACTTTTTTTTTGGAACAGATGTTTTTCAATATATGCTGATTAAAAATAAAAATAATATTAGTAAAAAAATAAAAATAATAATAATAAAAAAATACAAATAATAAAATAATAATAATAATAGTAATAAAAAAATATGAAAACGTAAAGCCGTTGTCTTGGATCAAAATGTCTTTTGAATTCTTTGAATTTCACCATTTGAATGTAACCCAAATTACTCAAAGCATTTATAGTCAATAATTTTTTTTATTTTTTTACATACAGAGTATTTAAAAATGCTCTTCTCTCTCCTGCACAGACAGACGTGAGTTAAGTTTTGCGTCAGTAACGCTTGTTTCAGTGGGTCATCAGGGGGTTGCCTGCAGTCGGCGAGACGTCACCACCACGTGCTCCGGGGCGACCAGCCGGCTTTGACCCTACTCTGGAGAAGGTCCATTTCTGGTGCGGCTCAGCATGGCACAGTGTTCCTTGAGACAGAGAGGCGCAGCATTGCTCTAATTGGCGCGGCCAAAAGTGGAAATGGAAGAAGAGTATAAATCACACTTTGTAGTGATAAGTGGAAATTACTTGCTCTATAAAAGTGGATTAGAAGACTTGGAGAACTTAGTAAGTAACTTAGGAGTTCGTCCATATCAGCTACTTTATACAGAGAAAAGTGAGATTGGGCTGATCTGGCACTGATTCTAATCAAGCTGGTTAGGATTTACGAGGCTGCAAATGGCATTACCTTTAATCCTTTACTGGCATGCCTCCTTACATCATTTTACGGCTTACTACCAATTGAATTATTACAAACCTACTTATTGGGGTAATCAGCTAATAATCAGAGTTGTTTGATTGATGGAGATCTTAAGCAGTCCCAGAGTTTAACATCAGATCAGCAGAGCTAGGACTAACTTGCAGTAACCCATGATTGAAACTGAAGATAGTAGCATGTTAGGGTGCATGTATGTCTGGCCGTTATTTTGCATTTTAACAGATAATGTCTCTGTCTCCCTGTCGTCTTTCCTTTTCACTTTCTTTCCCATTATCAGAAGCACTTTTGTTTCAGCCTGGCTACAGTCGCCATCCTTCAGGCCTCAGCTGGTCTCTGCGATCTAATCAACCAAGGGGGAATGGAAGGAACATGTTAGGGTCCTGATTGGAAATGTGCAGATTAGATAATAAAGGACAGCCTTTGGAGACAACTGTCAGTCCATCCATCCATCCATCCATCCGCCCACAGTTGAGGCCATGACTTAAATGGAAGCAGTTGTTTTCGTCTCTCTGTCTGTTACAATCACTGGTGAATAGAATGAGAGTCTGTGAGATCTCTATCCAATCATCAGTGTAATCTCTGTGGATGTGATTTATGCAAAACATGAGAGGGTTTTGTTCTCCCAGTAAGTGGCCCATCTGCTCCTTTCTAAACAAGAGATGATGGAGTGAAATCTTATCTCATCCACTGGGACAATAAGTGGCAATTGCTGATGTGATGATCCTGCAGAAAACAGAATGATCTTTAAACCTAAGTGCTGAACTTTTCCTGCAAACTTTTCTGGTGTGACTCAAGGCCACTGCATGTTTCAAATAAATTGAGTAGTACGAGGTGTCGTCTGATGTCTAAGGGCAGAAGTGTTATACTTGCCATACTTAAACAGAATTCAGTTTCCTTTGCTTGTCTTTGTACTCTCGATGCGAGTTATCATGATTTAACAGTTTTGGAACTGTATGGTGGTGTTCGCGATGATGCGTCTTCCTGTTATCCTAAGTCTTCACTCTCTAATTTTCTACTCTTATACTCTATCAGTGCTGAGTCTATTATCATCTTTGCCTTGCTACTTTCTGTTGCCGAAAAGATCATAACATTAGAGTGGATAGTCTCTGCTACCCTGCTAGCTGAGCTCAGAGCCCCGCCTATTAGCTTAGCCCCTAGAGACCCACAGCCAACTCACCCTTGCTAACTGTGTTATGATGGTTTGTGTTAACTGTTCTGCCTTTGCGCTTGAGGTGTCACTTCAAGAGAGACATTTCAACCTTTACCAAATCTGTTTGGTAGTCCTCTTTGCCTGTCTACTTCCTCTACCCTCACCAACAGGGCTGAACAATGCACATCAAAATAGGGAACTCTGATAGCTGCAACACTAGACTACCATTGCCAGCCACCATTTACTGTCAACCAAGGACCAGAGCTTCTGACATAATAGATAATAGATAATAAAGAGGAATGTCTGCACCTTGGAGACTGATCAGGAAAGGTTGTTGCGTGCCGACATTTCAAAATAACAAAAGACAGGCTGCAGTGTTTGAAACAATCCACCGCAATTGACGTGATTTGTAAAAATGACAGGTGTCCACTTTATGCATTGAGTCGTTTGTTGAGCAAAAGTGATGATTCTCTGTTGGCCAGATCTATGGGCTATGTACCCCAACGGAAGGGGTTCCAAAAATGGGAATGGTACAGAACGGTACCATCCACAACTTTTCACAGTGGAAAAGGAAAAAAAAGTGTACCGAACTGAGCTGTATCGTGCCTTACTGCTCAGTGGCAACAGGGCTATAGAGGCTTATCTGAGAGTTCTCGATCATGTAGGAAGAATAAGGGCACCCAGACGCACACCACCACTAGCTTTAGCATCGTTGTAATCCATGTCGGTACCAATGACTTAAAGGAGCAACAAGTGAAATTCATCATTTCTAGATTGAAGGAATTAAAAAATTGCTATGTGAAGAACTAGAGGTGTAATTTCATCTGGAGTATAGCATGACCTCACACACCCTCTCTCTGTGTTGATCTCCAGCCCATTGTTTACAAGCCAGTCCGGCTGCGCGTTCATGTACGTTCATGTGAACCCCGCACATGTCGCTATGTCGATTCAATTAAATTTAATGTTACAATCGTAGCCTGGGTTAATGTCCGGAGCTTGAGTTATTAGCGGCTCGGTCCCACAAATGGGTTAGGCGTTTAGGTTGTGTTAGGTGAGTAGCCCGGCAGCTCAGCTAACATTTGCAATTAGCATTGTAAAATGTAGCCCAGCGGGCAGCCTGGCGGGCTGTGTTTAGCTATTCCCCTGCCTATTTCAATGATGATGATCCCTGTAATAAATGCAATATATTTGCTGAAATGGGGCGAGGCTCAGTGACTAGAAGAGCTGGTAGAAGCGCTCCATAGCTGCAAGCTACTCCTATAGCCGTAGTAGCTCTAGTGCTAACTGTGGGAGCTAATGCTAACATTCCTCTCTTCTCCGTGAGCCCGCCAGGCTCCACGCTAGAGCTAGCCGGAGCTGAGAAGCAGGCTCCCGGAACGTTAGCATGGCAGCCGACTGGTGCTAACGCTAACGTCCCCACGCTTCTCGGCTCCGACTCACTGAGCCTGGCGGAGAAGCATGGGGACGTTAGCACTAATGGGCTGCCATGCTAACGTTCCAACTCTTCTCCATGAGACCGTGAGCCCGGCTCCTGGCTCAGTTGGAGTTGGAGCGTTTGCGTGGCAGCCGAGTAGTGCTAACGCTAACAGGAAAGCAGGGAAATAGCTAAACACAGCAGAGACCGAGAGTGAGTGAAAGACATTGTTAACTGCTAAACTAAGTTGGCTGTTTAGGTTTTATTTCCTCGCCCCTGTGGCGAGTGAATCTGCCTGCAGTGCTTCCTCCTCATGCTCCACTTCACTCAGCTGCTAACACAGCCAGTTAGCCTCCATTTGGATCCAACCGGAGCAAGAAACACAATAATGCAGTCAGAGATCACATAAGCTAGTTTAGCCAGAAAGAAGGAGTTTGTCAGAAAGAAGAATCTGCATTGATGAATTGTCTTTGGTCCCGTACCTGAGAGGGGTATTAATGCATTGTACAGCAGGCTTACTTCACTGAGCTATTGGCAGGCTGGTTATTGTATTGAGCATGTTTGTCCTACCGACAAGAATACTTAAAGTTCTTAAAACCACTGCATCAGTCTAACCCCTCAGCACATAAGCGTCCAAACTGTGTATCTCTGTCTCCCTAGTTTCTCCCCCAAGTCCTCTCTTTTCACTCACACTTCTCTGTGTTGGACTATCAGACGTCCTGGGACCTCTCTGTCTCTCTCTCCCGACTGTCGGCGCCTCACTCCAGATGTTGTGGATCCGGATCTTTGTCCTCCAGGAGATTTAGCTCCTCCTTTTGTCTCTCTCTCTCTGTCCCTTGTTTGTATGTTGTCCTGATTGCTCTCTCCCTCTGTGTGCTTGTTTCCTGTCTCCTATCTGTTGTGAATGGTATGCTTGAGCTTTGGTGTTGTGAGTCAGTGTAGTCTGTCCTCTTTCCAGGTCTCCACCGTGGAGAGGAGGTCGTGTGGCTCAGATCTGTTTGGCAGCACCTGGAAGTTGCTTGAGGTTCATAAATGTTTACAATCTGATATTTTGTCATCCATTATGTAATTTTATATTACAAATATGACATCATCTATGTCTGTTTGAGGTATCCATCCTCAGTTGTTCTTCCTGAGGTGTCTTCTTTCTTCTTTAAAGGGCCCGTCATATGCTGCACAAATTGTAAAAGGGAAATCACAATTTGTAATATTGGGCTATATAAAGAAAATCGTCTTGATCGAACTTGCAGAGTCTCTCCTCGAAAGCAGTCATGGTTTTGAAGTTGTACACTCGTAAAGTGAGAGTGTGTAGAATGAAAAAAAGCTGTTCATTTTCATGAGGTGTAGGGGAACATTTTCTCCTTTGAAACGGAGATGCCTTGTTCATGCCAAAACAAAAAACAATCAGCTATTCAATCACAACTTTGGGGTGGGACTGTGGGGCAGGACCTAAGCTGCTTTAACACCGCCACGCGGTAACCCACACTAACAACTGCATACCTGCAAGAGAGTTCCCCTCTCGCTTGAGTGCAAGTCAGCTTGTAACTGCATACTGTAGCTAGACAACAGAAGTCACTGAAATGACCAAATATTCCTATATATTTGGACAATTTTTCTTCTGAAGTTTGGTGGAAATGATACACCAGGCCCAGTTTTTCCTCTGGTTGTCCTTAAAAGATGCTTGCGCTGTGCCTATAGGAATTCAGACACCAACAATATCAACTCCTCCATCTTGTCTTCTTTGTGCTTCAGTAATGCATTTTAATCGATTGACTGGGGTAGGCAACAACCGCCAGAAGTTCAACACAGTGAACTCAGTGCGGCAGAGCACATGGGCAGGAACTGCTTCATACCTCTACCGCTGTGTTGGAAACCGCTTTCCCTTTGCCGACTTCCCCTTGTTAAAATGACTGGAGGTTGTGAGTTACCATGCAGCGGTGTGAAAGTGCCTTTAGTTCCACTGACATGCAGGCCGCCAGCATGAGTGCCGGGCTTTAACACCAATTTCCATAGTGTCCAAACAGTGAAATTACAACATCCGAGTGCATCACGTGATGCCCTGCGGCCCAAAGAGACTTACTTACATAACCAAAGAGACGACTGTAAATCAGTAGATAGAGTTTTCTGAGTGTCACCATCCCTGCAAATCCATTCGGTCAATTAATCTTTAGAAAGTCTACAAAAGCTGTGGGACTGAATTATTTTATCCCGATTCAAGTTAACGAAGTGCTAAACCGGAAGTTAGCTGACTCGGGTAGTAGACGTCTGCAGTGTGCCTGCTCTTTGGCTACGCAATGCAGAAGCAGCTTTGATCATCTGGGTAATTTCATACGTACCAGATGAACCATTTTGGCTTCATGCGCCACTGAGCGACTCTCATAGGAATGAAAAGGGCCCCACCACCAATGCTGCATCCTTGTCTCCTTATACATCCATACTGACACGAGCTGATGGCAACTATGGCAGAAAGCTCAAACAGCTTCCTGTGGGCTAGCTGGCTGGAAGTTATAAAAACTGTCAGACCAAATGGATTTTGCAGTATGCTTGAAATAAACTAGTTTGTACAACGTGTCCTTTGAAGGAAAAAGTGTTTATAGCTGTTCAGAACAGCAACAGTCTGGTGCCTGCAGTCATAAAGAGGCGCGAGATGCAGTAATCGTCAGTCGACAGTCTTTCTACAGATTCTGAGGCGTTCATTGTGTTGCACTCAATTTTACACACAAAACGTGATGGAGGCAGCTGTGGGACTAGTGAAAAAAGTGGGCATAATTGTCAAGAGTGTCAGGTTGCAAAAAATGCCTCCTCAAATACCAAATTCAGAAAGGAGGCCTCTGACAATGTTGGGCAATCCAACGTGCATTTCATTTGGAACAGGCTTTCAGAGTCCGTCTGCTAAACCCATAATCTTCTAGGGTTTTCCTTGACAGGAAGCACAGGAAGACATGCAGAACTTAACGTGACGCATGCAACATGACTTTTCATTTAAGTTAATTTCCACTTTGGCAGTTGGCGGTTGCTCTAACACAATAATGATCCAACTCTTTGGCAGTTAACGGATTAAAAAAATGTGCTGTTCAGGCGAGTCATCACCGGAGATATTGTCTTCCTCAGGAAATGTGAAATGATTTATGTTTCTTCAAGCAGCAACAGCAGTTTGTTTGGAATAAACAGGAGATAAACCGAGTTTAGATCATAAGCAGTGAACCTATCTGCAGAGGTCAGTAATAAACACTGACCGGCGGTAAACTTGCCATCAGTGACAAGGTGATTTGTCAGATGTTACGGGTTTTATAGCCTCTGTGGGTGAATATACGAGCTCTATCAGATGTTTAATGCATCACTGAGTGTTCTCTCATCTCTTTTGGCATACCTCGCGTGGTCGCGGGCTGATGTCCGTCAGCAATATTTCTTATTATATCCTTGAAATGACACACTGATTTTCTCATCACACCAATTTTTGTTTTCATCTGCTATCGATCTGAAGGTGTATGTTCTTGAATCGGGGTACTTGTAGTATTGATGTCATTGGAGATTGTGTTGTTAAGCTGTGGACATGTTACTCTGCATTTCCAGGTGATGTTGTCATGAAAGAAAAAACAAACATGATATAATTAAACATGGTGTCAGCTGTCAAAGTCCATGGCAGCTGCACTCTAATCAAGTGCTTCTTTATGGTTGCTTAACTTGTGACTCACTTCCTACTCTCTGACAACTACCATTAGTTTTAGGGTCTTGCTCATCCTCAAATGGCCATTGTAAAGCCATCTTACATTCCTGTGATCAGTCAGATAACATCACCTGGAGGACCTGCAGACAACTATGGAGCAACCCACTCAGAGGTCATGAATACAGGAGCAAGACCTTCAGTATCAATAAATCACTGGCATGGACACCCTGAGACATTAGCTTGATGACTATAGTGGTTGTTTTAACATACCCAAGTTCCTGGGCCGCTTAGTCCTCAAGATGCCTCAGCTTTGACTTGTGTTCCTATTCCTTTTGTGAAGATCCATATCAACAGAGAATATTTTATCAAATATAAATATGTGATCAACACCTGGTACACACTACATGATATCAGCCTGATTATAGCCGGACGCAGTGCTGTACGGTATCGGCTCGGATCATGAACAGCAATGAGTGTCGTACGCGATAATCCATCGTTACATAATAGATGACAACCGACACAGCACACAGCTAGAAAGTCTAGCATGTTTGATTTTCTTTTTGTCATTCACGATTTCTCCCGTAACAGCCGTTACATTGACCAATAGGAACACAGAGCGATCTGCTGCCATAGACAACTGTATGACAACAACACCCCAGCCTTTTAGATATTTCCTCTAGGGATGTTACCACACAGAGTGAAAGGGGGAAATGATGGTGTGAAACAGCAGAGGCATTTTATCAACCCACCGAGTACTGCCATTAGCATCAAGCTAGCAAACAGTGTTATTTCTTCAAAATGGAGATGGACGTAAAGTAAGAAAATTTAAAAAATGGCGGCTTTTACTCACCACAACTGCAGAGGCTACCAGCTTCATTTGAAGCAGACTAAACGGGCCATTATTTATTATTCCCTCTGTATTTTTATATTTTTACTTTTTATCCTGTTTGCCCTGTTAAAGTTACTGTATCGCGCCATTTCAAACTCAACACTTCCTGTATCTGTTTCAAATTAAAAGCCCCTTATAACTTTGGTTGAGAGAATCTCTTAATTTTCTAAACAGGCTATTATTGTGAAACATTTGCAGGAACTTGTTGTGGAGGATTCAGTGACTTGCACAGTTTGCAGTACAATGTAGCTCCTGATATCTGGTGGCACATGAACAGACACAGTTACTGAAATAATAATAAAAACTAGAAAAGCACTCAGAGAGTGCAGACCTTCTCCAAGTAGGTGATATTCCCTCCCCCTCTGCATCAGATTTTGCAGCCTGCTTCACAATTAGGTTATTTGCATCACTATCATTATTAGGTTATATATGCCTTCACCATGGAGACACTGTGGTGTATTTATTTCGTTTTTATTTTGTACCAACACAGAATATAATATGTTTTTTTGTATTTTTCACTTTCTTTTTTTCCAACACAAAACACAGAACATTAATTTCAACTTTAGCAAGTAGAACAAGACGTGCTGTCCGGCCACCAGATGGCGCTATTTTCACTGTCTTCAGAAATTGGAACTGCTGCTGAGGCTGTAAGACTATAGATTTATTTATTATTTTATCCACTTTGCTTCAACCGATCACCACCAAAATTTTATCATATCTTCCATGTCCCATTATCCACCTTTCCTGAAAATTTCATCAAAATCCGTTTATAACTTTTTGAGTTATTTTGAAGACAAACAAACAGACAAACAGACAAACCGACCAACGCCGGCGAAAACATAACCTCCTTGGCGGAGATAATAAAAAAATAGGACAAGAATAACCCGATGACATCACATACATCGTAAAAGACGACGATGATTGGTGTGGACCATCGTGTATTCTGTCATGTCTGTCGGCCAAGTCACGGCACGATTTTGTGACTCCACAATCGCCTAATCTGACATAGTGACCGTTGGAACGAACAAAAATGTTGTGTAGTGTGAACCAGGCATTAGAGACCAACAAACAACAAAACTTGTTTTAACAAGAAATCACAGCATTGCCAGCCATGACTGTGGCACCAAACTTGGGTGTTTTAAGCCAAAATATATTCTTTTCTTAACCAAGTGTTTTTTTATGCCTGAACATAACCACACGTTAACCACAGCATTGTTGAAACATAACAACAAATGATACATATTCCTGGTTTACAATGCCAACATTTATTCTGCCGATTAGTTTGAAAGGTGCAAATCAGTGTGAATGTGCTGATGGCTGATGTCACCGTCCTCCCCGTTTCCATCCTGACATACATGTGCAATAAATACCATGCTACACGCCTCTTTCACATCACTTCCTCCAAAGGGTATATCTTGTCAGTGAGGTGTACTCTGAGTACTGATGAGTCTTGTCATGAGATTTTAGCTCTGAGTGGTTGTCTGTTCTCGCCAGTGTTCCCGCCTTTCAGCAGAACTGACAGAACATCTCGTCTTCAAGCCTAAAACAGCAAATCCACATGTTCTTGTTTCATGTTATACCACATGACACCAGCGGCATTGTTACAGCCAGTGTTTCTCAACATGAAGTCATCTTTTCTTAAAGCCTCAGTCTCTCCTGTTGCAAAGAGGGCGTTGTTTATTGCTTATTGGTTTCTAGTTGTGGCACTGACCATTATGTTGGAGATTACTTTTCATCATGTTTTGTGCTAAACAAGCCAGCATTGTGTGACTGAATCACCTGAATCCTGGTCATCATTTTGCTTTCCAGAGTGCAGTGTACTGTTCACTGCGAGCAGCTGTACTCTGTCAGCAACAAGTCAACAAAAAGCTGTCCTTCAAGGTTGTTTTCTTTTTTTGTAGTTTTATTATCATTCATCTGCTTTTGCGCTTGAATGACAGAGCGCTTGGCACTGCTTGCTGGACACATGCTGCAAATATTAAGTCAGATAACGATTGCTTTTCTTATCTTTCAAAGCTGGACGAATGCAAATATCTTTATCTTATAGAAGATAAGTTGTTTTCCATGAATGAAGACCAGCTGTAAAGATTTTTACTTGGATGCCAGGATCAAAATCACCTTACCACATTTAGTTCAACTGCCTGTCATTTACAGGTATGACTGACAGGTGAGATATCTTCTAGGGTCAGAAAAAATGTTGTTTCAGTGACTAACAATCGATCATCATCTAACCAACTGGGCTGCACCTTTTCACATGATGCTAATGTAGGGCTGCTGACTAAAGGGGGATTTATACTTGTGCTGCAGACCCTACGCACATGGCCTACGCTGTTGTGAGCATTTACACTTGTGCGTCGGTGTGTCTGTGTCACTCTGCAGTTACACCTCCAAAACACTAGTTGGCTGCGGGGTTTCTGTGAAGTGCTGTAGAGTTTAGTTGATTCAAAACACACATTAAACACACATTAAACATGGCTTAATAGAGACAATGTCAAACACAAGAACACAAATCAGCTTCACTATAACTCGCAGCATCCACAGACAAACACTTGTCTTTATCTGGACACGTTTTCCCCACAAATACAACATGCTAACGTTATTAGCACAAGCCTATGGCATTTTACATTGTATAAATTAGCCTAGCAGCTAGCAGAGATTTCCTCTGCTCATATGAAGCCAGGATAAATCACACACAAGACTTAAAGTATTATTTTTGTGGAGGCTTTATTGTCTTCACAATTTATTGTTTCTTATCTGTGAAATTAAAGTGAATAAAAGCTTTGTTTCCACTGAGAGAAATGGTTTCAGCTTACAGAAACAGACAGGAGGTCTGTGTTGCTGCGACGTGTAGTTACATTTCTGGGGAGGTGCACGTCAGGTTACGGCGTAGGGTACCGAGTAGACTCTACGTAGATGCCGAGTCTACACTGTAGGTACGGCATTGATTCGCCACTCGTAAAACGCTTGCTGCGCCTTTTTTTTTTTCCAATCACCTAGAGTGCAGAAATGCGAGGGGTGTAGCAACACAAAAACAGATTCATTCTCATTAAAAACAATTACAAAAAGCTGCCTCCAGCCACTGTTGCCAACTCCTCAGTAAGAAAAGTAGCTATTGGCTGTCCTAAAAGTCGCTAGAAGTCGCTAAATGACATCGCCTAATTTGCATAATTGTCCATATGCATGTGATTGTAATGGCTGCTGTAGGAGAGAGGAATAACGTCGTGGGAGAGACAAAAACTGAGTAAAAAAACACCCTGAATATGTTTAGAACTACAAATGAACCTTCTTTCAGTGATTTATATTAGACAAAGAAAATTTTACATTTACATCTCGCCCTGACTGTAAACCAGGTCGGGATCAGAGCGATAGATCAGCCAGCGGTGGTTCCGCGCATGCGCGATTCACTTGCAGTCTGGATGTGGAGGGGTTAACGTCTCCTGCTCTGACTGCTGCTGCTGGGAGGGAGGACTGGGCCGTCTGTGAGTGCTTTGGGTCGAGAGAGGAGCCCGCGGTAGCATCCGCTGCCCGTTGAGATGAATAAGAATGATAAGTGCTCTCACAACAGAGTCTCCAGAAGTCTTCAATAACATCAGAAAAAGTCGCTAGATTTGTCGCTAGTCGCTTTTTTGAAAAAGAGTCGCTAGAGGGGTCTGAAAAGTCGCTAAATATAGCGACAAAGTCGCTAAGTTGGCAACACTGCCTCCAGCTGCTCAAACGCTCTCTGTGTGATTGGAGCCTAACTTAAACACACAAGTTCACAAAATAAGTAACCCATGATTCAAGGTTTTTGTTTGTTTGTAGTCTTTTCTCTAGGATTTTGTTTGTTGGGTTTGTCCTTGTTTTATGTTCATTCATGTTTAAGCTGTCTCCTGTTGTACATTGTAGATTCACTACTTATGTGTCATATCTGCTTTTATTTCCTTGTGTGTTTTCCTGCCTTAGTCTCAGAGGCCGTTTACACGTACATGGTGATTTTGATAAACGGAGACATCTTCCTTCGTTTGTGCCCTTCGTTTACACGCAAACGGAGATTTCTCCTCTGAAAACGAGTCTTTCTAAAAACTCCATCCAGGGTGGAGATTTTGGAAAACTCCGGTTGCGCGTTTGCCTGTAAACTGAGATAAACAGAGATAAACGGAGTTATAGGCAGCCGACGTCACAGCCGGAATTTGCGCCTGTGTAAAAAGTGCAACCTATGTTGCTATGGTGACAATGGATACATGGAAGGCTTGAGCTTCTCATTACACTGCCACCTACAGGTTTGGCATGCTCTTGTGTATATATACACGGGTAAGTGTAAACGAAGATCTTTTTGAAAACGGAGACGGTGAAATGTCCGTTTATGAAAATAGCTGTCAACGTGTAAACAGCTTCTTACTCAGCCCCGCTCTGATTAGTTTCACCCACCTGTTCTTACTCCCCCAATCAGTGTCTTTCCCTCATTTACCCAGCTACACACCTGCCCTGCATTAGCTTCATTAGTCCGTCCCTGCTCCAGTCAGCTCCCTGCCTGTTCTTCTGCCTCATCACTTCATTCCCCTCACCTGAGCTTCTCCGCCCTTTACTCCACCTGCTCTTCATCCCCTCGTCAGACTGGTTTGTATTTAAGTCCTGGTTTTTAGTTCAGTCTTTGTTGGATCCTTGATTTGGCTGTGTGATGTTTCCTTGCCTAAATAGTGGTCTTCTAGGAGCCCCTGTAGGCTGCTGTCTCCTGCTTTTGCGTCCACCTTCTACATATCACATACGTGGCGTATACTTGCTTTTAATGACTTCTTTTCCCCCAGTATTGGATAGTTTTATCACAGTACATCGCACAATTATTTGGAGCATGATTTTTTTTAATAAACTTGTCTATAGGCTATGTAGTAAGAAGGCAGTCAAAATAAATAGCCTAAATGGGCAAGTCTTTTCATGTTTTGGGGTGGCTGTGGCTCAGAGGTAGAGCGGGTCGTCCACCAATCGGAAGATCAGCGGTTCGAGCCCCGGCTCATCCGGTCTGCATGTCGAAGTGTGTTGGGCAAGATACTGAACCCCAAATTGCTTCCATTGGAGTGTGAGTGTATTTAAAAACTGTGTAGCAGGTGGCACATTGTATGGTAGTCCCAGCCAACAGTGTGTGAATGGGTGAATGTGACTCGTAGTGTAAAAAAGCGCTTTGAGTGGTCAGATGACTAGAAAGGCGCTATACAAATGCAGGTCCATCTACCATTTGTAGTGCATACTAGTACCTTTTTAAATCAGCCAAACCAGTTCCTTTCACATTATGTATCTGACAATACCCTTTATTTATCTAAATGTAATTTAAATATGTATTTGACACAATAAAATAATGGGTGTAGCTTCTGAATCTGAGAAAGGACAGCAGAGGAGATACCTGCACACCAATGCAACTGGGTTGGACAGCCACACAAAAGGGGTCCACAGGCTGAGATCAATGCAAAAAAAAGAGTTTATTCAGTTTATTTAGCACTCATGTCAGTAACACTGATGATAGTCAAAGACTGAAATGATTACTGCTGTTTTTATTCACTTTTTTAAATTATTTTTTGCACCCTTTTGTGCACGGACGTCCTAAATAAATTGACTTTCTTTCTTTCTCCTTTCTTGGTTGTCCACTGTACCGACGCACCTAAACTTTTTTGTTGTCCTAAGTAGGCGCAGTTTCACAGCAGCCCTAAGACACTAATGAACTTTTTCCTCACAAGTTTAAAGGAGCAGTGTGTAAGATGGATTTAGTGGCATCTAGCAGTAAGGATTGCAGATTGCAACCAGCTGAAACTTCTCCTAGTTAGAATTCATTCAGTGTTCATCGTTCAGGGGGGTTTTATTGGGAGCTGAATTATCTGCAGAGGTCTCTTCCTCTATGTAGAAACATGCCGGTGCAACATGGCGGACTGTTTAGGGAGGACTTTCCTAAACAGTTCAGTCTAAGGTAACAAAAACACATTTCTTTTTTCAGGTAACTACACACTAAAGACAACATACTCCTCATATTGAATGTGCTCACAAATCGCTTTTGTGAAATATCCTCTGGAAGACAAAAACAGAAGTTATGGTTTCCTGACATTACTTGAACGTCGCATGTCAGGGGTGACTGTGTGTCCCCAGCTGGTGAAAAATCAATAAATGCATATTTGTCTCTGCCATCATGTTACATGTTACATCAAACAAATCATAATGCTGTCCTTCATGTGACACCTACAAGAAGTAACAGCTGATACTGATGGGGCCAAACAGATGTGGATCTTACATGTCATGTTTGGTAAATGGGCCAGTGAAACCTCAGTGGAGGGCTTTCTGTGGGAAAGTTGCAGTTTCTGTCATATTAAACATATCAACGCTGGATATCTCGCCAGCAGGACCACTTCATCTTTCCTTGTTCACCCTGCTGAAGCTAATCACTGTGGAGAAATGATATCAGTCTGCGGCCAGCGCTGTAATCACAAGAACATGTTTATATTACTGTCTAAAGAGGGAGCGTTCTGGAGCCACAGCTGGATTCAGGTAAAGATTTTCACCACAAGTATAACCAGTAAAGGGAGGAAGGAGGTAGTGGGAGGAGGGAACAAGCAGAGGCCTTATTATGACAAGAGAAGAAGACGGAAACAGAAGAGGAGTTGGAGGAGGAAAACTGTCCACCGAAACACTCCCCCTCACTTTGATGAATGACAGTGCCGTAGGTTAATTTAGCGGCCATTTGTATGTTTGTCTGCTCACTCCCAGGCCCAGAATTATCAGCAAAGTCATTAATTCCCCACTGTATCGTCTTACCTTTTGTTATTCTTCAAGCGCTCCCATAGAGTGTGATATCTTGCAGAAATTTTCACATTTATGATTCCAATGTTGATCAAGGCCTCGTTACTTTGTACTGCGCTGTGATTTATGGCCTGTGTCAATTACAAGAGGGTGACTGCTACAAGCCACTGTATCTACAAACAGTTTTCTCCCATTTCTTCCTAATCAGCTGACCCTAGGTAAGACCCTGACAAACTCCAGAGATTACAGTGATGAATAAGAAGATTAGGCACTCTTCCAGATCGTACCACAGCCTACGTGAGACAGGCATTCCAAACTTTTATGCTGGAGTGAATGGCTTTCAGCTTTAGACTGTTATTTGGGATGTGTAATAGGGCTGCTTTTAATTTCATCTAACTTGTCTTCAAAGGAAATATTCGTCCACATCTCACCTTCTAGGACAAAGAAATCAACCAGTATGCTCGACTGAATGTTGATATTCTTCCATCTACAATATCTACACATGGCAGGATCGGCTTTGTCCAATGATAGAGAAACAACATATACACATACATAAATGAGTCAGGTTGGTTTGAGCTGCAGCCATGACAACCGAACAAACTGATGCAGACAGATGCGACTGAAAGATCTGAAAAGAAGTATGTGGTCAATAAACCTTTTTTTTTTTATCAAGTCAAAGCATGAATTATATTTCTATTAATCTCTATGACCAAATATCTGCATATGTATCCTGAATCTGTAGGCAATTAGAAAAGACTTTGCTGTTGGAAGGGTTCTGGTTTCCATCTGTAGTTTGTTTGTAGTCCGAGTCACATTGACCAAACATGTTTGAATGGCAGGTGAACAGTCCGTGTGGAGGAGCGGAACACATTGTCCAAACTGCAATTTTGAAACCAATTTAGCGGCATGGTGGTTAGCATTGTCGCCTCACAGCAAGAGGGTTCCTGGTTCGAACCCAGGGTGGGGGAGCCCTTCTGTGTGAAGTTTGCATGTTCTCCCCGTGTCAGTTTGGGTTTCCTCCAGGTGCTCCAGCTTCCTCCCACAGTCCAAAGACATGCAGGTTAATTGATGACTCTAAATTGTCCGTAGGTGTGAATGTGAGTGTGAATGGTTGTCTGTCTCTATGTGTCAGCCCTGTGATAGTCTGGTGACCTGTCCAGGGTGTACCCTGCCTCTCGCGCAGTGTCAGCTGGGACAGGCTCCAACCCCCCTGCGCCCCTCAACAGGATAAGTTGTTAAGGCCCATTTATGGTCAACGTTAAATACGGATCCGGATACGGACGGAGCCTTCTGTCCGTGCTCCGCATTCATTTTGTCCGTATTTCTGCACGTTTCCATAAAGCTTATGGATACGGGCCAAACGGAGCAGTACCACTGGAAACTGTGGGGGCAGTGTTACTGTCACTACCTGATATGTAGCTGAAGTGAGACACGAAGAAGAAATAACAATGGCGGAACTTTTTGAGGAAAGGTTGTGTGAGTTAGTTAGAAACTATAAACATCTCTATGATGTTACTTCAAATGGACACCGGGATAAACACCACCACCACCTGGCGAAGCAAGTTATCAAATGCCCCGGCGGACATCCTAAAGTACTGGAAATGACGCTTGTCATCAATTTCTCTCATCAGCAGTACTAAAAAAAAGAATTCTCCATCCTCCAGTCACGATGTATTTAAGGGCCTCACTGATCACCGCATCCTACAACGCTGCCTCTGTTTTTGTCTTTTATGCAAGAGGTACATTATCAATGGCTGCATCCCAAGTCTCTTAAAATTACTGCTAACCACCTTATCTAGCCACCTTATCTAAGTGTTTAGTCCCTCCCACTTAGGAAAACATTTAAGGAGTCAGGAGTTAGGAGTGACGAGCGAGGATTGCTGATTTGAGACATGAGACGGCCTTACTCTGAAGCGTCACGTAAAGCGTTGTCCTTTTCTGATGACGGCGGCACCTATGGGTGGCACAGCTGGATCTGCTGCATAACGGAGCCAGCGTTTGGCGTACATCCCAAGTCGCATTATATTCGCTGATCAAAGCCGTAAGCAGCTGCACATTTAACAGCCACACATCACGGACAGTCCGCTGAACAACACAGCGGGTTGTGAATGAAATGAACTTAATTATAACATGACAGTCTTGCAGGAAATATCATCAACGTTACTCTTTGTAGTCACGTAGGCATGTGAATTACAGCGTTTCATTACAAAGAATGCATGTAACGGGTACACTTGCGCTGTTTCTCCGCCATCTCGTTCAAATGAGCCAGATGTAGGGGGCGGGTATTTATACGTCAGGGCCTCAAGCTGAAAAAGACTTCCTGTTAGGAACCTCTCGTGTTACCTTACTCATCGCACCTAACAGATCCCTCCTAACTCCTAATGCTAACTCCTTACTGGCAGGAATAAGAGACATGAGACGGCCTTAAAGATGACGGACCTCGAACGACTGCCGGTTCAAGTCAGGAGTTAGGAGTTAGCAGTATACAATTAAGAGACTTGGGATGCAGCCAATATCTCCTCCACAGTCGCCATGTTTGTTTTCGAGTTTGTTGTTGTCCTAAACTTTTGACTCTGGGCTGCCCCCTGGTGGATATATTGGTTAACATCCATGCCAACGTAAAGGACGCTTGGAAGTATGTGGGTAGTGACAGTAACATCGTTTGAAATGGACGTATACATTTTCGTATGTAAAGGGAGCATAAATGAGCCTTTTTGGAAAATTAATGAATTTACCTTATATTAGCTTGTTTTATCTGCTTATAGAGATTAACCTAAATGATTTGCACACAGAAGATGAAGTCTTGGTTCCCAAAATCCACTGGTGGTGCCATCACCACCGTTACGCATTACAGACAGGGGGACAAAATTTTCCAGTTGGGCCCCTCATCCACACCCACTGCAGAACCACCAGTGGTGCAAAGACCTTAGCATTAGCCCACCATGAGCCTTGTCCCAGGGTCATCCGTATCCTTTGACCTCCCTGATGGCAGGTCTGGGTGCTATTTTTCCAATGACCCACTGGACCACAGGTCTATTTCACAGCCCATTATCCAAAAACAAATGCTACGAACTCCCGCTTCTCTGCAAACACACACTCCCTGCAGTAAGTTTCAGTTTCCCAGCAATGCGTTTCTTTTTTTCTAGTAGCTTTTTTGTGACTAAAATTGGGTGTTTCAAACCAAAACATGATCTTTTCCAAACCATAACCAAGTAGTTTTTGTGCCTCAACCTAACCACACATTAACCACAGTGCTGTTGAGAAAGTTTCAATGGATCAGCTACAAAATAATGCACAAATGTTTGTGTGTGTGTTTTACAGAAATGCACAATGCTGAAATTTTTTTCTGGTGACTGGTATTTTTGGACAAATGGGTGTTTGTTTTTGGGATGATGGACTATCTGAGGAATGGGCTCCCGGTCCAGTAGGACATTTTCTTTGGACTAAAAGGACTAAGGAATTCTGGGCCACTGGAACAATTGGCAGTCCCCCTGACTGGCTACACTGGATCTCCCCAAACATTGGCTGATGCTCCCAGAAGCTTTATCATCATCAGACTCAAAGCCAATAGGTTCCAAGATTATACCATTATTATTGTTCGTGGTATTTTCAAGCAGGACAAGATGTTCTCATAAAATTTTAGTACGTTTTCCTACAAAAAGTAATGCACCCAAATTCGCACGTATCCCATGTTTATTGAAAGGCTGCGATTATGAGACCAGTGTGCTGACAAAGAAGCAGCTCCAAATGGTTTTGTAAGAATACAGGATGGGGTGGTGGATGTGTCACAAAAACGCAGACTGCAAACTTTCCAGTGGAGATGCATGTTTGAGATTGTGTGAATGTTGAGTCATTTTAAGGTGCGTCCTTACCGCGTTTCTTTTGCTAAACCTGACCTCTGTAACTTTACGTTAGTAACGGAACTGTACATTAAAGATGTAATGTAATTCGTAGGGCACTAATTTGTAGGATATCATGAGAATTGTTGTGTCCACATTTTCCTGAGACATCATACAAACTGTCTATGAGGATAGGCTGAGCAGGAGTAGTCGCATTAGCTATAGAATTAATTTGACTGTATGTTGCGTTTCAGTGCAGAGTGTGAGTGTCCAAATACTGGATTTGGATTTCTTTTGGTTAGAAACAGGAAGATACTCATTTAGACTCATTTTGTTCCAATCAAAAAAAAAAAAAAAAAAATCTGTATCAGCCTTTCAAAAGACGCAGCGTAGATTCTGGTTGACCTTATTGCACAAAGCTTGGCAAGGATTTGCACTGCTAGTAAAGCACCATAAAACACCGCCTGTTGGAATATGTTGTAATACTCAGGTTCATTGAAAAGCTTTAATATCCTCCGAGTGATGACTGCACTTAAACCAATTACAGACTCCAGCTTTGTGCCTGGAGTTGTGGAGGTTGATGGATGAGGAGCGTCTATCCAGAGAGCAGCTGAGATCTCTCTATTCTATCTGGAGCAAAGCCAAATGGACGAAAAGCAAATGTTCCCACTGGGAGAGGAGCGGAGTGAAGTTTTTCCTCTTGCAAAATTCCTTTAAGAGAGAGGGGGATTAGTTAATCAGCTGCACCTGTTGCAGACTCTGGGACCGCTTGGTGGGAGCATACAAACACTCACGTAGGTATTCGCACACGCATGCATGTCCACACACCCATATGCATGTAAAAAACACAAGCACGCACAAGAGCAGAAAGCCAAAAACACACAGACCCAGATCCAGATCCAGATCGGTGGGAACATGCCTGTGTGACTGGTCAGCCTCTCCAGAGGTAGCTGAGGTCAGAGGCGAGTGTTACGCAGTGTTGTGATCGCTGCTTTCACATCTCACCAGAAACAGAGGGACTTTCCACCGTAGAGGGCTCCAGCACAAAATGGTTTATGCATTCATGATGTCATCTTTCAGTGTGTCACAGCACATTTGGAAGACGTTAGCACTTCAATCGTGCTGCAGCCCGGTTTCAACACATGCATGACATAGCACGAGTGCATATTCAAATCGCCTGCCTGTGTGTCTGAGAATTATTCATAGAGATAGTTTTCAAGGTCGCCTGAAAGGTTTCCACTTTGGCCTATTGGAGCTTTGTTTAATGCTTTGCTTGGGCTCAGGCCACATGACAACAAGCCAGAGGAGGAATAGAGGAGGCATATGATTTTGATGATAACGTCTCCAAACAGTTGTGCGTTTGTTCATGCTCAGACTGAGGGGCTAATGCGGGGCAGCACTTTCCTGCCCCCTATTAATCCGATTATCTGATTGGTCATTGTAGTATTTCTGTCATGAGATTAACATTCCTCTTCTGTTTGACTTGATTGTCACCATCGATTCTGGTCAATACATCGACCAGAGTGCTGAGAAATTTCTCACGATGACAATGAAATGTCCAAGGCTGGGAGAGGAAGTTATGTTGTCAGTGTTTGGCCCATCAGGCCAGCTATTTCCAGCAGAGTTCTCATGACATGGAAGCATTATGTAACAGCATCTGTAAAGTAAAGTAGTTCTTATGAATCAGTATAGACAATAATAATGAGCCTGAAGCTGTACTGTGTTCACTTTACGCTACAGTGATCACACTGTGGTTACCATATGATTTAGTGTATCATCTCTTTAGTTACATAATAGCATGCATTAAAGCAGGGGCATATACAGGAAATATTTCAAATGTAATGTAAGAACAACAAATTTACTGCTCTTCTTAGAGAGCATACAACTATGCAGACTTCGACAACATTGTGTTTCCACCCAGTGGGAGCGCTAGCTAGCCGAGCTGCTAATGCAGAACATCTGCTCTTGCACAGGACCTGCGCTCAGCTCCCGACATATTGGAAACAACATTATGACATAATTGACTCAAGCAAAGAAAAGCGTGCAAATGCAGTGTGAGGATTGCATCTGTATTTGGAGAGCCTGAGAGCTCAGACCTGTCAGGGTAAATATGAGCGATGCTGTTGGTGCTAAGCGACAATGCGGCAAAAGGCGAGCACTCTCACTCCATGTGTGCCTTGTTAGTGTTGCGTTACCTGGAACGTGCGGATTGAGAATGAGAGCAAGATGGAGAGAGATGTAGGGAGAGAGGTAGAAACGGGGGATTTTGGGCTGCTCTGGCTTTGGGTGTGGTGGTTGGATGATGGTGTCTAACTGAGCATTAAACTCAGCGAGGCGTTGCAGCTGTTAGTGTTGGCCAACATGCTGTGTGGTTACTAACTAATGTGGTGGGTCTGGCCTACGGGGGAAATTTCTTTCTCTCTCTCCTCGTCTCTCATTTCTCGCTCACACACACACACACACACACACCTCAGTCAGACACATGGTATACACATGGCACACACTCACTCAAACACACTTAAAATCGGGGGTGTAGAACTAGAAGGTGAATCCAGTTCATCTTATAAATTGGCCACAGTCATTGTAATATTTAGTGTCCCAAAAAAATGTATATTCAATATCTATCATACTGTGAATACATCACAGATTTTTTTCCTTTCACTTGTCCCACCTTAGTCACCCAGTTAATGATGTAATGGCTGTGGAGAACCAATCATTTGTTATGAAAGCAGTCTAAATACAAGTGCAACATTTCAGTCAGTACAACTGGATTCATTTCTGCTAATCCAGGTGAGTATTTGCTTTTTGATGAGCACAGGCTGGAACTTAACAAAAGTCATTTTTATAGTATCACTATGTGCGCATATATACCCACCTACTACACACAGCGTTCATTTCATTGACGAAAACTATGACCAAAAAATGTTATCAACAACCTTTTCTGCAGGATGAAAATGAGACAATGGCGAGCAAAAATAGATTTTGATAACAAAAACTGAGAAGAAATTTCGTTTTCACTGAGATGAGACATAATGTGACAAAAATAATAATGGTGGACTAGCGGACGTTGAAATCTGAGAACGGCTGAGCTTGTAAATATCTTTAGATGCTGCATGAGTAGTCTCGCCACCAGACAATCAGAGATCTCCGCCTTCTGATAGTCTGGAGACACTCCTTTCTAAAGTGTGTTTAACACACCGAAGAAAACAGCCGGCAACAAAGCAACGCCTCTTGCATTTTTTTAAAAGAACACGCCCTCCTGGAAATGTGCACTCCCCCTTTTCTCGTCCACAAGGACACAAACATACAGAGAGTTTGAAAATGGATGCCGAGAGATTTAACTCCGTTTTATCAAACGTGTGCTCAGTCCACAAGATTGTGGAAATGAAGGACTTACAGTGACTTTGTTTAAAACTTTTAACGCAGTCGGACTATGTTTACGAGCACAAGAGTTCAGCGAGCCACCGAAGGACCGCCCTGCGGATTTACTATTGGTTCTGCAACGTAGGGAGTTTTTTTAAACTCTGAAATAATCAGCCGTGTGTGTCTGACTGTGGATGGTGGAGTTGTTAGTTGCAGCGGTGGCTGTTAGCAGCTAGCTCCGCTTGTTGGCCGCTGAATGGCAGCAGAGCAAGCAGCCACCGGCCGCTGGTCTTCACAGCTGATCCCCGCAGGACTCCACTCAGTCTCGGGAGGTTCAGTTATCTGTGTGTGTAACTTAGCTGTGTTGTAAGTAAACAGTCTGAACTCAGATCAGTTTTCTTTGACAGAGATGAAAGCTTAGTTTAAATCACCAACTCTGTGAGAGGACACGAGTTTAAACCTCCAGACTAACATGTTGCAGGTGAAGACAGAAGTCAGGCTTTGATCAAGTTATTTTTCTGCCCCTTAACAGTCAGGTGGATAAATCAGATTTAACAATGAACCTGGGTACGCATCCTAGTTGTCTCAGATTAGTTATTTGTGGTGCCAAAGTTTTTTAGACCATTAATAGAGAGATGTTGTGCTTTTCAAATGACGATGTAAACTCGTAAATCAGCCCTTAAACCTGTCAAACACCACTGGAGAAATGACAGTTTATAAGTGTGCAGAAATTATTTGTAGGTGTAGAAAAAAATGTCAAATTTGATTTCAACCTGTCACCTTGATTATAATTTCTGATACATGAATTAGCCTGACTGGATTTGTTTAAAGATAATAATAAAAAAAAAACAGACTAAAACTATTTAGGTTAAAAATGACTAAAACTAATAAACATTTTCATCTCAAAACTCAGACTAAATCTAAAAATAGCTGTCAAAATTAACATTGCACACACTCACACACATTTCCCCCCATTTTTCTTCCCCTCTGCACCTGGACTGTGATTGACAGCTGGGTGGTGGGTGACTCTTGGTGACAGCAGCAGTGACCTCAGACCGGGTGACGTTGCAGCAGTGGCGGCTGGCTGATGCTGCCAGATGTGAGGCTGCTGCAGGTTTTCACAGCTGTACGGGGATAGAGGCATGGACAGTGTCCAGTAACAACCTGCTCTAGTCCCCACAATCCCTCGAGACTTGTGGCTGCGTGAAAAGACATTTTTACAAGAGCTGGAGTGAAAGGAAACAACTGTTGCTGTTAGCTCCGGCGTGTTCCACTGAAACAACCAAACCTTTGTTGTGTGTTAAGGTCGGACTCGTACGGCCTTTTGAAGCCTTCAAGGCTGAATGTTTTTGGGATATCTTTCCAGTTAATGGCAATAAAGTGTTTTTTGCAGCGGTGAATGTGATCAATAGAGCTGCTGCACACGCAGCATATCAGGGACGGATGATTTTAAATGAACTGCTACTTTTTTTTGGTATTTTTTCACAGGCCAACATCAGTTCTACATTTCAGAGGTTTCTAGTTGTGGGTGGAGGTTTTTCACTGCACAGTGTTTCCTTGGACAAAGACTGCATGTCCAAACACTGTGTTCTCTTCTGTGATTGGTATTGAAATATTGGTTGTTTATTTGATCAGGGTGTGTGAATGAAATGTAGCTGAGCTGATTGTAATGTAAATACTTCACACTGTGGCTCCTTCCCAAAGTGAATATTTTGTTAATTCGGTGTCATTTTGTGCCTAATAGCACACACATACTGAAAACAGTGGGAGTGCACGTGTGATTTGTGATGTGTTTTTAATAGAGAGTGGTGTAAAAGGTTCATGTTTCTTATTCAGTAACATGTGGATGAGATATGGACCACGCCATTAACTTGTATTTAGACAGCTGCCTTAATTTAGACACTTCTCTCTCCCTCTCCTTCTGCATGACATCATGTGATTGATTACAAAGTGATCTGAACATTGTCGTGCAAGCTCTTTTCAACTGAACTTGACACGTTCACAACATGCAACGGGTCGTGTTGGGACTCAGATGCAGCACACAGGAAACCAGGAACAGGTAGTAATGATGCTTAATGCCACGACTGAGCAGGTACAGGGCAGGGCAGGTAATCAGCACAGTTCAACACTCGAACAAAGTCTCTCCACACAGTCTTTGGCAGCCCGGCTGGTCTGGCAGGTAGAACTGGGCCAGATGCAAGTGAGTGAGCAGGGACGTGTGCCCAAACACACACTTCAGTTCAGTAAAGATCTAGAACCAGGTAAGCACACTGTCGAAGCGAACGACCCAGAAGGGGACGGGCAGAAGGTACGTTGGGGACAGGCAGATGATTGAGATGCTAGCAGGTGAGCACTCACAGGATACACACAAAATGGCGGGTGTGGCAACACGGTGAAAGTCTCTGGACTGCAAGAAACCACAGGTAAGCAGACAGGAACACTCACGCTGTAGCGTCATCATCCGATCGTAACGCCAAACAGCCACAGGCAAATAGGACACAGGCACAGATCTCACGGACAGAGGGCTGGTGCGTTAATCAGGAATCAGATGAAGCAGGCAGAGTCAGCATAAGGAAATCAGTTCGGAAAACAGTGCGAGAGAGTCCTGCACGAATGGCAAAGACAGGTGAACTGAGTTGCCTTGATGAGGGCGGCGTGACTGAAACTGAGGCGCAGGAAAACTAGGATGAATGGAAAACTACTGAGCTGGGTGACTGGACATGCAGAAGTGAGCAGGTGACCCAACAGAGACATTAAGTGACTTTAACCTTCGACCTGTCAACATGACCTCGTCACCATTATAAAAAGTCCATCTATTTGTACTCCAAATGGTTCAGCAACTGCAAACACTTACAAGATCCTGCTCACTGCGAGCTAGTTCAGGCAGTCAGCTCGAGCTGCACTGATTCATACACACACGTCATATGTCACTCTCCATATGTCATTAACAAAACACAACCTCCCAATTTTAGTCTATTTAAGCTGCAAAATCTTCCCAGCTTTCCCTTTTTTTTTTCTTTGCCTTGTCAATGCCGCTCCTGCCCTGCATCAGTGCTGCTGCTCGCTCTTTCAGCCCCACCTCCACCCCAGCATCCACCTGTAGGCTCCGGCTAAGGGGGGAAGTACTCAGTCAGTTAAATTCAATAAGCTGTACTGGCATGACACGTCTTATGTGTTGTCTCTTGGGCTGTGACGTTCACTGACACATCTTGCTGCATCTATGGTGCTGACAGTATTTTCTCCAAGATGTTACATGTTAGTCTGGTCAGAGAGTGAATCAGAATCTTGGAGATTACATTTAAGTTTTGTAAAGAGCTTCGTTCAGATGTCTTCATACACTGTGGCAGGAAATGTTGCTCTGTCTCCACCTGTCTGAGGACAAAGCTGACACAACCTGTCTTCAGCCAGTCTCCATGTCCAGGCTGTACACAGTCAGTGTCTTTCTCAGTTTCTGATCCATCACAGTGGTCAGATAGTTTGCCATCGTGTACTGTCTGTTTAGAATCAAATAGCACTGAAGTTTGTTTTGGGTTTTTGTGGTAGACATCCAATAGTTGATGTAGTTATCTTTTTCTTTGGCTATAATTAGGTTGAGCTGGATTGTGTGAGGGTTGTCCTGAGGCCTTGTGCAGAGGACTCCTCTCTGTGTTCTCCTCATGGCAATCATCACTGCCCAATATCTCATGCAAACATATCTGCGGGAAGCGATGAGGCCGGGGTCTAGATGCCTAACTCTAATGTTCTGCTGCTGAAATAAACATTTAAAACATGAGCGGTCTGACTGAATTGCAATTATGAGCCTCTAATGAAGTGCACCTTGTAAGAAAGCATAACGACTGACTTGGAACACTGCTTTGTCAACCCGTGCATGACATGACATACACGTCAGGGATTCAACTCTGGCGTAGAGGCATAAAAAGTGGAGAAAAAACTCTGCAATCCTCATGCTGGGCCCCAAAATTAGCTCCACAATGGTTAATTGTAAGAGAGGCTAATGTGTTACAACTCTGGTTCAATGTGGATTCTTTACACTATGACATCATGAGCCTAAAAGCAATATAATGGTGCACCTAAAGAAACATTTCAGACAGTTATTATGTGTCCAGGGCTGGACAAGGTGTTGAGCTACAGTTGCTGTTACCTCTTGGGCCAGTGAGATTTTTCTTTTTTGACCATCATTGTCTTAGAAATGTTTGTTCCATAATCTGCAACAGAAAAACATCAGCGGATCGTCAGAGTAACATGTGACAGCAGATAAGCTGAATGATGTAACTGATAACAGATGTTGCAAAGCTCCTAGACTTGAAGATTTCTGGGGTGAAATTAAATTTTAATGGCCTGGTGGTTTGATGTGTAATAGCCAGTTTTACATTACACACACACAGAGCTGCACATTGTGTTCTAACACATTCTCGTCCTTCTGTCAATCTAATACTTGGAGCTCATGTGTCCCTGGTGACGTAACAATTTCAGCGTTACATCGTCTCCTCCAGGGACATGTTAGCCCTCCAGTTAAGATCTCTGCAAAACATTTACACAGTGTTTCATGGGGTATCAGGTGACGAGAAGATTTTAGTCATATGTTGAGTCAAGGTGGGCTCGAACGTTGTGCATCTTATTAAAAACAACAACATGCCAGATGGGTGAAGTCAGCTCGAGAAAGAAAGAAAAAAAAAAAGCTTGTGGTGCTTTGTTTTTCAGATTTCAAAGCGAGAACATGAGCTCATTTCAAACTTACCATCCACATGCGGTAATATATTTTCATCATTAGGCCCATTACAAATATAAACAGACTATCTGAGGGCATGAGGAGTGTGCAGCCAAACTCTGTTCTTCCATTTTGTCACCTCTGTGACTCCGCAGTGCGATGAGGAGTCCAAAATAGAAATCTTTTTCTGTGTTTTAGTCATGACAGATGTTAAATCATGAACCCCAGAATAGAATAAGATTAACTTACTCCACATTTCCTCCTAATTCCACACAGTTAAAAACAAGCAACCTAATTTGTTCAGATATCCACGCTGATGATAAACATTAAATTTAACCTTCCCAATTAAAATTTTGAGGCAATGACGCCAGAATAAAGAAAAGCTACTGCACATACAGTAAGTACAGTACAGTAATGCACACTTTAAATAACGTTTAGTAAGGTCTAGTAAACACAAAGCATTTGTTGTTTGTCACGTTTTTGAATTTCACAACTACATTGTGGTTAGGTTTAGAAAGAAAGAACAGGGTTTGGCTTTAGATTCATACGAGAAGCGAACACCAGCCTCCCAGGTGAAAGTCAGTGATTGCTGGAACCATCCTCACCCCTCCTACCCACCCTTCTCTGATTCTTCACCCTCTTAACTTACGTTGTTGTCCAGCCGCTACCCAGTAATGGCAACCTGCCGCGCATCATGCCGACATGAAAGGATGACTTTTATCGCCAAGCACTGATATTCAATGACTTCGAAATGAGAATGGGTCGCACTGTTTGACTTCAACACCAGAAAAAAAAACAATATAAGTTTAATAACACTAGTGTTTTCAACAACACCGGAAAAACAACGGAAGAAATGGAACGGACAAAAAAATGTTATTTTAAGTCACACTATGCCCTAACTTTGTCTAGATAAAAGTTATAGTTGAAAAATGGCAAAGTTTTCTTTTACGGTGATCTAAGCTGCATGATACGTGTGATTTTCACTGGCTAGTTTGGTTTTTATCTTGATTGCAGCTTAAAAAGTGATGTCATTTTAAGATAAATATGCTTTTCTGTAGTGCCATATATCACAGCGCTCATTTTGTTGGCTTGAATTTTTGCCGGTCAAATATTATTGGAAGATTATAGGACTACAGTGCTATACTCTGTGAGGACATTAAAAGATGGTAATGTTTTTATTTTTGGCTTCTAGTGATGAGGTTGCAGATTGCAACCGACTTAAACTGTTTGGTTTGTCTGTTCAGGGCTACTGTAGAAACAACATGGTGGACTCTGTGGAAAAGGACCTGCTCTGTATGTAGGTACAAATGACTCATTTTAAGGTAACAAATACACAATGATTTTAAAACTTAGTTTTCAATTTCAATTTCAATTTTCAATTTATTTATTTAAAAAGGGACAGTGCATATTGATGAACATATACATGTAAATATGCCAGATTATAGCCGTAGGCTAGTTTCCATCTGTAGTCCCTTGGCAGGTTGATATTACATCAGGTAAAACAGAAAAAAAGAAAAAAGAAAAGAAACAGAACATACACGATACAAGTACACGGATCATTCAAGACATACAATACAAGTACACGGATTATTCAAGACATATACAATACAAGTACACGTGAATATTTTATTCCATTTTTACCAATGCATCCCCCTAAATCCTACAGACTGGACCTTTAAGTCTTACAGTGTGTCCAGACAGTGTTAATGGAGCCACAGAACCTTGTATGTTGTCCATCCATCCATTTTCTACAATTGTGTGTCGTCTTAAGGGTGGTGGGGGGGCTGGAGCCAATCATAGCTGACATTTAGGAAGAGGTGGGGTACACCTTGGACAGGCTGCCGAACTATCCTTGTAGCTTATGTAACATTAAAAAATTTTAAAAACATTTTTTCAGGATTTATACTACTCATGCTGATTTTTCTATCAGCCAGTAATCAAGATGACATTCTGTCCTACAGTGATGTGAGTATGTTCATCTGAACAGTTTTTAAACACATCAGATACCTCAGGCTTAGTTAGTAAGTGTGTGTATGACCTGGTTAACTGGCCCTGACACATTACATGACAGTTACACAACACAGGAATGACACAGTGTGTAAAGGATGAAACCTAACAGGACCTCTCGGTGCAGAGCAGGCAGCAGACTAAACATGATGAGGCCCACGTTAGCTTATCGTCCAGAGTGGCTCACCCTGTAGGTAAACTCCAGGGGGCACAGCTGGGTCTCATTGTAGCAGTTTAATGTATTCAGTTTGCCTCATGTGCACTCAGGTAACCCTGCGTGGAGTCTGCCGCTGACACAGCCATGATTGTTCACTCTCAAATACTTGGTATCATGACCTTAATTGGCAAGAATAATTTATGTGAAGCTCATTAGCAGCACTGATAAGAGTGCTGATAACAAGATGCAATGGTTAACCCTTTGAACTCTGCAACAGAGATGGTCCGCTTGCACCTACTGTACATGGGTATTTTTGCCTACTGTCATTTCTTAAAGTATCTTCAAATGTTTCATGTCCCTAAAATTTCTGCCTCAAATCATCCACCATTGTACCTGTGCCTAAGAAGTCAGCTGTCACCTGCCTCAGTGATTACCGCCCAGTCGCGTTGACCCCCATTGTGATGAAATGCTTTGAGAGGCTCATCCTGAAACACATCAAGGACAGTCTCCCCCCTGACCTGGACAGCCACCAGTTTGCCTACAGGGGAAACGGATCCACAGAGGACGCAGTCTCCATAGCACTCCACACAGCCATCTCTCACCTGGAGCAGCCAAACACATATGTTAGGATGCTATTTATTGATTTCAGTTCTGCCTTCAATACACTCATCCCCCATAAACTGGTATTCAAACTTCGCAATCTGGGCCTGCCCACCCCACTGTGTTCATGGATCAGTGACTTTCTCACCAACAGGCCGCAAGCGGTGAGAATAGGAGCTCATACATCATCCACACTCGTCCTTAACACAGGTGCGCCGCAGGGCTGTGTGCTCAGCCCGGCCCTTTTCACCATCTTCACACATGACTGCACCCCCATCCAGGCCTCCAACACCTTTGTCAAATTCGCCGACGACACCACTGTAGTGGGCCTCATATCAGACAATAATGAGACTCACTACAGAGAGGAGATCCACCACCTGGCCCGGTGGTGCTCGGACAACAACCTGGTCCTGAACACCGCCAAGACAAAAGAGGTCATTGTAGACTACAGGACGACCAGAAGGACAGCACACGCTCCACTACTCATACAGGGGGAGGTAGTGGAGCGTGTGAACAACATCAAGTTCCTGGAAATCCACATCACAGCTGACCTCACCTGGGCTCTGAACACCACGCACTCAGTAAAGAAGGCTCAGCAAAGACTCTTCATTCTGAGGAAGCTCAGGAAGGCCGGACTCCCCTCCAGGCTAATGACAAACTTTTACAGAAGCACCATCGAGAGCATCCTCTGTCTTGGCATGACCGTTTGGTACAGCAGCTGCACGGCACAAGACAGAAAGGACTTGGCCCGGGTGGTAAGAACAGCCCAGAGGATTGTGGGAAGTCCTCTCCCAGACCTGGACTCGGTGTACGCTGGCCGCCTCCAGAGGAAGGCCAGCAGCATTGCCACAGGTCCCACCCACCCGGGTCACAGACTGTTCTCTCCCCTGCCCTCAGGACGGAGGTACAGGGCCCTCAAAGCAAGGACAAATAGACTGAGGAACAGCTTTTTCCCCAGGGCTGTGGCCTCCATCAACCCCCCTGCACTCACATACACACCAGCCCCAAACTGAGGAACTGACCTTTGCACTTTGAACTGCACCGTTGCACTTTACCTCACCTTGCTGCTGTTTTTACACTGCCTGCTGCCTCTTTTATCGAAGTTTTTATACTGCTGCTATATCTCTCACGCACTTTATTGTTTACTGACATCTTTTTATATTTATATTTATATTTATATACTGTCTGTCCTTTTATTGTGTTTTTATCTTGCCGAGGGTACTACACGTAATTTCGTTGTGCAATGCACAATGACAATAAAGTCTTCCTCTTCTTGTACAACCTAATCTAAGAGGTTATGCAAGTCAGTAACCCATTATAACTGATAAAAGTATTGAAATTCTGTCATAAAAAATACAAAAAACTGTTTTTTCATCAGATTTTAGAACATAAAAACACAACATATCGACCCAAAAGATTTTTAAATGTAGAAACATGAGCAGAGTGCAAATACATTGTGATAGATCATTCATTCCTTTGCGCCACTGCATGTTTTCGCATGGCTCTGCATCACAGTTAGCTTAGTGTAGTGCCGCCATTATAAGCATACAAGTCGGACGAGAGAATCCTTAGCAATCTGTTGCAAAAAGAATGAATGTCCTGGCTATTATAGCTATTATTATTATTATAGATACAGGATTATGCAAACAACGGTCTCCTGTGGCCATTGCGTGGATATTCAGGAGTAATCCCAACGAAATACCACTTTTACACGGCATGTAAGGTAAGGTAATATAGGATCATGATGTGATGACATGGAAGACAGAAGGTTTAGCTTTCTGCTGCTAAAATAATTAATGTTCCAGCTTTTATGGTTCATATCTGGGGGAAAAAATTGATACAGCATGGTAGTGCAATATCTTGCGTGGTAAAATTGTATCAAAACACGGATGCCAACTTTTGGTCCTAGAATAATAAAATCAGTTGCTTTTTCGGTCCACTAGATGGTGCTGATGTTTTTTTTCCCTGATGAGGTCAGCAGAGGTCTCAGTCAGTGGCATTTGGCAGGAAGTTCATCAAAACAAAGATGGAGGCACTGGAAAAAGAAATCAGAAAAGCGCCGTTAGCTTCTACATTAAACGTCTGGACTTATTTTGGATTTTTTAACACAGAAGGAAAGAAGGACTTAGATAAAATACTCTGGTAATACTACGAACATGAGGGCTTACCTCACACACCAACATCCAGAGATAGCGTTAGTCGTTGACGGCCAAGCTAACGCTAAACCCACTCCGCTGAAAAATGAACCAACACTGGACACAATTAACTCGACAAAACTACCATCCAACTGTGAAAGAGCAAAGGAAATAACAGTCCGTCATCTACTTCATGTGCAAAGATCTGCGTCCATGCAGCGATGTTAAAAACAAAGGCTTTTGTTATATGCTAAAAACACGTGAACCCAGATATGTGACTCCATCTTGATGTTTTTTTCACCTACACAGCCGAACCCAAACTCTGCAGAGACGTGAACGTAAAGCTGAGAAATCTTTTAATACAGCAGGAAGGGTGGTGTTAACTTGTGTGTTGTAAGTTTTAACATTCCATAAAAACAATATCTTTCTTTGCTATTGCATCAGACATTTTTGTTACTGTTCTTTGAGATATTACCATCATTTTTGATATTACTTTCCTATTCCTCACTCGCATGGGTAATTTAATTTAAGTTTAGAGACTGTCCAGAGCTTTATATCCCTTGGTTGGCTTCTTTCCTTTTGTGGAGAAGGACGGTCTCCAGCAGAAGCAATGTGTGGATTTTCTCACACTAAACACATCTCGACAACACACTGTGCTCCTGACGATCAATCATTTTAGCATACGCCCAGTAATGACATATGTCACTGCTCAAGTGGAGCCACAAGACTCATGAGTCCTGCATATCGGGACCAAAGCAGGAAATAGTGTGACGTTGTTAGAACCACAAATTCTGCAGAGGGAGAACGTCAGGGTGGATGGATGGGTTAACAAAATGTTGACACTGCCGTTGCCGTTCATTTCCTGTTTACTACCAGCAGTCAGCGGTGGTTTATGTGAACCAAGACAGAAATCATTTCCCAACCTTAACCAAATAGTTATTGGAGCCATGGTGACAATGGGCCCCTAGCCTTATTAATGAAGGAGTAGTTTCAAACCAAACCTAAATGTTTCCCTAACCATAACAGAGGAGAAGGATCTTAATGTTGACTGGCTATCATGTACGAATCGGCTGCTGAAGTACAGATTTTTCAACTCTCATGAATAAGTATGACGCAAAATCGCATTACTCGCTTCATTTGCACCACTTAATTGGCTTCATTCACATCATTCGGGTCATGTCCATTGGGCCGCCTGGCGGGAATTCGCTTTTAATTGCGTCTTTACATTTACATTACATGTAATTGTTACAACCTAGTATGTGTCTAGGGGTAAGGGAAGCAACATAAAACCAAACAATGAAGTGAATAAGGCAAGCTGCCGTTTATTCATACACAAAATAAACAATACAAGCTACGCTTTTGTAAAAAGCGGCACACAAAAAGAAAAACGCGCTCGCAGGCTCAGCAACACAACCCGGAAATCGGGCTTCACGAAAGGAGCCTCGGCGGTAAATTACATTTAAACAAACTCAGGGAAGGGCAGCGGGTGACGGCAAACCATAAAACAATTAAAACAAAACTCTGACCTGTCACCAACAAAATAAACACCCCAACTAACTTAACTAACGGTGGTGGAAGGCCACCCAGAATAACAAAGCATAAACAAATCTGTCTGTCTGCTCTATGACTTACCTCACAAACAAAACAACACTCAAACCGACACCCATAAAGCTAGTGTATTAACATCAAACAATCTACGTGTGTGTACAAAGGATATGTGGCTAGGCTACAAAGCTAAATCCTAAAGCCCATAGATTCCCAAATACAACAACAACAACGAACAGATTATAACCACTGAACACACAAACGGAGCGAGGCGGACTGCTCAGATTAAATCACAGCCGCCATTGCTCTTGACTTCGTGCAGCCTTTAAAGGTTTGGACGAGGGGCCGGTGACGCGATGATTGGCCGGAACCGATGACGACAGCGAGGGGGCCGGCCAACCAGCAAGCGAGGGAACACTGAACAGCAGCAGAGGAGAGCGGGCTGGAGGCGTGGTCCGCCAGGGATTCCCTCCAGAAGAGCAGACAATTAGACACACGTAAATGATTGACAAGTGCTGGCCGAATAATTCCCATAATGACATGCACAGCACATTAAACACAGAAAATAAATGTACTAAGGTCCGGAGACCGTAACATAATTCACTTGCACAAATAGTTTTATACGAGCCCGGTGTGAACACAACATAAACCTTTTGTGTCTGACCAAACACTAGTAGTGTTGACTCAGAAAAGGTGTAATGTTTCTCACAGTGATCTTTTACCATTTTGCTGTTGCTCATCAGCTGCTCAGCAACACAAAAACTACTAAAGAAGATTAATAGACCATGAAAGTGGTTACAAATATTCAAAGTCTCCAGCACGATGAACTGAAATGAACTTCACAGTCTGCTCTATGTATTGCACAACAGTCTGGTGGTTCTGGTGGAGGTGGTGGGCAAAGAGAGGAAGATGAGCAAAAACCTTGAAACCACAGAAAAATATTTTCCTTTGTCGTGACATCACCAGGCACCAGATTGTTATCCATCGGAAGCTGTGAGTAAGTGGGCAGGTGAGCACATGCATACGTGTGAACAGTTATGTCCTGCACAAATTCACTTCCCCGCAGCCCCCATCTCCTCAGCCAGACAGTATCTGTCAGCGGACAGAGCCCTGTTCTCTGCCAGGGCTGCAGTCATCCACCCCATGGTGGGTTACCATGGTACTGAGATACACTGGAGAGAAACAGCGTGGTCGTTCCTACAGAGTCTGTGCCGTCCAATGTTTGCACATTCCACATAGAACTTCATCTCGGGCACAGGGAATTAACTAAGTCAATACTGAAGAGAGGAAAAAGAAAACTAAACATCACATCTTGCTTTCACTGAGCTTTATTTGGTTTACGTTTTAACCCCAGGTAGTTCTTTGTCAGACAATACCCCCTTTACATTTTTACTACCATGACGTAACTGATGAAAATGTACAGGGGGTGAAATGTTGCACCAGGGGATAGACGTACAGTGCAGGTATTCTTCTTCCAGTGTTCAACTTTGATTTAAGGAAGTAGTAGTAGTTAACAAAGTAAGAGTAAGTAAGTAAAAATTTGCATATGTGTTTTCCTGTGTAATGCAGGAAATTCATTCTCTTTATTACTGGGGCCAAGAGGGTCAAAACATAACTACATTTCACAAAACACTACGATATTTGAGAAACATACCATTTCAGAAAACCCATCAACATTTCAAATAACATGACATGATTTTGGGAAACACTACAGCGTTTTACAACACACAACATTTCACAAAACACTACAACATTTTGTACAACACAACAGTATATCAGGAAACACAGCATTTCAGAAAACAACATTTCAGAAAGCACTAGAACATGTTGGAAGACAACATTTTGGAAAACACTACAACATTTCAGAAAACAGAATAACATTTCTGAAAACAAACATTTCAGGAAACACAACATTTCACAAAACAAACATTTCACAAAACACAACAGCATTTTGGAAAACAACATTTTACAAAACACAACAACCTTTCAGAAAACAAACATTTCAGAAAACACAGCAACCTTTCAGAAAACAACATTTCAGAAAACACAACAACATTTTGGAAAACAACATCTTATAAAACACAACAACATTTCAGAAAACGACATTTCAGAAAACACTAGAACATGTTGGAAGACAACATTTCGGAAAACACAAAAACCTTTCAGAAAACAAACATTTCAGAAAACACAACAACATTTCAGAAAACAACATTTCAGAAAACACTACAACATTTCAAAAAACAACATTTCAGAAAACACTAGAACATGTTGGAAGACAACATTTCGGAAAACACAACATTTCAGAAAACACAACAACATTTCAGAAAACAACATTTCAGAAAACACAACAACATTTCAAAAAACAACATTTCAGAAAACACTAGAACATGTTGGAAGACAACATTTCAGAAAACACAACAACCTTTCAAAAAACAAACATTTCAGAAAACACAACAACATTTCAAAAAACAACATTTCAGAAAACACAACAACATTTCAGAAAACAACATTTCAGAAAACACTACAACATTTTGGAAAACAACATTTTACAAAAGACAAACATTTCAGAAAGCACTAGAACATTTTGGAAAACACAAAAACATTTCAGAAAACACAACAACATTTCAAAAAACAACATTTCAGAAAACACAAAAACATTTCAGAAAACAACATTTTACAAAACACAACAACATTTTGCAAAACAACATTTCAAAAAACACTTCAACATTGTCTGGCACCTGGTTACTACCTTTTTATTAAGTCCTGACCGCATCTGCGCACTGTGCCCAGAAATGTCCTGAACACAGCAAAATAAAAAAATATGAAAATCCAGGGCAGAGTCTTTGCGGATTACACCACCATGCACTTCCAGTGTGTCTTTAGTGATGCACAAGGATTACTCTATACTGTAAATTTTCTTAATTAAGACACCAATCTTTCTCTAACTCTCTCCAAATACATTATGTTGATGGTGAATGGTTTGCAGATACTATGTTATACACTCATACTAATGTTGCTTGAAAGGCAGCATTACATTTCTTTTAAACTGTGTTTGCTGTTGCACATTAACATGTACATTTACTTTTAAGGAGACAGTGTTGTTGCTGGGATTGATTTGTTTACTCCAGGCCTGTTGACTCTCTTACTGAGCTAAAACACAGCCCTAAAAACTGTGTCATCTCCAAAAAATGTGCTTCCGTTTGCTGTGTTGCATACCTCAGGAATCCTACTGAGATAGAATAAAGGCACGTAACTCAAAGAGCCAAAACAAAATATCAAGTCGTTAATTAGTGCCTGTCCTGGGGCATAGTTAGATATGACTGCTCTGACTGTGAGCTCTTCAATGTAAAGACATTGCTTTGTTCTTGATGTATGAGGCGTGGGTGCCAAAAAAGGTTTGGACCACGAGGGAAAATAGTTCAAAGCTGACAGAGGGTAAAAAATGAGATATTTTGGCATACACTAAATACAATACACTAACAGAGTCAACAGTTCAGCCTTATCTGCGCTAAGTTAAACATTGTCATACACATGCATGCCTGGACACATTCTCAGACTCACACACACACACACTTTATTTCCTCTTTCCTTTTCCTATTTGTCCACTTAAGTTGCTCAGTTTTGCTTTGCAACATGTCAACAAGTTGTTATACACTTCTGGTTGTGCTGTAAACAGCCTCAGTGTGGTGAGAAAAAGCTGACATTTCCTGAGGTTTCAGCGCAGTGACATGCAGAACAGCTGCAGCTCCAACCTGGCTCAGCCTGAGACAGAAAATAATGGCGGCATCTGCAGGATATATCACATCACACTGCAGCAGCCATCAGTCAACAGCCATTCATTTGTCTTTGGTGTCAATTACTATCAGCCATGAGGGGGTAGTAAATCAGAGAAAATACAACACAACACTACATTGTTTTTTAAGTGCTTTAACGGCCTGTTAGAGCTGTTGTAAGAAAAATAAATGTAGAGCTGAGGAGGGGAGAAAAATTCCAATAAAAAATAATTTCCCAGATAAAAATGTTGGTATCCTCTGACATTAAAATTTATACTAAAAGAACTTCTCTGAGATCATAAAGTGGGACAGGGAGCTGTGGCACAGGAGGTAAAGTGAGTCGTTCACTAATCAGAAGATGGACAGTTTGATCTCCAGCTCCTCTCTGGTGTCAGCGTAGAGCCTATGCCATAGCCGACGTACACCTCCCCAGAAATGTGCGGAGACGCAGACTTCCTGTCTATTTCTGTATGCTGAAACCATTTCCCTCAGTGGAAACTAAGCTTTTATTTACTTTAATTTCACAGATAAGAAACAATAAATTGTGAAGACAATAAACCACAACAATAACAATAACCCTCCACTAAAATATCATTTTAAGTCTTGTGTGTGATTTATCCTGGCTTCATATGAGCAGAGGAAATCTCTGCTAGTCGCTAGGCTAATTTATACAATGTAAAATGCCATAGGCTTGTGCTAATAAGGTGTTTAGTATAAGACAGTTGTTTTGTCAGTGAACCTTGTGAGATGTAATGGAGCCAAATTATGTAACGTTACCTTTGTTAAATGTTGCTGTTGTCCCTGGTTTTATATGAGAAGAGGAAGAGTCCGCTAGCTGCTAGGCTAATTTATACAATGTAAAATGCCATAGGCTTGTGCTAATAATGTTAGCATGTTGTATTTGTGGGGAAAATGTGTCCAAATAAAGACAAGTGTTTGTCTGTGAATGCTGTGAGTTATAGTGAAGCTGATTTGTGTACTTGTGTTTGAAACTGTCGCTATTAAGTCATGTTTAATGTGTGTTTAATGTGTGTTTTGAATCAATTAAACTTTACAGCACTTCACAAAAACCTCCTCCACCGAACCAAGGCACAAGCGTAAATACTCATAACGCAAGGGCCGCGTGTGTAGGCTACAGCATAGGGTCTGCCACACAAGTACAAATCCCCTTTAAGAGTGTTTTCACACCTGTAGTTTGGTTCATTTGGTCGCACCAGAGGGAAATAATTATACCTTGTTGCATTTTAGTTTTGGGCCGGTTCCTGTTCGCACTGACTTTTGCAAACAAACCAAGAGGAGTAAACAAAGTTCTGCCAACTGACAGGTAACTCATAGATTGGACAGTTTTGGCGTTTGTCATCCTGCATCACCAGGACCGACATGGGGAAATCAAATTCTGGTGATTGACAGAAGTTTATGCAGCAGCACCTTAATGCTTCTGAAGTGTTTATATTTCTGTTTTTTGGTTTCACAAAGTTCATAGAGAAATAACTGTGTGGAGGTGGGTGTGGTTAGTCGTCAGCTGCAAAGGAGAGGTGTGGGGGAATGGCTCCAAGCCAGGCAGCCACAGGCACATGTTGGGGACTGATTTTGTTGTGTATTGCATATAGTATTGCATAGTATTGCATATAGACGGAGTGCTGAATCTGTGTGTCTGTGCTGGGGAACTCACAGAAGTAGCAAGATGGCTACAAACTAATTGTAAGCATCATTAGGAGGCTGTTAGACTGCAGATCGGTGGCACATTATGAATAATAATTAACAGGACAGGATGAAAAGAAGGTGTCTTGTACAGGAATGATTCAGGGCTTAATACTGTCGCATCACTGTCACACTTTTTAATGGAGTGCCGAAGTCACACCCCTTCTGGTGAAGCTCATGGGACCTTAGATCGGAAAAAATATGAATGGCAGTGAGGAGAGAAATATTATCTTTTGGTCCCGTTTGAGTTGTGACATGAAATCCAAATATGTCGTTAATGAATTTAAAACATAAATTTTAAGGTCAAGAAAGTCATACTTTGTGGTAAAACTGTTGAGATATAAGCTTTTTAATTAGAAAGACTCAAGAGTACACAGGAGGAGGTCGCGTATGTGACTCTATTGAACAGACGAAGTACACAGAGTCAGATGCAATGATGGCAGTTTTAACAGCTTTTTAATCACGGGAAATACCCACACTGATGTGCATATGTGTTATCATGGTTCCTTGTTTCATGTTATACATTCATGTTTAATCTGTTTCCTGTTTTATTTTGCAGATTCATGTGTCATGTCTGGTTTTACTTCCTGTCTTTGTGTGGCTTCCTGCCTGTTTTCTGTCACACCTGTCTCGTTAGTCCTTCCCTGTTCCCCGAGTCTTCCCTTCACACCTGTTCTGTGTTAGTCTTGTTTGCTCCACCCTAGTGTTCTCACCACACCCTTGTTGTTAGCCAATCTCCATTTCCCTCCTGTTGCCTGTGTCCTCCTACTCCAGTTGTGTCTCGTTCTTGTGATTAGTTTTTCTGTGTATATATACCTGTGTGTTTCCCTTTGATCCCTGTCAGTTTGCCCTGTAGTCATCCCTGCATTCATTCCTGTATTCACTGGGACAAGACATTTTACAGTTGAAAAGAACATCTTAGTTTAGTATGTAAGCATGCAGTTTTAAATGATCTAAATCATACCTTGGTGTTGCTGTTTTGCATTTCTTATTAATTATCAGCCAACATTTTTGCCGTAGGCCTACGCTCCTCTGTGTTTTCACAGGGATTCCTTTTTTTCCCAGTGGGTTTCCTTTAAAGCTACTTAGCTAGACCTCAGTCTAGGTGGCGATAACACCTGTTAACGCTTTTTGTCAACTGCCATAAAATGGAAAGAAAAAGAAGAAGGAGTGACCTCAGTGCACTCGTCAGTCAGTCATTCATCACAGTGGCCTGGTGGCCAGCGGCAGCACTGGGTCTGACCTGTTTGACAGCAGCCCCGACCCCTTCTCCAGGTCAGCTACTACCACAAATATACCACCATATAACAAATCCCTATTTAACCCCTGGCTATAGCTATAACACATTGATGTTTAGCATAATTACATTTTTCTACTGTTGTCAGCAGTTTTCTTCCACTGATGTAAATGAGCTGCAGCAGCTGCTGGCCGCACACTAGAACAATGTGTTCCTGAATGTGTTCCTATCTGCACTATTATACAAACGAACGTGTCATAAGCTGTTACATTAATGCACACGATGAAGACTCAGCCAGAGACTGAAAACCAGACCTCAGTAATAAAAGGTATGGGCCTCAACAGGAACTGGCTTCTCCAGCGATGAATGAAGCACCTCCAGAATTAACTGCTTCCTTATCACTTGTTTAGACTTGTGTTGTTTTCTCCAAGATGAATGACTGACTCATGGGAGAGCATCAAAACCCAGCCGACCTGCGTTCTGCCCTTTTGACCTCACAGTCCTGTCCCTCCGTCAGACCACTGTTGTTTATCACCTGGCTGCAAGTCAGCCAGCAGGAGACCTCATTGATGAATTGTATAACAAATTACTAATAACATTTCAGTAATAATATTCAAGCTACCCCCAAAACAAACACCTTGCTACAACCTTACTTTCATTGTCACCCTCCTACTGATTTGAAATCCAGTATTCAATAACATCCCTGGATCAGGAGACGCACCGTACATTGAAACCAACAGGAGAGCTAGTTAATGTTAACTGGTAGAAGCTGGTGGCCAGAACTGACAGCTAATGAAAGTTGCGATAGACTGTTGGGTGAAGGAAAATTATGACGTTATTATGATGTGTTCGAATATAATCTTGTAAAAGTAGTTTTTGGGGAGAAACTTGAATAAATACAGCTGTTTGAAGGAACATATCACAATATATGTAGGTAAAAGGCCTTTGAAGATGTTTTCTATGTGAAATAAAGTTACATCAAAGGTTGTTATAAATTTGTATGGTTGAATTTGTGTTCATTTAAAGATAGCGTAATGATGGGCTGAATTTATTTTAATACTGAGGATTTATTTCTTTCCCCGGGGACAAGAAATAAAGGGGGAATAAAAATGGAAAAAAACAAATTAAAAATGCAATAGAACATTAATTATCAATTCTATTAAATAATTATCAACTAAATATCAAAATAAATAAATATCAAATAAAATAATTCAAATTATTTAGATGAAAATAATTAATTATATAATATTCAATCATTATTATTAAATATATAATATTTAATATTAAATACAATATAAATGTGATATGATTTATTAAAAATATTTTAAAAAATATATACAAATATTAAATTTCATATTATTATATTATTTGATATAATGGAATATTAAATTATAAAATTAAGTAAATAATTAATTATTAATTAATTATAAATTCGTCTCGTACTTGTCGTCCTCCGCTTATCTGGGTCCGGGTCGCGGGGGCAGTAGCCTCAGCAAAGAAGCCCAGACAGTCCTCTCCCCAGCCACTTCTGTCAGCTCTGTCAGGGAAGCCCGATGCGTTCCCAGGCCAGCCAGGTGATGTAATCCCTCCAGCGTGTCCTGGGGCGGCCCCGAGGTCTCCTCCCAGTTGGACATGCCCGAAACACCTTCCAAGGGAGGCGTCCGGAAGGCATCCTTACTAGATGCCCGAAACAGGGGGGCATCCTGTGGGGGGTGCTACAGGAGTATGGGGTTGGTGGCCCCTTGCTAAGGGCCATCCAGTCCCTGTACCGAAGGAACACGAGTCTGGTTCACGTGGCCGGCAGTAAGTCAGACCTGTTCCTGGTGAGAGTTGGACTCCACCAGGGCTGCCCTTTGTCACCAGTTCTGTTCATAACTTTTATGGACAGACTTTCTAGGCGCAGCCAAGTGGTGGGGGGTGTCAGGTTCGGTGACAGGAGGATCTCGACGTGGTCCTCCTAGCCCCATCGAACAGTGACCTCCAGCTCTTGCTGGGACGGTAGGGAGTGTGAAGCGGCTGGGATGAGAATCAGCACCTCCAAGTCTGAGGCCATGGTCCTCAGCCGGAAAAGGGTGGATTGCCCACTCCAGGTCGAAGGGGAGGTCCTGCCTCAGGTGGAGGAGTTTAAGTATCTCGGGATCCTGTTAACGAGTGAGGGTAGGATGGAGCGGGAGATTAACAGGCGGATTGGGGCGGCGTCAGCAGTGATGCAGGCGCTTAACCGGTCCGTTGTGGTGAAGAGGGAGCTTAGCCAGAAAGCGAAGCTCTCGATTTACCGGTCGATCTACGTTCCAACCCTCACCTATGGTCACGAGCTCTGGGTAGTGACTGAAAGAATGAGATCGTGAGTACAAGTGGCCGAAATGAGTTTCCTCCGCAGGGTGGCTGGGCTCAGCCTTAGAGATAGGGTGAGGAGCTCGGACATCCGGAAGGGACTCGGAGTAGAGCCGCTGCTCCTCCACATCACGAGGAGCCAGTTGAGGTGGTTGGGGCATCTAATTATAAATTCTATCAATCAAAAAAAGAGCAAAAACAAATCAAACAACAATTGGTATTGGTATTAGCTAGTTGTTATTTTAAACAATGCCATCTGTCATCTTTCACAGTCAGTGGATATGTGGAATTGTGTTGCAGGTACTGGTACTAAGATACGTTCCATTCTAAAAAACACAACTTTATACCTTCTGAAACACGTTCTTTGACCATCAGCACAACAACATGAAGCCAGTGTTCATATACCCCACCAAAGGCAAGCCCTGTTTGGATGGCTGCAAAGGACGGCTGTAGCCCGACACTGGCTGAACAACCAAAACCAGATTTCGATGGTGGACAGCTGCAGGCTACAAGCTCCAAACAACCAAAGAAGCTTGTGGCTAAATACAGGCCTGTGTAGTGGATGAAACGTTGCTTATCTCCATGATGGCTCTCCTGAGGTAATCATACCCTGAGGTAAAAGGTACCTAGCCTTAGCTGCGCTTAGCTACTGGAGATGACTCTGACATTCACACAGAGGTGCCAGCCCTTTCTCATTTGCTAAGTCTTCAAATACCTTCGCACTATCAGTGATTCCGGCGTCAGACACCTGACAGCAAAAGCCACCTTACACTGCGAAATGATAAGCTACAGGATGGCGCTGTTGGTAATGACGTAATATAAGGAGCTGGAAAGTCCCTAGATGGGTCCAACAAAACCCAGACTTTTATCCAGGAGCCTGGTGTTTGTTTCCTGTGTGAATGTAGAGTCAAACCACCTTTTGTTAACGTCCTGACGCTGGTTGTGGCATGCTAGAATGTCAACAGCAGGATACCTTGTGCATAATATGTGAACGTGAAAAGACACTGACAAAGCAGCGATATGTGAGGGATGAGAATGTGTTGGAGGCGCACATGCAAAGTCCGAACTTTGAGGAAAAAGGACGCAGTTACCAATTTTATGTGGTGAAATATAAATGTAATATAAGGAGAAGTCCAATTAATTAACTGTTAAGAGGGAGTAACTTTTGAAAAGAGGATGAGTAATGAGTGATACTTTTTATTTTATCAGTAATGATCCCAACACTACATGAGACCCTTCTAAATTAACCCTCAGTCCATTTGTGTCTTTTCTCTCACAAACTCCAACCAGTGTGATTTTGAGAGCACGAGCACTCTGCTGGCCATTAGCTGTCTGCTCTGTATTCTGTCTTTGTTGCCTCAAATCTATTTGCTTTGACTTCGCTCACCGCCAAATGCACATCATGCTGCTCTACATCAAAGTGCTGTGGATGGTCTTCACTGTGCCACTCACCTTGTATATCATGTTTTGCAAGTATGACATGCAATGCCCAGCGGAGACAGAGAAAGACAGACAGAGCGCACTGTGTTACATTTGCCTGACAAGGTAATGGTTAGTAATGGATGACACAAAAAAGACCCTCTCAAAATTACCCATGATTCAGGGCTTTGTAGTGGGAACATTGTGATCGTGCCTGTAAATAATTCTGTTCTCATTTAAGACTGTTTGAACTGTCAAGTTTCGCTTGGAGAGAGTCTGACTAGTGCTCATCTGGTCTGCTGAGAGAAGGCGAATATGAGCTTGGTATTGAGTAAAAGGTAAAAAAAAAAATTGGTAAATTCTTCTGATATGAAATAGTATCATGTGTTTTTTGCCTGCTTGGATTCTAAGTATTGATTTATTAGGAGATTTTGATGCAGTGTTCCAAGATGGCGGCCTATTAATTCCAATAAAAAGCTGCCACAGACGCCGCTCCCACAGGTATAATCAGAAAACCAGACAAGCAAACACACTCAGTATCCACAATTATACACAACCATATTGCATAATGCTATAACAGCTCTGATGTTTGGTATTTCCAATTACTGTCAGTTGCTCATAATGAATATGAGACTTGGTGAAAACTGACAATCTGTGAATGCAGAGTGAAACTGGTGCATGAAACATTCAAACTCTAAAAGGAGCTCACTCACTCCTCAGGGCTGAGTTTTATTAGTAGACTGTAACTATAAAATGAAAGGACGTTTCATTCTAAATATTTATATTATATTATATATATATATATATATATATACTGTATGTATGTATGTATATATATATATATATATATATATATATATATACATACATACTGTATGTATTGTATGTATATATAGATATATATATATATGCAAATGCACGGTGCCGGTCAAGTAGGCTACCAAAACAAAAGCCCGGGTGTTTATAGCATCAAATAACGAATTAAAACCAAACTAACTGGAGAAAATGAACACTTGAACATACATCAGTGTGACATGAACTACCTTAAATGACAAAAACCATGTTTAGGGAAATTTAGTTTGATGTGTACTTAGAGTTCCATCCTCGCTTACCAACATGCCAACATGTCAGAATTTCAGCAGTGCATCGTTGGCGACAGCGACAGTATCCACCATAGAGCCACCGCAGCACTCAGTAAGTTTGTTTTCTAACTCGCGTAGCATATGCTCCTTATGTTAGCATGTAAGCTATATGAAACTAGCTAACATTAGCTAGCTAGTGGCTAACTAATGACTAACTGGCTAACTCTAGCAAATTTTCAACCATATTTATTAAAGTGCACAATGTCTGTTAAATTAACCAATCAATCTTAAAAAGGAAAACCTCACATATTTGATTGGATTGGACAGTTTGTTCTGTGCGTGTGCTGCAGGAGAAGCTCTCAAAACAAACACTTTTACCAAAAAGAACATGTTCCTGGACTTAAACGATCATGGCTGTTGGTCTCAGCAATAATGGTCTGATATTACTGATATATTTACAGCGAAGCCAGATTTATAGTATCAGTTACAAATGAGCAGAAAATACCAGCATCATAGAGACCCAATGATTTCCAGCGCAGGCATGATTTCAATTAACAGAAACAAATTTCTTCTGACATCTAGTCACAAGTTATTCAGTGTGTCAATAAGCCCTCCAACTCTGGGCCACATGCCATTGTATACCAGAAAGAAAAGAAACGCTTTTTAAGACCTACTTGGTAGATATGAAATCATAATCTGATTTACACATGCCACATCATACAGTATGTGGTTGCCTTTCAAAGCCTCAGTTATGCAATAGCTGTTCCACTGACTCATTCTGCTGGCAGGAGATTATATTAGGGACTTTTTGGAATGGTAATCATCCCACTAGCTCATAGAATAGGTGAGTAAATACCCCAGTTTACTCTGTAATATATGTTTATAGGTTGTTACGGGCTTGAATTAATCCTTTTGGATACACCCATAAACCTGAGTTGATGAGTTGCCAAACCTGCTCAGCCTAAATTAGCAACAGACACATACACATACAGTCATTTGATATCACATATAAGCCTCTAGAGGTATGGGTATCGGTAATGTGCATGGGTGGTTTTAATTATGATGTTTACATGTGTGAATTTGTAGAAACGTGCATGATGATGTGTGTATGTACACGTATTATACTGTGTTGTTGCGTGCCATTACACAGGCTACAAACGACCTCATTTCTCCTGCTTATGTATAGAGGAATGCCGAGTGCCTGGCTTGGCAGCACTGTGGCATCATCTAGTGCAGCTGCGGAGGTCTGTGCCAGTGGCTCTGCTACCCATCAGTCATGGAGTCCTAGCAGGCCAACAGCTGACCATGCAGCACCGTGGAGCCCATTCTCAACTACACACACACACACACACACACACACTCTTAAAAAAACCTGACACAACAGTGATGTCATTGTATTTGACGGGACATAACAGCAGAACTGGCCTGGATGTGCTCTGTGGTTTGTGGAAAATAATCCCAGCCATATAGACCCAGTAAATCCTCAACTCCCCAGCCCACAAGTCTCCAGTATGTTCTGCTGTTGGAACAGAGCTGCATGTATGTGTTTATCTGAAGTGTAACTCAGTCAGAGAGAGATGCAATTCAGTAACACATTCACCAAGAAAGTAAACAAAACAGCGCATTACTCAACTTGTAAATGTGTGAAGACATTCTGCCACTGGAAAGCTTCTACAGCAAAGGTATTTGTCATTCAGACTAGGTAAGTGTGGTCAGACAGTATCAAAGATAGGGAAGATGATCAGAACCGAGGGGGTTGAACCACCAGAAAGCAGCATAGCAGATGTTCAGGACAGCTACAAATACCTTGGGATCCCGCAGACAAATAGGAACCATGAGTAGATCGCAAGGAAGTGAGCCACAGCCAAACACCTACACAAAGTAACGCAGGTCCCTAAAGTTGGCTGAACGGAATGAACAAGGACCGAGCCATCAAAATGTACGCCCTGCCAGTCATCAGATACCCAACTGGTATAATTAGCTGGTCCAAAGGAAGAGAGAGGAGGCCACTGATATCAAGACAAGGAAGTTTCTCACAATACATGTAGGGTTTCATCCCTTGCCCAGCACCCTGGGGCTATACACTAAGTAGAACGAGGGGGCCAAAGGACTGGTGAGCGTCAGAGCCACTGTCCAGGATGAAAAAACCAAGATCCAGGAATACATCAAGAAGATGGCCCCCAAAGATGAGCTGCTTAGTGACTCCCTCAGGAAGCAGAAAAGGAGGCTGAACCATCATGGAAGGACAAGCCCCTGCACGGCATGTACTGTACCACAGAGAGATTGAAGAGGTCGCCGACATAAAGAAATCTTACCAGTGGTTCGAAAGCACTGAAGGACAGCACAGAAGCACTAATCATGGCAGCACAGGAACAGCACTCAGTACAAGATCAACAGAGCCAGGGGTCTATCACAGCAGACAGGACCCCAGGTGCAAGCTGTGCAAAGATGCTCCTGAGACAATTAAGCACATAATAGCAGGGTGTAAGATGCAGGCAGGAAGAGCGTACATGGGACGCCATAATCAAGTGGCTGGCATAGTGTTCAGGAACATCTGCACTGAGTATGGGCTGGAAGTCCCAAGGGCAGAGTGGCAGACACCTCCTAAGGTGGTTGAGAATGACTGAGCTAAGATCTTGTGGGACTTCCAGATCCAGACTGACAAACTGGTGATGGCTAACCAACCGGACATCATGTTGATGGACACACAACAAAAGAAGGCAGTGGTGATAGATGTAGCAATCCCGAGCGACAGCAACATCAGGCAGAAGGAACACAAGAAGCTGGAAAAATACCAAGGGCTGGAAGAGGAGCTTGAAAAGATGTGGGGAGTAAAAGCAACAATGGCCCCCAAACTGGGAGAGTGGCTGTGTCCAGAAGAGTGTAGTCCTAGGAACAGCTAAGATACTGCCCAGAACTCCCAGGCCTTTGGTAGAGGACCCGAGCTTGAGAAAGACACACCACCACCCCCCATGAGGGGGGGTCGTTGTGGTGGCAACGCTTTAGTCTTGAGACCATGCGCCCAATGTTAGCTTTTTACTTCTCACAATTTCATTAACACCCAAAAATCAGAATTGTGGTGTTCACTGGTGAAGATTGACTTGCTGAGCAAAATACCACTAGGTATTGACATGCTGGGACGACATGTACATTTATACTGTGCAACAAAGCACATGGTTAGGTTTAGAAAAAAAACATCATGGTTTGGCTCGACATTCATACGAGAAGCAGACACTAGGATCACGGGTGAAAGTCCAGGGTTTGTTGAACCCATCCACTACCACTCCCGCTTGCCCGATAGGGACTTTCCAGCTACTTATGTTACGTCGTTAGCAGCTACATTTCAACTGACGCTGTCATGATAGGTGATGTCCAGCTGTCCACCGGCATATCATCAACACCATGAATAACACATATCATAACACTAACAAGGTGGCAGTATTTGCTAACTTCTGAATGAGAACAGGCCGAAGCATCAAACTTTTTTTTTTTGCCACAGAGCTTATTTTATCCAATAATTCACAAACCATTGAAAATCCCATTGGCTTTCCGACGAGAGAACCAGGGTGATGTTAATTTCCACGCTGGCCAAAAAGAAATGCCACCACTGCGCAGTCTGTGTGAAAGAACTATCACCTATTTTAGCAAGTTTTCCTGTGTTTAAAAAGCATGCATACATGCGCAAATTTGGGTGGAAAAAGGGGTTTATTCACTCACTAACACTCACTCACGTATACGGATGGCGTCAGAGCTGCCATGCAACTCACTGGTCTTCAGGAATAATCGCGGTTCAGCGTCTGCCTCAATGACGCTTCAACACCTGGACAGGAGACAGGGATTGAACCACCAACCCTACGATTAAGCTTGTAAACCACAACTACCCCCATTAAGTGCAATTAATTTTGTTGCACGCGTTAAATAAACCTGGTCTCTGCAGTGTATCAAAGTAACTGCAACAGACGTTTTTATGGCATATAAACTACGAAAAAAAATCAACAATAAAATCCCTGCAAGAACATGAAATGCTTAGAGGGTGAAATTTGTAAGCACTAAATATCTGTACTTCTGCAGTGACACCGCAAATCTGAACATAATTGTCATGATTTGCGAAAGTATAAGGGTAGGATCTACACTCTTAACTCCATAATGTCTTCCACATGACACTAACTACAACAAACTTACTGCATAGAAATAATTAACTCCAAATGATATAAAACACATAACTCTGAAAGGCGCTGTATATTCCAAATGGGAATTGTGCTTCGAACACTGTGTACAGAACAGGATGTGATATTCATTCATGCGCTTTCAGGCATATGTTTTGTGTAGATGGAAATGCAATGGATTTAGGCCAATTTAGGCACATGTAATTTTTATTGCTTTAAATTTCTCTAGCACATTGTTTGGCTTGGAAATGTCTCTTTCTTGAAGAGCCGGCAGGAAATGTAAAAGAATTGATGTGCCGCATGGCAACATGCACGCTGTGTGAACTCCAAATAAACAAGGTCTGTTCACCACATGAGAATCTTTACAGGGGTGGTAACACAATGGCAACCCCCCCTCCACACACACACACACACACACACACACACACACACACACACACACGGATGGTAGCACTGTCTCACAGCATTCCAGTGCTGATGAAGACATCTTGATAGAAGCTCAGAGCACTTTTGCGACACTCGAGGGGAAAGGGCAATGAGAAATCACTTGGAATTTGCTAAATGATTTTTTCAGATCCAGGACAGTGCAGATTCGTGACCAGCTCATCTTCTGGCTCTGAGGATGGTGTCAACGCGCCCTGCTGGCCAGCTCCACTGACGTCAGTGTTTTCCACGGTTTTGCTCTTCAGTGCACTGACCTCATAAATTTCATCACCACAAAATACTCGAAATAGTCAGAGGTGCAGAAAGATTATACCTGCCTCACCCACAGCGCATCTCCCGCACATCTCTCCAGGGCATCATTCTTCAACCTCAGCTATCATTTAGGACAGACGATAGTTGCAGGTTTTCAAAGTGACAAAGTGAAGTATTGTGCTGTGGTTTTGACGGTACCCTCCCACTCACGTAACAAATAGACTTGCTTTTGCCAAAGCCCTCACGTGTCGGGTGTTTGTTGCTGCCAGATTCTTCTAATTCATCTTTTCCTCTGGGACAAAGAATCCCGTGTTCTCTGCATGTATATGTAACCGACTGTCATTACTCACTTGCAATTTCGAATTAGCCCTTCCTACACCCCCTTTTCAGTCTGCGCTCCAGTAACTGTTGAACAAACTTGGAACATAGCAGAGCCTCAGTCAACTTTCCCCTCTCCTGTTATATTTAGATATGAAATATATTGAAATGTTAAAAAGAAAGCTAAATTTTGAAGATGGTTAAAGATGTGGCCATGGGTCATAGATATATTAGTAGATACCAGATCCCAAGATGGCGCCTGTTCCTTCCAATGGAGTTGCTCGCCTGTTGCATACGCCAAAAAACGTTTCTGACTTCCAGGTTTACTTCAAGACATGTATAGCTATAAACACATTCCATTGTAATGTTTATTTGACCCATACAACTTGACACTGTAGTGGACAAATGGGGCCAAATGTAGCAATAATCCACTTTATATTCCATAATACATGAAGACGTCACTTATTATATAAGTAATGAGATGTAACCCTTCCCATTACCCTCTCCCCCCTTAACCATCTCTCTTTTAACCTAATACTTCATAGCTAGCTAATTGCTAATGTAGCATTTTCATCAGGAATTCTGCTTCCAGGCCAAGAAGCAAAGGGAGCTGATCATGGACTGACATGAAGGTTAAAGTGGGCAGGTCATTTAGCTAATGGGTGGATCACTTAGCTGCAGTATGCGGCCCACTGAATATGGGTAGTAGTGTTTCTCCCGTTGGCTCACAGACTTTATATTGTGATGAGGTCTTGGATTTTTAAATTGCTTGTCTTGGCTCCTGGGAAGTTTTGCAAATATAAAACCTTCATGGACCAAAACTTTATAATAGAAAGAGTCATAACTAACCTTCTTTGCAGTTCGAAGTGTCCCGCCAACATTTTTACCAACAAACACCGACTTTCAACCAGGAGAGCGGTGTTCGCGTATCATAAGATTATAAAGCCAAACCCTGTTCTTATTTCCTGAACCCAACCATGTGCATTAGTTGTTGGAGGAGAAAAAATGTGAATTCGCAGTATTGTACTGACGTGGTGCATTTATTTTGAAAGAGACAGTATACGGAAGTATATTTAGAAAGAAAATGATGCATGCAACGGGCAGACGTTGACACAGCGTCCCAGAGTGCCAACAACCAACGCAGCCGGGGTACCATGCACATCATATCTGGATGTAGAAAGTCCATGACCAAACAACAATATGTGACAAGGTTGGACTGAAAATGTGTTGCTCTCTCCCACTCTACAGGGACTTCCCAGCTCCTTATTTTACGTTGTGACCGGCAGTGTTTCAAACTGATGGCCTCCAGCGGCGTATCATCCCACTGTGGCAGATACCTCCTGACCTTGTTATTAACTGATGCCGCCATCCACGTATTATATTGCTGTGACAGGCATCTCTGAACACCATGAAAGGTTCCATCCGGCTGTGCTGCAAACTGACGTCGTCCAGCGGCATACCATATTGCCACGAAAGGTGGCTTTTGGCGTTAGTGTTTGATGCTGAAATCACTGACAAAGCTGCATTAGTTGACGACTTTGGAATGAGAACGGGCTGATAGTCTTGTCATTCTTGGTCTCTTCTTCTCTTTGACACTGTGGCATCCGGCTAAGTGGAACCAACATTGCCACATTTGGTGTAATCAGATAGATATGTCCATGCAGTTTTCACTCCTTGAGTTTGTACTGTGTCGTCCTTCCAGGGCTGTTTTCCTTAATTTGTTCTGTATACAGTAACAACTGTAATATCAGAGGAGTGTTATGAACTTACTCCAATTAAAAAACATATAGTAATTTATCATAAAAACTTTTTGCTGTTTGCTAGATGTCAGTATTATGTCACAGGAATATCTCTCCATGCACAAATGGCGAAATACTGCCACCCTATACTGCCATTTTATTGTTACATATTGCACATTTGACCCATAAAAAATTATTAGTGAAGCTTTAAGATCAGTGAGCAAACTTTATTTTACTGCATTTGGCAAAAAAAATGCCTCTGTGTGATTTACCATAAAAAAATAATGTGCATGTTTGAAAAGAAAAAATATGATCGGCATTTCAACCTTTGACTGTTTCCCACAGAGAACAATTGTACATTTTGAGGTACCCGACCACATAATAATGGCCGCATTCTTTGAAAATATGTAAGCAGATTTAGGGTTTTCACAGACAGAAGTGTAACACAAAACACTTGTGTTGTGAAGATTATCCCGGGGCTGTTTCGCTGACATGCTGGGCCTCCACATGTCTGAGTGGCTTTAGACATGGCTTTTACCAGTTTGTAGCATAATGAGTGGTCGGTCAATCAGTCAGCCGGTTCACAGCTGTCCCACGTTTGATGGGCAGCAAGAAACTGAAGCCTTACAGTATTTTGGCTTCTTGTCAAAGCTATTTTGTCTCTTGGCTCAGTGAGATAAAGTCCTGGCTGTTGACTAAAAGAGGAATGTTTAGGCCTGTCCTGTCAGTGGGATCAAACCCCCCACCTCATCTTATTGTCAGTGCTGTGAAGTTTAATAATTGCTTTGCCTTAAGCTATGCTTTTTTTCACTGCTCTCTTGTCATCCACTAAGGACAGGGGAGCTACTGTAGCATTTATCTACAAACACAAAGAAGCTTTATTCACACTGGCTTCCTAGATTCCCCCCAAAAATGTTGTTGCTGTCCAGAGGACACACAATGTGGGCAATCATGCAAATACAGTTATCAAAGATAAAACTAGAATTATCGCCCTGCGGTTGTATGTCTCCGTGCACAAGTTAAATTTCCCTTACTGTACGTTCACACCAGAAGCTTCAAAAGAGGCAAAGTCTGTTGCCGAACCGTGTCAGAGCTCATTACCATAAAGTTAAACGAGTTTTAACTCCCCTCCGGACCCTGGTCGCCCAAGACGTGGCTGACGGCCAGGTCGCCCAAGTCGCCCAAATCGCCCAAGTCGCCGGGCTGTCATTGAAAATGAATGACTTCCGCCATTTTGGAAGCTCTGGTTGCTGTTGGTGTGAACGTACAGTTACAGTTTACATCCATGTCTGTGAGAACACTAATGTTCTATACAATCTCTAGATCTATACAATCAGCACAGTTTCAAGATTAGTGTCACCAGTTCAGTATCTGTCTCCCCTTCTGTTTACTGAGATATGATGTTGAGTAACATTAGGATGTCACAGTGAAGTTGACCTTTGACCTTTAGCGTACAAAATGTCATCACTTCATTATTTTATCCTGTTAGACATTTGTGTGAAATTTTGTCATGTTTAACATTTGAATTCTTGAGTTATTGCCAAAAACACATTTTGTGATGTCACAGTGATCTTGACCTTTGACCACCAAAATCTAATCATTTCATTGTTGAGTCCAAGTGAACGTTTGTGTCCAATTTGAAAAATAAAAATCCCTCAAGGTGTTTGTGCAACACATTCTCACGCTGACCTCGTCACATATGGATGTCGGATTTTCACGACTCCGGAGTGAGACTGGGTTGGAGCCAATCAGGCGTCGACAGTTTCCCAGACCGAACCCACACTTCCAGCCAATCAGCACACCACACCTGTAGCTATGAGACAGAGATCCTCATCAAAATACAGCGAGAGCCATAACACGGATAACCCAAAAACATAATGTCTCCAGCTACAGCTATCCCCTGCACAGAGGCATAAAGACAACATGGTGACGGCTGGCACTGTTTTCACTTTGTGAGTCTGTGTGTGTGTCATCGTGGCAAAATGTGGTCCTGGTGGCAGCTTTTGTTGCAGGAACGACCATAGAGGCTTTTTATACGTCTGTGGACAAATTTTGTCAAAGCAATAGCGTTGCAACTCTGCAAGATGCAGTCACAAAACTATAGGTGTGTAGTTGAGATCACAATGAAGGCAGAAGGGGGCCATTGCCCCTCCACTTTACGCCCCTAGCCCACATTCATTTTAAGTTACGTATTGCTGTATTGCAGCTAAAATGATCCCACTGCAAGATGGTCTTTTTCACCTATATTAAAACCCTTCTTTGCATGATAATTTCTCCATAAAATATGACTAATGTTCTTTCAAAAACGACATTGTCCCATTGTATACTCAGGAATGAAGCACAAATACAAGGTCACAGACATGTAAGGTACATAAAACACACACATGAACAAATTACCCAACTTGTGACTGTATGTATGATTCAATTAAACACACCTTACCCCAGGACAGGAAAGCACACACAATAACACTTTTATTACATCATCTCCCAAGGCAGAAATGATCGTCAACAAGATCATGAACTGCTCTGACAAGATGTATAAAGAATGCAGGACTCAGTCCTGGCAGCACCACAAGTGAGCTCTCATTCTTCAGGTTAATGGCATGGTTGTAGAGCAGTCTACCTCTGGCCCACAAGGGGCAGGTGTTAGCTGTAAAACCCAACTGCTAAGCTCCCCCCTGCTGTTTACTAGCCCAGCAGGCCGGGCCAGGCGTGAGCCCCGCGCTAATTGTACATCAATGCTCAGCTCTACAATAGGTAATCTCTACCAGGTGTTGTCATTCATGCGAACATGAGCATGTGATCGCATAGCACGACCATGAACAACATGAACATGGCATGTTGAGGTAGTGTACACACACACACACACACACACACACACACACACACACACACACGCACACGCACACACACACACACACACACACACACACACACACACACACACACACACACAAAGTGCCTGCTTGGACAAAGTCCAGGCACAAAGAGCTCGTTCTAGTCTGGGCTGTGTTTCAAGAAAGTTACTCTCAGACGCTAATTGTTAGAGATTTACAAGGAGCAGTATAAGTGATTGACTTAATTTTACACAGTGTGAATGGTCATTTCTCACTCACTCTGTAAAAGGTAGCTCAGGGTGGATCAGGTGGCCACTCTGACCCTGGAGTCTACTACTACTACTGCACAGACATGGCACCTTATTTCTACATGAAGAGACATCTGACAAGAACAAGATTCACTTTATAATGTTATAAACTTAAAGCCCTTTATGGATCAATAGACTTGTTGTATAGTAACAGCTGCGAGGGTGGATACCTGTCGCTCTGGAGCCGCATGTGCAACACATTCTCATTCTGTCCTCATCACATATCGAAGTTTGGTCATGGACTTTCCATGTCGACATATGTGTTGGTCATTGATGTTCTGGGACACCATGTCAACTTCAGCCTGTTACATGCATTGCTTGTTTTCAATATAAAATACACTTATGTTTTCACAGGAAATGTACAGTTTGCATACAGTCTCTTTCAAAATAATCACATTACATCGACACAACACCGCAAATTGACGTTTTTTTCCTTTAACAACAAACGCGCGTGATTACGTTTAGGTAAAAAGAACAGAGTTTGGCTTTACAGTCTCATGGGAAGCTAACAATGGCCTCCCAGGTGAATTTTGTTGGACTCATTCACCACCCCTCCCGTCCAACCCATTTGGTCTTTTCGCCCCACTTTCCTGCCGCGTTTCCCCCTGACGCCACTGGGCAACATAATACAATAACGGCAACATGATGCATGTCATGCTAACATGAAAGGACGCTGGAAGTCACTGCTCAAGCGCCGATATTCGACGACTTCGGAGCGAGACCACGTTGGCATGTGGCTCTTTCGCTCCTCTCCAGTAGCTCTCAGTGGCTTTTTGTTTTTTAACAAAAAAATATATAAAAATGAACAACAGTTAACATTTTAATTTTGTATTTATCATTGTTGTACATTTCAAGTGATTCTTACATTTTCCAGTTGTTAAAATTTGTTTCCTATACCCTAGTTTAAAAAAAAAGTTTCAATACCTTACTGCTGCAAGGTTAAAGTACCAAATAATCATAAATAGCCCACTGCAAAGTAGCCACCATGTGGTAAAACATTACAATATAATGAATGCTGATTTCGACCTGTTAGTAATGTTGATAGGATAATTTAGACGTAACAGGCTGTGTTGCCTTCATCATTCAAGGCTCAAATATGTTTTGCGGGTCCAGATAGATTTCATCTTTTATTTTTTATTTTTGGACAAAAATGGTTCTTGTGATAGTAAAGGTTACTGATCCCTGTGATAGACAAACTTCAAGAGGTGCTTAGTAATAACAGTTGTCTAAAGAACCTGTCAGTCTGGGTTTAGAAAGTTACATTGAGCAGAAACAGCTCCTCTTAGAGTTACAAATGATTGACTGATGGCTACAGACTCAGGTCAGTGTTCTGTATTCTTAAAAGGGAACTACACCCATTTTCAAAATGTCTTTCGTATGGTCTAGGACAGTCCAAAAATTTTTAGCAAACATGAACAGGTCTCTCCCAAATCCAAAAGCTAGAGTACTAGAACTCAAATGTGTGATGTCATTTGGTAAAAAGTCTGGAGCTGCTCCACAGACAATGAACAGATTCTGGGCCCTACGCAAACACAGTATCTGTGGGCGCCCTGCCCTTCCTCTCTTGATTCATGTCACCCTCAAAAAGCTTTTGAAAGTTTTCTTTCTTTGTTTCAGAACCCAATTTCCCTTTTTGGGGGAAGACATGGCAGTGTACGTCAGTGCTCCAGCAGCCACAGCAGTCATCAGCTCCAGCTGTGTTTGAGACAAATCCTGTTGCAGGGGCGAATGAAACCATTTTGTGCCTTTAAGGGATGTGAGGGGCCTCAGAGAGCTTCCAGAATTTTTTTGTACAAAATTCAGTCTTTCAACTGATTTATTAACCAATTTTAATTTAGTTATGGCACAAATTACTTATACAGTTTCCCCACCAAAATTAGCGCATGTTCTTGGGAAAGCACATTATACACTGCTGTCCCATTGTCAGAAGAGTCTCTTTTTTATTATTATTATTGGGAGGTTTTTCTGGAAAACAGATTAGAAAATAATAGAAAGCAGCATGGAGGCCAGGGAAACTGTTACAGTGGTTACTTCTTTTATGTGTCTCTTACTTATTCAGTCTGTCTTTCAAACTCGGTGCAGACTAATTGGGAACTATGTTTGAGCGCTGCTTGGGCGGAGTTGGACGGTATTTCGTGGTGTCCTATTATTGCATCTTGCTGGTAAAGGGTTAAAATCTGTGTGTCCACCTGGGTGTTCCCATCGCTGCAGATCCAAGCCGGAGCCGATAAATATCTGTGAATGTTGCAGAGTTATTTGATCTGGGTGTGAATGCCGATTGTAACCTTTCCCATTACATTACAAAGCCGGATGTTAGAGGTCAGTATTTTTTAGTGCAGCAGGAAATGGACTTTAGAGAATGAAAACAAATTGAAAATAGCACCAAACTTTTCATTCCTGGCTTTTCAAGGGCCCCTCTCCCACTGGGGCCCTGGATAATCAATCTCACTTTTCCCCTGACTATGACGCCCTGGTTATAGATGATGCTGAGAGCACACAGGAGAATGTTTGGAGCATATGGGCACTTTTTCTGTTTCAGAATTGAGAATGCTACATTAGAATAAAGCATTTCATTATAAAAAAGAAAACAAACACTGTGTGGGTCCACAAAATCATAACCCAGTTTAGATTTTACAATTTTTGTGAAAGTGAAGATTAAAGTGTGTAAGTGCCGTCAGAAAATAAAATCTAGAAAAGAAAATTAAAGGCAAAGTGAAGGACTGAGTGGACACCCAACATGTTTCACGCTGGAAACATTTTTAGTGATGTAATTAGTGCCTTTGTTTGATTTGCAACAATCCTGTCTTGTTATTTTGTTCCTGACAACCACCAGACCAGCACCAGCTGGGCTCTGACCTACTCACAGCTACATTGCCTCATGTCTTGTGAGGTGACTCAACCACTATAAACCAGAATATAGCAGAGAGAATTTGGGGGTTGAGGGTGGAGAGGCTTGATGAGAAAGGAGTGTGGATGGGGACAGAGCAAGACTTGGGCGAGGTAAAGGGAAACAGAGGTGGATGATGACACAGCAGTAAAATAACTAAAGAGGATGAGCCATAACAACATGCGTCACATTTAAGCTTTTTTCCAGTTTCTCCGGGAAGAGGTAAGGAGCAGATGGAGAACAGTCAGACAACCGCACGCTCCTACTTTCCCATTATACATGCTTATTGCACTGTGCGACAGTGACACCAATTTAAGACAAAGTTAATTAAACTATTCTTCTAACAAACACAAGTAGACACCAAGGTTACGGCTCAGGTTGATAAGGAAAGGAGCGGCAGAAAAGTAGACCAACAAAGGTTTAAACATACAGTTTTAGTTGAAAGATATATACATGGCACTTTTCTATATTTTTCACAATGTTAACAAATCCCATTAAAAGTCCAAAAACAAAAATGTCTTGGTATGTCTCTTGATATTTTCTGTCCATGGCACTCAGCCTCAAGCTCATTTGTTTGTACTGAAGATGAACTTTTTTAAAACGTGGGCCAGATATATTTTTAAAAAGCTGTCAAGCGGACTTTGAGTTATTTAATTATTGGCAAAATGCACATGTGAAGTTTCATTTTTAAAAAAGGCTAAATTATTTCCTCAAACAGGAGTAAATCGTGCATTTGTTTCAGCTGTGGAGTAACACACATTTGGTGTGGCAGTTAGATTCGTGATGAGACAAAACCGTTTTAGAACGTTGCAGAGAAAACTTGCAGCGGTGTGAACTGGCCCGTCTGAGCTCGACTCAAGCCGTCTGATGACATCACCTGCAACTCAGCTGGTCCGATCACTAGCCGCTGTTTTTAAAACGTAAAGCATGTTACCTGCTTCTATGAAATGCATTAGCGGAGTTTTATTACATTTTCAAAATGATTTTGGATGTGGGTTCCATGCACTTCAAGTGTATGGAAAAATCCGGCTGGCTGTTATCCTCCAATACACCGAACGAGTTTTGTGGATTAGAAAACTACACTGGACTTCTTGTCGGCATGAGGGTCAGTAAGTACTGTCTGTATTTTCATTCTTGAGTGGTTATTTCCTTTAAGGTTCAGTCAGAGTTTAACTGAATGATAGTTTAATCTGAGGTAAGCATGGCACTTACAACATAGATGTAGCTAACTGGAACATTAGCCAACATTTAAAGGTACATTGTGCAGGATTTAGGGGGATATATTGGCAGAAATGGAATATGATATAATAAGTAATTTTTCTTTGGTGTATAAATAAGAATCGTAGTGTTTTTATCACCTTAGAATGAGCCATTAGTATCTACAAAGGCAGCGAGACCACAGAGATCAAACACTGGCTCTAAATAGGGCCACTTATATTTTTGCATCGGCCACCGTAGTCAGAAGCCCCTCTGCAAAACTGCTCTATTCTGTTTTTTTACCGGTTTTGATTACATGGTCCATTTGTTTTGGAGAGGAAGAGACCTCTGCAGATAATTTGGCTCCGAATAAAACCTCCTGAGCGTCTGGATATAAAGTTATCAGAGGAAAAAGGTGAGCACAAATTAGCAGGTGCTAGGCTAACAGCTAACAGCTAACAGCTCATTTCCGATATGCCAAACTGCATCTGAGAAAGACTTATCTGTAAAGTGAAACTGCTTTACTCTGTGTTTTTACTGGTGCAAATAACTGGGTCTGTTTGTTTTGCAGAGTAGGGGACCTCTGTGGGTAATTCAGCCCATGGTAAAAATCTCCTGAACATCTGGATCAGTAATAAGGTGAGCACATATTAAGTCATCAGAGAAAAAAGATGAGCACACACAGCAGGCACTGGGCGAGCAACCCGTGCCAAACAGAGTAGAAGAAACACTAAATTGTAATGTGAAACTGCTGGTTTTAATCGCATGGTCCATTTGTTTGGGAGAGGAGGAGACCTCTGTAAGTAATTTGATTCCCAGTAAAAATCACCTGAAAGACAAACACTGGAAAAAATTCAAATCCGGAAAAGTTTCAGCTGGTTGCAATCTGCAGTCCTCGCCACTAGATGCCACTACATCCCCCTAAATCCCCCTAAAGCTTACACACTGTTAAAATCTTGCTTGTTCACCCCAGTTTAGTTTGTGGTATCCTCTCCAGTTTAACATCACTTTGTTTTGCTGTTTTCCATGTTCCCCACCCTGATTACGACTTACGTCAATCAGGCTGGTGCATGGACAAGGTCAATGATGTTAGTGACACAGATTAATGAGGGGTCAGTGAACATGGCAGAAAACAGAGCTGCTGTAAAGCCGCAGCACCAACCAGCTGCACTTTTATTTGGATGGCAGACACCTGGGAAACAATGGCTATATCATAGTACATGTCTTACTGATGCTGGGTTAGGCTGCAAACAGGCGATATTATTTTGTAATTCTTGACATGTTTGTGGAGTGTCTATAGGACTCTGTGAGTCTCCGACAACTGAAACAACAATCGTAAAAAGAATAGAAATAAGTGAATTCAATCAATTTCTCCATCATTAACTTGCATCATATCTATAAAATCAGAGGTGGAAAGTGCCAAAAAGACACACCAGTTTTTACCGTCATTATGATCACCCCAGTAAATAGATGCATGTGTCAATACCATAGTTACATTTGGTATCAACACAACACAGCACACATACCAGAGGACTGCAGTGATGTTGAAAACATGCAGGTGTGTTCTCCCCCGCCACATGTGATTTACTGTTTGTGACTAAGAGATCTTATCATCAGTAATAACACCTTTATGTCATTACAGAGAGGGGAGGCTCTGCGACTGATGTTCAGGCTGAGAAAGTCATGTTGGAACATTTTCTTTCTTTCTTACTACACCCACTAACTGTATCACCGTACAGTGGAAAGCGTGCGTCTATGAGGGCTGGGTATCGGCGCTCGATACCTTCAACCAAAATAAATTGGTACCAAGTAGTGTCAAAACATCTCCAGTCAAACAATACCGTCATTTGTTCCTGTTTGTGCCGGTGGTCTGGTCCAACATGTTCTCATCCCAAGTTGCCACACATCGCTGCTTTGTCTGTGGACTTTCATGTCTACATATTTTTCTCACTCGGTGTTCTTTTGCATCTGCTGTTGATGTTCCTGGAGGCTGCAAACAACGCCAGGATGTCAACAAAAGCATGTGGTTGGGTTTGGTCACAAAAAACATCATGGTTTGGCTCTACATTCAGACACCACACTTCCAGGTGAACTTCTGGTGTTTGTTGGACCCCTCCCACCCGCCCTATGGGGACTTTCCAGCTCCTTTATATGACGTCGTTATCAGCAGTATTTCAAACTGACACTTCCAGCGGCATATGAACTGATGCCGATTGTCTACATATCATGCTACCATGACAGGGTTATGAAATAATGCTGCCTGTCAGTGTATCATACCGCCAGGAAAGGTGCCGTTTGGCTGGGTTATGAACTGATGCTGATCATCCACATATCATACTGCTACGACAGGTGCTGTCTGATTGACCTATGGTGTAACCTAACCAGTGTTACTGAAAAATAGTAACTCGTTACCGTTACTAGTTACTTCATTAAAAAGCAACTCAGTTAGTAACTCAGTTACTTAAACCAAAAAGTAATGCGTTACTGAGAAAAGTAACTTTTTAGTTACTCCCCCCAGGCAAAAAAAAACCCTCGACTTTGGACTCTCGTCTTGGCTCGCCATTACGCCTTAATGCACGCGCACTAGTGTCATCTACTCTGAGTATGTCCTGGCTGTAGGTGACTGAGTGGGGACACTAGAGGGCGCTAGGTGCTTTTCTTTTTTGCAGTGTAGTTTTTCTAAGCCACAAAGAAGACAACATTTACTGATGTTTTGAGAAACTAAGCCCTGCAGCCCAAAACATTTCCTAACTGTATTTGCCCGTAGCTACATCGCGTAAGCGTCAGCGGATGGAGTTTAACCAAGGGACTGTTTGACTACAACTTGACAAAACAATTGAACGGTATAACATGTAGTCTCTATATACAGACTCTACATTCAGTGAATGTAGAGTCTGTATTCTGCTGTTTGTAGTCCGTGTGATATTGACCAATCACACTTGAGCCGGCTGCAGTTGTTGCCAGGTTAAATGGTCCGTGCGGTGAACTAACGAGGCGGAACATAATTGGCGTCACTGCAAACTCTAAATCCATCGCAATGGTTCAGCATTTTTACTTATATATAAACGGAACCCAGAGGCTGTATCGCCGTCTGACTTCCGGCCTCTGGATTCCGAGAATGGGAAACATGCAATATATATATATTATATTATTATATATTATAGGGACTAAATATCTACAGAAGCGCTACCGCTTAATGTAACGTTACAGCACTGTGGTGAGGCCAGCAGGTCGACAGTAGCCATGTTTCCATCAGCCTGTTTAGATGCGCATCTAGAAGTATCGCGTCGGAAAATTATGATGGAAACGCCAAAATTCGAATTAAAATCCCCTGATTCACACAAACTAAAATACGCTCGTTTTAGCCGGGTTTTGGTTGATTCGAAAAAATGTTGATTCGCAAAACGGGGGATGGAAACAGTTATGTTCGAATTAAGTCTGACGTAGCGCACCTCTCTCCATGGTGATGTCCACACTCCGGGTCGGGAAGGCGGTAATGCATTTACAAGCTGGTTGCCAACCGCCAGAAAACGTAGAAGAAGAAGAATGCGAGACTTGTTTTGTTTCCGGTTCTGCGGAAAACTCGCGCGAGTTCGTAGTTTTCACCAAAGTCCGTACATTTAATGGAAACACACAGGATTCGTATTTCTTTTAATGATTCGAATCACTTTTGGATGGAAACATAGCTAGTGACTTCAGAGAGGGTGAGAGACGTGTGTCATTAAGATGCTCTGGTAAGAATTGTTCATATACCTCTATCTGACTTGACTATCTTTTATTGTTTAAGGCTAAAATGTTTTAGTGAAAGGGAACTTGTGAATACTGCATGCTGCGGGCCGTTTTAAAACCTGGCCAAAAATAACGGAGTAACGCACTGTTTGGTAACGGTAACTGAGTTACTGAATTTAAAAACTAACAAATGAGAGTATTAGTTACTGCCAAAACTAACGGCGCTACATGCATTACTGTCCAACATTGAACCTAACACTGCAGTAGGTTCCGTCCAGCCACGTTACAAACTGACACCACCTGGCAGCGTATCATACCACTGGGAAAGGTGGCTGTTGGTGGTGTTGTCTGACACTGAAATCACTGACAAAGCGTTGGTATTTGACCTCTTTGGAATTCAAATAGGCTGTCTGATCCCGGACCGTCCCATCTCCTGCTAGATCGGCAGACTTTCTGTTACAACCATCTCCAGAGCTGCTATCCTCCCAGCGCACGGACAGATAAACGAACTACACAGCTGTAGAAGTAGCGAATATCCAACACCACTCCATTTAACAGTCCCAACAAACTCAGACTGACACCGAAAGACTCAATGCTGTCATTTAATCCATTGCTAAAAAGCCGTGTGTGTTAACATTTAGCTCTGTCATTGTGCATGTGCGGCCGGGTCAACTTTCCTCTGTGCAAAGCTCACACTCAGCAGCAGCAGCTTTAGTTTCTTTGGTCATTGGACATCACAACCTAAATTCAACAAAAAAATCTATGTCTAACAATGTTGGTGGCCAGCTGGGTTGTTTTAAGAGGATAAGGAGAGGTGTTGTGTTGAGTGCCGTAATCCTCGGGTGCAGTTAAACAAGTGTGGTAACACCCTCTCTGTCTCTCTAGTGATTAAAGCAAGTAAAAGCCCAGACTATTAATTTTTACTCAATCAGTTTAAAACACTGGTATCATATTTTTTTTAAATGATACCCAGCCCTAGCATCTGCTGTCATTTCTTTGTTTTGGCTGTCCTGTAAAGTTGGTCAAAAGTCACTGAGGCCTCTGGTCCTCAGCCCTATCCAAAAAAGGAGTCAATGGGACCCTGAGTGTGGAGATCATTCTTCTCAACACCAGTTTGAGAATACAAAACACATTCATGAATCAGTCAGTGAGTGCAGCTAAATTTAACTAAGGTCAATATCAAGTAACTGGGGCTAAAAGGGGAAACAATTGCTCCAGACAGGCTTCCATATAAATGAACAGCTCAAGGAATACTCAGTTACCCTAAAATACCTGTTATGAAGGAAGTGATCCTGACCACGGGGACCCTTAAAGTAAATCTAGACTATTTCATGAATTCAAATACTTGTGCTCATAGCAGAGGGATTATGGGTTTTTCCAGTGGCTGACTCCTGCCAGAAGATAGTTTCACAATAGCAGTATATTCCTCCATCTGGCTTCACGATCCTACACTGAAGCTGTTGTCAGAAGAGTCTCTGAACGTTTAGGGTTTCCCAACCTGTCACTGATCCAGATTACAACGTGTGAGGGTAAGAAAAGTTAGAAGAAAGCGAGACACCTGTACTTTCTCTGTTGGGGTAGATTTAATTAGAAATCTTGTGAGGTATGCAGGTGATCCATCAGAGGCTGTCGGGGCCGGGCCTCCTCTCCTCCCCACAGCTAACACATTCTACATATGGAATCTGAGAATGATAAATGGAGCTGGAAACTGTGAGGCAGTCAAACGCCCCTGTCACGCCCACACTTCTTAATCTCAGCTCCTCACAGCATCCTCACACCCCTGGTTTCTATCTTTCAACTGCTGCAGCAGAGCAGCTGTTAGAGGGAGATTAAATTGGCTTTTTCTTTGTCTTGTATAAACTTTGGTTTTTGTGTTTGGCTAATATTTGGATGTACATGGCAACAAATTGACAAAGGCCATACTTCTGCATTGAACCACCCATAACTTTCAACAGGACAGTGGGAGTATGCATTACTCACAGATTTTATGAATTTCTGTTAGCGACTGTTCAGCTTTCCTTTCATGCTCTACTTAAAAACCTTCAAAGCAGTGGTTCCCAACTGGTGGGTCACAGTCCAAAAGTGGGTCGCAGGTCCATTCTGAATGGACCGCAAGTGACTCGAGAAGGTACAAGTATGACTGTGAATGTATTAAACTGCGTGGACCTTGAACTAATGACTAAGGAGAAATCTGCACTCTGTGGCTGGGCCAGTTGGGAACCACTGCTTTAAAGGAATATTCTGGGTCCAGGAAACCGTGGGGGCAGTGTTGCTGTCACTACCCGATACGCAGCTCTAGTGAGACACGAAGAAGAAACTACAATGACGGTTATTGAATGCCCCAGTGGACATCCTAAAGTACTGGAAATGACGCTCGTCGTCAATTTCTCCCATTGGCAGTACTAGAGACTTTGTCTTTTATGCACGAGGTACATTATCAATATCTCCTCCACAGTCGCCATGTTTGTTTTTGAGTTTGTTGTTGTCATAAACTTTTGACGCTGGGCTGCTCCCTGGTGGATATATTGGTTAACATCCATGCCAACATAAAGGCCGCATGGAAGTATGTGGGCAGTGACCGTAACATCGTTTGAAACGGATGTATACATTTTCGTACGTAAAGGAAGCGTAAATGGGCCTTTAGTCATTTCTTCTGGATCACACAGTTCAAAAGAAGGTTCTTGTTTTCTGCCCTAGAGTCTACTTCTTTTGTATTCTCAGTTTTGCTATGATCAATTGCCTTTTCTAGATCCATCTTACTTTTGTTTTTTCAAAGCAACATTGGATTGGATCACCCTGATCCAGATACAGACTGTTTAAGATTAAAAATCTGGATAACTAGCACTCTGAACGGGACTACATATCACAATGTAGGCAGTTGGCCAACAAACACAATGCAGTTACCACTTACCGCCATAGGTGTCGCCAAAGAGAACAAAATAGAGATCTTTGAGATTATAACTTAATAATCTTCATTTGATTTTGACAGCAATATGGGGGATTATTTTATGGGGACAACATCCTTCTTTTTTTTTTTTTACTTTGCTTTACTGTACTGTAAGGCTTAATAAGTAGCCTAAAGCTGTAAACACACTGGTGCCACGGTGGTTGCGTCAGTTGATGCGCATCAAGTGGCGCCTCTAGCACACACTGGAGGCATCGGGCTGCAGCTCATCAACAGATGACCACACAAAGTTATTGGTGCTAAAAGATCTGTACCTCTTCCATCTCTGCATCAGCTTTAAATCATGTTTGTACAGCACCTGATTAAAGTTGATTTCTCACCTGACAAGCTGATCTCCAGAGCTATGACTCGCCAGGAAATATCTTTTTGGCCATTGTCTTGATAATAATGGGATTGTAAGTCATTTAGCTCGGAGTAGTTCTTGACCTCAACAATGAATTTCTCCTCATCCAGTCTTTGTCAGCCATGAGACACAGCAACAGCTACAGAGTTCTCCTCATGTATCAATGGTGAGAAGAGGAGTCGAGCTGCCATAGGAGCAGAGAAAAAGAGCTGCTACGGGAACTGGCATGTACAAGCAGAGAGCGAGTGGGAGGGAAAATGCATTTAATTCCAGTTGTGGTTCCAGGGCGGCGCATGCTGAACTTCCAAGTTGTTTCAAATCAAAATCAAGACTGGATTATAGGGGTGTAATGGTACACAAAAATCACGGTTCGGTACGTATCTCGGTACACAAGTCACAGTTCGTTTTTTTTTGGTACAGTAATGAAAAAAATAGACAACTATTAAGTATCTTTTACTTATTGGTAACCTTATTAAAACATATCACCACAGCAGTTAACTCTTTTTACACAATTGTCGAATGAAACAAATATATATATAATCCTGCTTTTTCACATTGTTTGAATGAAAATAGAAATATAAAAGTGAAAAATAAAATCCTGCTGTTTTTTTAACACATTTTTTGAATGAAAAATATAAATATACATTTCTGCTTTAACAGTTTTACTCAATTAAAATAAAAAGTATAGTGCAGCTGGTCAGCTTTAAAGCCTGCTCAGATTCAGTTTTACTAGGAACTTACTTAGCTTTCCCACTTTGTTAAAGTGCAGTAAACAAAACATGCTTATATCTAAAGTGCAGCTTAAACAATTTTACTCAACTCCAGTGGCGTTGGTTATTTCTTTAGCGCGATGGTCAGGGAAACGCTCTTTCTTTTTAAAAGACAACGATATCGTAGTTTGCACCAGATTGCTTTTTCTAGTCGTGTTGGTTAACGTTCAAACTCGGGTGGTGTCGCTTTAGATGCGTTAGCATGTTAGACGTGTTTCCAAGTACATACCCGACCGCTGTTCTGCAGTGTCGTGCAGGTTCGTCAGGCTCATTTGCCATGGGGTCCATGTCATTGGTTCGACATCCCATTAGTCCGACTGTCCGCGGTGCTGAACGGCTCGCGGTGGGCATATGGTGGGCATATGGTGCGCCGCGACCGGCTTGAGGCGGAGCAGGCTCACGGCTTATGTGTTTGTCATTTTCTTTTTCATTTTAACCCACACGATGCACAAAGTGAAAGCGGAGATTTACGGGACTCGGTGCATCACACAATTATGTCCGTCGGGGAACTAGATATTTTAAATGGTTTGGCTCGCAAAAACGGAATTAAAATAAAACAAAATAAAATAATATCCTGCGCCCAATAATTCGGTACAGGGTCGTGCCGAACCGAAAGTCGCGTACCAAACGGTTCGACACAAATACATGTACCGTTACGGCCCTACTGGATTATGTGATCTCATCCAATTTAGAACATTTTTTTTCCTTTTGAACAACCAGTTTTTAGGATTTGATCCTCTCTGCAAGCCAAAATCCGATCAGATTACTTTTGAACAACTGTGTTTCAACCTGGCATATTTACATACAAACTTTGCACTCACTACCTCTACCAGTCTTTGTTTTCCTGATTCCGTGCAATCGAAATGGCAAATTCAATGTTAGCGTAACCCACAGAGTCACAGTGACCACATTTATTGGAAGTACAGCAGGTTAAAATATAGATTTTCCTTTAAGTAGCTACAGCTTCAAACAGCAACCATCCTTCACTTGACTCCATTTTCCATCCAATAAAGAAAAATAATTATTCTACATTAAAAGCATTTATGTAATCACATGCTGCTTTTACTCAGCCTTTACTCTAATGGTATTAAGGAAGCAGGACTTAAATCATTGCTCATGTCACGACAGTGCAAGAGAAGTCTGATGAACTGCACCCAAGTGGCCTTCGTGGAGGTATTTCCACATTACAGTCAATGAAGCTGATGGATTAGAGGCTTGAAGCTGTCAGGGGAGGCTCTCTGATGGATGTCTAATTCAGCCACGAGTGGTGTTAAAGTGGTATTCTGCTCTGGAAATGCAAATGGAAAGGCCACCTTTACGCTGGAACGATCTGGGGTCAATAATGATTGGTGATGTGTATCTATGTTTGTGTTTCTTTGGTGGAACCGCTAGTCTATAAACTGTGATGGATTACCACTAACCAGTTAGAGATTAGCCATTACACTATTGATTGTTAGAAAATAAATGGATGCTCTTCACACAGCTGATCTGAGTAAATTGATCAGCAGAGTGGAACTAATCAGGTTTGTTGTTTCACTACTTTAATACTGCAGAACTGTGGGGTGTAGGTGTGCCTCCCAACATGCATTATGGCAACAGACATATGGACACAAGTCTCATGTATGTGTGGCCCTGCCTTGATGATGGTGTTACTGTGTTCTACAGTGTGTTTCATCCCAGGTCTACCTGGGAAGCAACATCAGCACAGATGGAGGCAAGACATGCCTTTAGAACACTTCGACCTGTATGGCTCTCTTCCCAGCTCACCAAAATCAGAATCTTCACTACAAATGTAAAATCTGTCCTTCTCTATGGCTGTGAAACCTGGAAAAACCACCAAATCAATCACTGATAAACTACAAGTGTTTATTAACAACTGTATCAGATACATACTGAGGATTTGGTGGCCCAACAAGATATCAAATGTAGAACTGTGGAGACGCATGAATCAGGAGCAAATCCACAACGAAATCAAATCCAGAAAGTGGGGATGGATCGGCCATACACTTAGGAAGGATCCGAGAAATATAGTAAGACAAGCTCAGGACTATAATCAAGACGCGGACGTCCTGGCAAGAAGCGAAGACCATCGCGCAGAAGAGAGTGAGGTGGAGATCCATGGTGGACGCCCTATGCTCCCAACGGGGCCAAGAGGATTAAGCAACAGTGTGTTTCATGATGTTCTCACTGTTCATTTTCCGTAACTGCTTATCCCGTTGAGGGGGCTGGAGCCAATCCTAGCTGACATTGGGCGAGAGGCAGGGTTCACCCTGGACAGGTCACCAGACTATCACAGGGCTGACACATAGAGAACATAGACAACCATTCACTCTCACATTCACACCTACGGACAATTTAGAGTCACCAATTGAAGTCTTTGGACTGGTGGAGGAAGCTGGAGCACCCAGAGAAAACCCACACTGCCACGAGAAGATCATGCAAACTCCACACAGAGGGGCTCCCCCACCCCGGGTTCGAACCACTAATCCTCTTGCTGTGAGGCGGCAGTGCCACCCCATTGTTCATGCTGTTACGAACAAATGCTGTTAAACTGTGATTGATGTTGCATGTACAACTGAAGATGCTCTCCCTGAGATAATTGCAAAGATGCATCAGTGGCTGAATGGTACGCCTGTTGATACAAATATAGCAGCTATTGGACATTGCTCCCATCTGAGTTCTCACTTCCTCCAAACCTTAGCTCACCACAAAGCTTTGGAGGAACCAATTCAAATCAGTGTTTGCGTCTCAGTTCCTTAACACATGTTAATTGTAGACAGTATGTACTGTTATATCGTTATAGCATAGTGTTTTCATGTATAATCAACACATTTACATGCAACCTACCGAAATGATACAGCCAATTAACCTGAACAAAGAGATTAATCTCTGTAGGCAGATATCTGAGTATGAATGCAGAATCTGTGGGCACCATGAGAACATGTTGATACTGGAAGTGTTCTAGTGTCTGTTTGTAGTCAGAGTAGTATTGGTCAGTCATGTCTGAATGGGCTTTACGCCTCGTTTCCATCTACTTATGTGACTGGTGTTCGCAGATCCTTAAATACATGGATGATGCCTCCAGTGTCCAACGCAAGGAAGAGCCTTTCTTTATGGATGGATAGAAACCTGATCGAAGCTACCTGTAGCCATGGGGGAGAGGCTAATTTTTTCCATTTTCACCATCCGGTAGTTTGGAATATGCGCTTGGAACATTATCAGGACAAAAACATGACCAATATTGCATGGCAACAAATAAGTAAAGATGTTGGTCTGACAGGTACTTAGCATGTTTTATGAAATATTTAATTTAAAAGATGGACATGTTATAATGACAATCTTACTGTAAATAATGTATAACCATATTTTAGCAGAATAACATTAATCAGATTCACAATGTGTTTAAACTAGATAAACAAGTTCTTTTCTATCATAAGAACTCACTTGACAATCAACACAGGCAACTGAAGTAAAGGAAATAGCCTGTTAGCTAAGCAAGCACACTGTCATACAGTCCAGTGGCGGCTGCTGGTCTTTCAAACACGGGAAGCTCACTTTAAGTTTACATCGTAAAATTTGTCATATTGTAGCGAGGCAGTAACTTATAAAAGGAACATTTAATTGAAGCTGTTTTTCAACCACACTCATGCCATAGAACCACAGCAACACACACCTCGAAGATCTTCAGATGGGTTTAAACACCTGAACTGTGATGTACAAACGCTGAAAATGAGATGTATCTCTTATGGAAATAAGGAACTCCGGACGGCACTCTGTCAGAAATCTCCACTCGCAAATATCTGCATGGGACTGAGCTCGAAATGCGATGATGCCGGTGTGTATTTCCAAAGCGCTGTCAATCACAAAGGGGTTCAGCCTCTGAGACAATTCCTCCAATCATCATGCAGACACCGAGCATCCTCTCCCACCTACCGCTCCATTAGGTCCCAGGGAAGCTGAGCCTCCCTGGAAGTGAAGATTTTGTCGCATTTATCCAATAAGCGTCTCGCTTTGCTGCATGAAAAAAACCTGCTCAGCGCTGTCTCATAGGAATGCTTGGAGGCTCCGCGTCCACCGTGCTGACACGAGAATGTATGACAGGGAGGTCGCGTTTGAAAACTGGTGATAAACAGCTGACGTTTGAACATCATAGTCATGATGTGAAACGCATCCTAGCATATTTGACCATTTCTTCTATGAAATTTTAGGGGAAGTTCAACCTCCCTTGCTGTCTCAGAGCAACTGCCCCTGATACAGTCTCTCCAAAATCCACTGCAGAAGTTCAATTTTTTGAATGTACGTACTTGAGGCAAATTCTGGACCAGAATATTATGGGGGGAAAAGTTTCGCAGGCACTTCAGATATCACAGGGATTCCCATAGCAATGAATGGACTTCCAGTTGACTTGTCTCCACACTCAGATGCCTTGACACACAAACTTCTTCAGCCAACCGGTGTAACAAAACACCAGGGAACATCTTCTTCATCACCAACAGAGCCAGTTGATAAATCAAAGTTTTGCCAAATCCAGTTGGAAGAACGCTGAAAACATCTTTTCTTTTGAGAAACTAAGGAAGTGCATACTCTTGTTCTTGTTTGATTGTTGATATTGACTCTATTTCTGCAATAACTTCACTTATTGCTACTAGGGATTACTGCTCTGCAAGCTGCGGCCTACATTTTACATCCCTAACTCCAACACAGACCCTGATTGGCTGCTTACGTTGTCGACTATGGTGCGGATCCCTGAATGACCCTGATTGGATTTTAATTTCTGGGAAGTGTTTGGGGCGGCACCAAGCCCAGATACAGAGAGCGAACCAGCATGTTGAGCTCATGTCATCAGGATGGTCTTACCAGGCTCGTCTAGAAATGTACGTCAAACTGAGTCGTGATCCCGATCCATGATAATTCAAAGGACTCATACCTAGCTTATGAGCGAGGGCACATTTGGTTCTCTGTGTGGAGCTGTGTTCTCTTTATTGAGTTACAGATATATGGATGACTGTTGGATGATATCATTAAAGCGGGCTGCACCAGATGTTTAGTATGGCATATACACAGGCATTTCTGTGGCTTTACTTCACACAGAACAAATAATGGGTCAGGTCTGGCTTTCGTCTTGAGTGGTGAAGTGGGGTGAGAGTGAGAGTATTTTAATCCTCATCTCGTCCCAATCTTTTCACAGACATCAAACCTGTGTCACCTAAATGTGTAACTGAGCACCAGATGCTTGTTCCTAGCTTCTCTACTCTCCTCATATCCCCTCGATTTTCGATTCTCAGATAGCTCGAGGGCTAGATCACCTATTCTCACATAACGAAGGGTGTTTCATTTGTGCAGGCAGCACCTATTCTGGAGAGGGATGCACTCATAGGTCTGTGAGGGACTTTGGATGGAAGCCCAATGAAACACTTTATGCTATTCTCATTTTGTGTTTTTTTGTTTTGTAACTTTGGCAAAGGAGCAGCATTTCAGACGTGTTTATATAATGCCTCTTAACACTATATTTCATGAAACTAACACTTGTGGTAAAGTTAATTCCATTTGTGTCAGAGTGATTAACAGTGGACAGTGATGGATGGAGCCTGACTGACTATGGATGTGGAAGGTGTTTCCAGACTCGTCCGCTCCATTTTCAGACAGACCGGAGGAAGTTAGAGTCTCACAGTTTGTTCCAGCGACGTTAGCCCTCTCATAACTGAGAGGCAGATGAGGAAAGTGTTAGAAACCAAATCCAACTGTGGTGTGCACTAACAGAGAGAAAACAGACACAAGAATAAAGGAACAACAGGAAAGTGAAGGTGCAAATTATAAGGACTAGGACATGTTGCTGCCCTGACATTGATGACGCCAAAACTGATACACAGTTTATCTCATATACAGAAACAGTCCAGAGTTGCTTTGATTTCTGCCAGTCGGCTGAGTCAATAGTTTCCCTGTGGTTTTTCCCCCTCCCCCATCTGTCTCTCTGTGCTGTGGGCGTAGCAACTCCCTCACTCTTCTGGGTTCCTGATTACATTCATTAAACTCACCTGCTCCCTGCTGCTCATCTGAGAACCATCCAGTAATCAACCCTGCTTTATAAAACACCAGCTCTCCTCTCCCGTCCTCTCCAGATTGTTGCGTCTGTCACTGTGGTGCAGTCATGCTTCAGGCCGTTGTTGAATTGTGAATTCAGCTTAGACATTGCTTGTGTACTGCCTGCCTGTTTGACCCTCTGCCACACTCCCAGCCAGCCGAACTCCTCCAACATAGTTTGCCTGCCGTCAACCCACTTCCCCTCAGCCTCCATCCCCTGGATTTTTCCCGTAGGCCACATTCATTATCCTGGCATTACAACCCCTTTTAACCACCTTCTTCCTGAATCTGTGTTCTGTGTTAGGGTTCGCCGTGTTGATTGTAACATATTGTCGATTGTCACATGCACAATTACAGAGAAGAAACACTTTTCTCAAATGCCAAGCTACCTCCAACAATGCTCATACAAATAATAAAGAAACAAAATCATTAAAGTAAAATGAGAATCTAAGAAATTAAATAGTGCAGATGTTGTATAGTGGGTGTGTGTGCTTGTGAAAGATGGAAAAACAGAGTCCACACACTCAACACATTCTCATCCCAAGTCGTCACATAGACCCTTTTTGTGTTTGTAAACAGGGGTGGTGTATTTTGTGGGTGGAACCAAATAGGTGGCAGAAAGGGCCAATGGTGGTGTCAGTGTGTATGTCATTCATGTCAGATGAGCCCGACTGGGCCCCAGGGTCCAAGGCCCGGCCACCAGGCTCTTGCTGGCTCCCCAGGTCTCCGTAGGGGGGTCCCAGTGTCCCCATACAGGGTGGGGTACTCTGTATCTGAATGTGTCATTAGGGTCCGGGCAGCTAAGCTGCCAGGATACTATTGTAATCAATCAATCAATCAATCAATTTTATTTATAAAGCCCAATATCACAAATCACAATTTGCCTCACAGGGCTTTACAGCATACGACATCCCTCTGTCCTTATGACCCTCGCAGCGGATAAGGACAAACTCCCCCAAAAAAAACCTTTAACAGGGAAAAAAACGGTAGAAACCTCAGGAAGAGCAACTGAGGAGGGATCCTAGGTATTCTTCTTCTTCTTCTTCTTCTTCTTCTTCTTCTTCTTCTTCTTCTTCTTCTTTCTTCTTCCGAGGAAATCATACTTCCCATGGGTGAAAACTCACCAAACTTTGCACAAAGGTCCAGTCTCATGCCAGATATCCTCAGCTGTAAACTCAAGCCAATAGTCCTGATGGTGGCGCTACAGCAAGAGTCTAAAGTTCAAAACTTTGACAATTCATAACAAATCAACCATACGTGCTACAACTTCACAACTTTCATCAAACTGTAGCCCCAATACTGAAGAAACTTTTGTACACTTAAACCTATTAAAAATTATGAAGTTCATCACTGTTTTTTTCAAAAACTGTAAAACTTCTTAAACCTATCTCCTCCCACAATTTTTGCTCAGTTGACACCAAACGTGCTACAGAGCATCTTCAGACTGTCCTACAAAAACTACATTTCTCAGATTTTTGATTTATCAAAAATTGAGCCTACAGTGCATCAAAATGTTTGACTGTAAACGGAACTGTAAACATATACATGCAAATTCTTGCTAAATAAATCTTCAATGTTCATGAAAAAATGACAAAATTCTAGAGTCATGGTAGATGATGTGTGGCAAATTTCAGAATTTTATCTCAAAAACTGAATTTTTGACAGCATTTTGAATTTTGCTCTAATGTGAACAATTGGAGTCAATGTAAAAATGGCAATTTTAAACATCAGTTTTTCACTTATGGAGCAAATCAATCATTGTTACAAACATTGTTACTAACATCTCCATGCTGTCTAGATGCAATATGTGTATTTTCAGATTTTGTTTCGATAACTGAATTTTTTTTACAGTGGTTTGAAATCTGCTTTTTCATGCATGGACGGCTGCTAACCGCTTTTAGTCTGGCCCCTTCCCTGGGACCACTTTGCCTTGGGAGACCCTACCAGGGGTTATTAGCTATTAGGGGACAAACAAACCCCTCTGCCATGTGGGGGGAGATCGGACATCCAGAGGGAGCTCGGAGTAGAGCCGCTGCTTCTTCACGTCTAAAGGGGTCAGTTGAGGTGCATCTGATCAGGATCCTCTTGGGCGCCTCCCATTAGAGATATTCTGGGCATGTCCCACTGGTAGGAGGCCCCGGGGAAGACCCAGAACACACTGGAGGGATTATATATCTCATCTGGCCTGGGAACGCCTCGGGGTCCCCCAGGAGGAGCTGGAAAGCATTGTTGGGGAGAGGGACGTCTGGGGTGCTTTGCTCGGACTGCTGCCCACACGACTCGACTTCAGATAAGCAGATGAAAATGGATGGATGATGAAAACGTGTCAACTATTATGATTTATTGATTTACATAACCTGTTAGCTTACAGATTTAAGGGAGATGAAACATTTGAAGATACTTCAAGAAGTTCAGAGGGTTAAAATGTTGAAATGTTCTTCCATTCTTTTTGTGTACAGAGTAAATGAATGAGATACAGTGTGTTAATTAGTTAGTTTAGTATGCATGTATATTTTTTAAACTCTGGACAGTGTTAAGCTCTGTGTTTCTGCTTTTAGTCTTAATGCTAAGCTAGGCTAGCCACCCATCTCTGTAAAGAAAGGAGAGTAACATCAATCTTCTCATCTCACTCTCAAGAGGAAACTGGGTCATAAATGGCGGTGTATTTCCCCCAAAATGAACTATTGCCTGAAATACTCCTTTGGAGACCGAGTTGCAGAGTACCATCATTTAGAACTGGCCATATTTAGTGATACTGAATATCAATGCAAACTGCCAGGTAATGGGAGATTCGGTAAAAACAACTGACATGCTTTCAAAAACTTGTATCAGTCAAACACTTGTTGACAACAGCATTTCATGGAGTCTGACTTTCCATATTCAATGTTTTGTCTTTTGGCATCTCATCAGCACTTTTCCATCCAGAAAAACATCCTTCAAATGTTACATCGATGCATTTACGTCCACACACAATATGTGGTCAAACATGTTTCCTAGAAACATTTGGCTGAAAGCACAGGAGAAGAAGTTGGATGTGAATTTGAAAACCGAACACCACCTGTAACCCATTAGCTTTCTTGGAGAAGGTAATCCATGTATTACCAAAGAAATGCACTGAATTTGTTTCAGAGGGCCCTTCCCAAAATGTAGTGTGTACCAGAGTTTGATTGTTTTCAACAATGTGAGCTATGAAATCACTGCCAGGCTTCAGTTTCTTCATCAGTTAATGAAACTTCATTTAAAGTGCACAACAAACACTACAAAGGAGAAATGAATCTCCACATGTTAAAGTTTATTATCGATCCTTTTGGAGTCAGATCGGAGGTTAACTGAATTTGTTGCACATATGGATCGACTCTACAGGTGTTAGCTGCACCGACCGCATGTGTGAAATGTGGCTGTGTGTGACAAATCAATCTTTGACTGATCTCAAAATATATCAGCAACAGTTCTTGTTATTTTCCTCCAGGCCGCTCTCCTTTTCTTTGTCTCTGTGTGTTCATGATTCAGAGTCATAAAGCCTTGTAATAAGCATGAATTTTCAATCAAGTCGAAAATTTAAATCTGTGCCACCCAGGGAGAATTTGATTCAATTTGTGTCCTCATACTCAAAATTGAACTTGAATGCAATCTACCCACCTAAAAAAAGGTTTACTCCTAATTTGTTTTCCCAGTTATGCTTTGGGGGGATTGTAATTGCCGCCAGATTGTGTTCACTGGCAAGAATCATAAGGAGGTGGGTTAGGGTTAGGTCGTGGTCGTGGTGGATAGTGGTTTTACAAAGCACAGAACACTGACACCAGAGACCACCAGAGGTTTGCATCCAGAGCCCCACATGTGTTTTGGTTTATTCAGCAAAAGCACTTTGGTTAAGTTTAGGGAGAGATTTGATATTTGACCAAGACCACTACGTTCCATTAAACACCCTGAAAATATATTTTCTTGGTGTCTTTGAACTCTTCTCACTGCTTTGAAATGGTGAGGGCTCAGACTTTACGCACCAATCAGGTTTTAGCAACATTTGAAACCAACAGGATCGTAGCTGTGAAGCTGTTTTGACAACGTGGCAGCACGGGGTATTACAACTTCTACGTTCATCACCACAAATCTTTTTATAAACAGAATTAAATCCATCTGGCTTACTGACCCTTCAAGAGTCTAGATGAGCCAACATGCTATTATGGATCCCACAGATCCCACTATGAGATTAAAGTGGTAAATATACAAGAAAAAACCCATAAATGCACTGCCACAAAGTCAAGTGACGTATAAAGAGCAGCACAGTTCATGGAGAGAATAAGACGTGGGAGACAAATGGGTCAAACACGAGACTTTAACAGAAGGGACTAGAGGTCAAGTCCTGTGTGAGATCAGTGTCGTCTTATTAGTTAATCCTCATATTTCAACACTGCTCAGGCACCAAGGAATATACAGCTGGGTGTTAAAAGCAACATTGGTTATTTACACCAAATGGCATTGATGGCTACGGACACCTGTGTGCAGAAAGCAGATGGCTCAGTCATGCTCTACGGGCACAAAACCACAAAAGTGCGAGGATGCCATAGACTGTTAAAACAAAACAAAAAACAAAAATAAATGTAGCTACTGTCATGCAATGTCATCCTTTGGTTTGGGGACTCTTGTTCTGAAGCATCAATTTCAGCATTTCAACCGTCGACATCTTGGTTTCATGGCGCCAGAAATGACCATATTTGGGTGAGAGGCTGGAGCAGTGGAGGAAGCTGAGGACATTATCAGCAGACAGCCTGTCACACCAAGTGGCTCACTCTTGATTTTGCCCAACGTAAAGCCTTAATACCTCTTTTGCATGTCCTTTATCTTCAACATGACAGAAACATTATAAAATGAAGTGCTGCTCAGCATAAAGTTACTTAAATGGTAGTTTCTATATACAGACTCTACATTCAGTGAATGTAGAGTCTGTAGGCAAACCCCGGAGATCTTGCCTCCGGAAGAAGAGCGGAAGAGCCCTGGTTTCCGGTTGTAGGCTGTTTGTAGTCCACGTGATGTTGACCGATCACGTTTGAGCCGGCTGCAGTTGTTGCCAGGTTAAACGGTCCGTGCGGTGAACTAACGAGGCGGAACATAATTGCCGTTACTGCAAACTTTGAATCCATTGCAATGGTTCAGCATATTTACTTGTATATAAACGGAAGTCGGAAACGGAAATTCGTCTCCTCCGCCCAAATCAAAGTGGAATGCCAAAAAATCGGGGGTCTGCCCCCAGAGGCTGTATCGCCGTCTGCCGGAAGTCAGACGCTGAATACAGCCGATGGGTTCCGAGAATGCTTCAGAACGATGGAGGTTGCTTAAGGGGCTGTGCACATATTGCATTTTCTGCACCCACAAATTGATTGTTTTCAATGTAGACGCGCGGCAGGCGCACTTAAACGCCAGAGCAACGCTGTCTCGACGGGCATGTGTATCCAAGCACCTATTTTGTGCCCCAAGACCGAGTTCAACTTTTGGAACGCAGCAGCGCACACCGCATGTCATGTGATGAGAAACCACCAATCACTGCCGACTGATATCTTTCCCTTTTACTGTAAATATCAGTCTGTGGTAAATATGGAAAAATTGATCATTTTGGTGCAAGGCTGTCAGAGCTTTTTATCTGTTCCATGGACGATACGCCCACACTTATAAACAGTGCCTGGAAGAAGATCAGCTCTGCACTCAGGATTTCAGGTAAATAGGCTATGATATGGTGCTTGTTAAGGTTGCTTAGCAAACTCAGACACAACCTGCTGCCGCGCTCTTGAAAGCTGGCTCAAAAAAGGCACAAAAGTAGTGCCCAGTGCCCGACCTCGCATTTTCCAGGAGTTTAAAAATGTGGCATGTGTATGGCCCCTGATTTTAGAGGGTCAGTCCAGTTACCAGAAGAAAATGTTGGCTTTGTATGTTTCTGCAACCCACAAATACGTTACATTGGAGGGGATGGTGGATAGGGTGGCACCTAGGCAAAATGCCTGCTAAGCTGCAGACCACTGTGCACCACTGTTTGAGACTGTAGTGTAGATGACCTGACATGACTTCAGCCAGAAGGTCTGATATGATTCTGACTAAATTTGGTAATGTGAGGAGAAGCAATTGTTCTCAGAACTGATTGTCTGAACTGCAGGAAATAACTGCAGTAATGGAAATTACCTACAGCACCTGCAATGTTTGTTTGTCAGACACTATGAATTGCCATGATGTACAAATTCTCTTATTTTAAGACTTGTTTATGCAACAAAAAGACCAAGATACAACAAAAACGATTGTGTTTTAGTGCGTTATCACTGTGTTTCCAGCAGCTTTTTAGCCCCTGCACCTTAATGTCTTGTTGTAACCCGATAGTGCCATTAAAGTAGCATGTTTTTATCAAGTCATAAACACTTGTTCTTTAGCAAGATATTATTGTGTTTCCTGCTGTGATTGCTCCCCAAACCTGGGTATTCTAAGCCAAAACATGATCTTTTTCCTGACTACAACAAAATATTTTTTGTGCCTAAACCTAACCACATATTTACCACAGCATTGTTGAAACCTAAAGATTCAACTTATTCGCTACATAACAGCATACTTATGTAGTGTTTGCAGTGACATGCAATGCCAACATTCTTCTGGCAGTTGGCTTGTACAGGGACTGAAGTAGCAGGGGTGGTTTCACACAAGTTGTTTGTAAAGAATGAGCTGCACCAAATCGTCAAAAAAAAAGTCCAGATTACTGCATTTTACATCCCCAATATTCATGGCAGCATCACTCTGGACTCTGTACCAGAGTGTACAACCTTTTAAGGTCAGATATGTGTGAAATCTGAAACTTTCTATATATAACTCAAACTATGCTTATGACAATATCTTCAGATATTTGTGAGAGAGTCTGTGAAACAATGTGCTAACACTTTAGGAACATGAAGACCTTGTAATGTACGAACTGTGCACGGCCCCGGGCGCTGGAACCAATAGCTGGGTCTTCCTTTTATGTTGGGATTCCTTAGGACTTGGGAATCCACACAGTATTTTCATCTACACCACACATGTGAACTCTGCCAAACTACATTAAGAGTGTGAGTGTGTTGCATGTGTTCATGTGAGAGGGAGAGAACAAGCATCTGGATCCACTCCAGTGTTATCAACAAATTGCTGATCAAAGCTAGATGATCAAACGGTGACGCTTATGTCACATAGGAATGTGTTATTGGGTTGGATGCTCTCTGCAGACATGGTAGATGAAGCATATTAGAGAGAAGCTTATGTACACAGTGGCAAAGCTCAACACCAAATAGATCTTATGGAGATTTGACGTATTGCAGCTCCATGCAGCACTCATTATTCAAAGACTCAGGGATTTGTGGTCAGGTATTATAGAAGCCACAAAGACAACTTCTAAAGCATCAGGGAACATGAGAGCAAATGGTTCTGGCTCTAAAGAGAGAGGGAACAGTTGGGGATCCAAATCATGCAGACCAATTTTGTGACCACAACAGGACTCAGATTTCATGGGATGGCAAAGCTGCAGAAGCACTTGGAATTATTCTCTTACATGAGTCAGTTGACAAACCACTGATTGGGCTGCTTCTGTGAAAGCTGGCACAATCCAGTTTCTGACACATTTGAAACAAGCAGGGTCAGACGTCAGTTTATCAGCTCTAATGCTGTGATATTAGACATATGCAAACATCGGGTGGATTGTTATAGTTACAGGATTGTCTCTTTATCCAGAGGCATTGTGTTTTCCAGTTGTCCGTCCATCCATCCCTATGTCCTATTCCCATGAACACAATATCTCAAGAACACCTTAAGGGAATTTCTTCAAATTTGGCACAAACGTCCACTTGGACTGAAGAAATTGGTTAGAATTTGGTAGTCATAGGTCAAAGATCAAGGTCAGTGTGACCTCAAAAACAAGTTTTTGGCCATAACTCAAGAATTCTTCTGCTAATTATGGCAAAATTTCGCATAAATGTGTAACAGGATAAAATTAAGAATTGATGACATTTTGAATCCAAAAGGTCAAAGGTCAACTTCACTGTGGCATCATAATGTCTGGCATAAAACCCTTCTCTGGCAATTACTCAGCATCATATCTCAGGTACAGAAGGGGAGACATTTGGTGAGATACTGAATTGGTGACTTTAATCTTGGGTGTCCAACCTGAAACTGTGCTGATTGTATAGAACTTCTGTGTGTGAAGCATCCATGTTTTCAAAGACAAGGATGTCAGCTGTGAGAGAAACTTGACTGATGCACAGAGGCATACACCTCTGCCATAATCGATGGCAGTGGTTTATAGCCAGAGGTCCTTGAGGGACTTCCAGGGGTCTCCAGAAAAATGGGTTATAGTTAATTTCCATAATTTAATTCACTATCTAAGGAGCCCAATATGAGGAAGAGGCATATGAGTGACTATTGTGATCATAGGTTTTACTTTGTCCAGGGTTATCTCCTCAACTATGGCTAACAATTGACCTATGGCTAAGCCACGCCCCCCTCCACTCACTCGGACAAACTATCAACATTCAGTGAGCAGCGCTATGGCAGGTGTCACAGTACACGGCATTTCGCAGGAGGCAATTAATGATTTTTGGGGACATAACAATCAGATGTCATTGAGAAGTAACCAAAAGGGCCTAAACTACGCATTGGAGGGATATATTCATCATTTTATTGTTGAGAAGGTCGATGAAAAGCTTAAATTACAAGCCAAAATTTACAGGTCACAGTGTACGCTTGTGAACCGCATCTTGTTGCCGTCGCCATCAAAGACAACAAGTTAAAGTGCCACTGAAGTTAAGATTTTTGGCTCAGAATATGAGAAAAGGATAACGGCCTTTTTACCATCTTTACCAAGAGTGTCTCTCCGTTAGTTTGGTGCTACAGTATTTACACTGAATCATTCAGCATAACGTTTGCCAACCTTTGTTATCTCTGCCATTACAGATAAGTTAATGAAGCTAAGCTCCAGAAGTTAACGTTAGCTTAACTAGAGCCCTTTGGACAACAGCTAACAATGATGTACGATCACCAAAGTACAAAACTAGAACAAAATAGGCTAATGAACTCCCAGCAAACAAGGTGACATGATGAACAACGCAGCTAGGAGCTAACGTTAGGCTAACTTTAGCTAACGTTAGCTAGAGATGTTAAAGATAACTTTATATTTCTTTCCAGCAAAGTGACAATATGTTGCCTCAAACACGATGTTGACTTACCTTAGAACAGATGTAGACATCATTGTTAATCTTATTCATGTTGAGTTGATGTTGTGGTCTAACGTTACCACACAACTTTATCCAAAGGAGACACTTTTCTCGGTTGAGATGTGGTTTAAAGTGTAAAAAATACACCTGGTCGCCCAGCCTCTCAGGATACCTTGTGTCAGAGTTGCATGTACCCCATGCACACCGTGTGACCATTTTTAAACTTCAAATCTCAGAAAAAGCTCATAAAACCCAACAAAACTGACTTTCTGTAATGCATTTGAATGAACGTCCAGGCAGAGAATGTCCCAGTGTATGGGAATGGCTATACGCACTGTGATTGGCTCATCGCGTTTGAAGGTGGGGCTTAGCCATAGGTCAATTCTGGTCATATCTAACAAACCAGATTTTACAGATGGAGGTTCCTGAAGTTAAATCTTATCACATGGAGGTCCATGATCTTAATTTAGCGGTCTTTGACAGGATGAAGGTTGAAAACCACTGATCTATTGGATGTGATGCCAGAACATACTATTGGGCGTTCTGAACCTGAAAACCTTGAAGAGTCTTGACAGGTAATTGCTTTAGCTGCTTTAACTACAGTATGTTTGCATATAGTAACACGCCTTTCAAAAGACTGAATGGAATATTTGCATCAAACACTGTTTTCTCATCAATACCGTGTCAACTTATTGACACACATATTGTTATATGCAATGTGTCTTTTCAAAATACACTTCCGTTTTCACAGGAAATTTAACGTTTGCATACAGTCTCTTTCAAAATTAACATACTACGTCGGTATGACACATGATAAGGTTTGGGCAACAAAAACACATGATTAGGTTTAGCAGGGAGCATTGATAAATGTCAAAAGAGCTCCAGCAACACTTGTGGTCTGGAAAACAACTTTATTGGCCGACGTGTTTCGGCTTGTGGCCTTCATCAGATGACCCTGATGAAGGCCACAAGCCTGATGAAGGCCATCAAGAAACATGTTTCTTGATGACCCTGATGAAGGCCACAAGCCGAAACGCGTTGGTCAGTAAACTTGTTTTCCAGACCACAAGTCTTGCTGGAGCTCTTTTGACATTTTCCAGTGTTTCCACACTCTCCATGCACCTTGTGAATCGGTGAAGTTGTGCCAGAAACCACTTTCTACTTTAAGGGAACACTGATGAAAGTGAAAGTCTGTAATTGTTGGACCCATCCACCACCCCTACGCTGACCTTTTGCCCCCTTAACTCATGTTGTTGTCTGGCCATGTTTCCCCCTGACGCCATCAAGCACCGTTACACACTGATAGCATCCGGCCACGTGTCATGCTGATGTGAAAGGATGGCTTTTTTCTTCGGTGCCTGACACGGAAGTCACTGCCCAAGAACCAATATTCAAAGATGAAGCAAAGCTGTGCATCTGTTTGCAGTCTGAATACAAATCCATCAACATCCAGCTATTCAGTACTCAGACTGACAAATTAATGTGCACAAATCCATGATTTTAGTCTTAGAGGTGACAGAGGGCGAAAAGGAAGGAGTAAGCTGTGTTCAGGTAAATGACATGGAGATCTGTGTGTGGTTTGCCTCCTGACTGACAGTAATGACAAATAAAGCCTTGTGGTAGTTCGGGCAGGGCACTTAAGTCATTTTGTAGTCACACGGTCCACACAGCCTCCAATCATAACTGTCCGCCATCTGTCCCTTCCATTGGGCGGTCTGTATAAACATCTGTCGCTCATTCAGTCTGCACACAACAACGCTGAGCTCTGCATTCTCACTGCTACGCTGCTGCCTGCCTTCAGAAATGTAACCTCCTCTTGTATTAGCATTTAGCTTTTGAATGTTCAGTAAATGTTGTTTATCTCAGGCTCTGCCATGGAGGATTGTGAGCTCAGATTTTTTCCAGAGAATCACATGAGCACAGCTGCCAAACTGAAATGCGTATAGCGGCAATAAATGGTTGGAACCTTGATGTCAGTGTCCTGACTGAACTCCATTTAGAATAAAAAGGAAAGTCAAACAAGTTGATCTGTAATCGTAGCCTATGCAAGAGTAGCAGAATTTAAATAAACTCAAATTTCCAAACTAGTGTGTGTCATCATCTTTCTGCAAAAGTTAACAATAACCTCAGGCAGCACAAAGCTTCATATAGACTCTTCTTCTCCTCCCTTTTAGCAACTTTGGATGAGCTCCATTCTTTAGGACCTGCAGTGATTTTTTTCCCCTACAAGATGTTTCACACTAGCTGGAGATGTAGTCTGGGCAGCGCTAAAGGATGAAGTCATGGCTGTCAACATGAAACTCCCCTCACTCCCTCCAGCCCCTCGTACAAAGCTCAGCACACAGCTGTCTGCTCTCTGAACTGTAATTGACAATGAGAGGAGGTCACTCCAGCTTCATTTTTTCACTCGCTCTGTCAGGTTGTCAATAAGCCCGCTGTCCGGTATTAATGTGTAAACCTAAATGCAACATCCCCACAGAGGCCTGGCATACAGTTACCCAATCCTTTTTGAATATGGTGGTGGTGTGTGTGTATGTGTAAGAATGGTGCACGTGAATGCATGTCTGTCTTCACGTGTGTGGGAAATCTCAGGTTACCCGTCATCATTCCACCGCATTCTGCAATACATCACTGTCAAAGCAAATGTAGCCTCGTTCCAAAGAGTTTAGTCTGACAGGACCCACTTGAACATGATAGCATGGTCTTGTGTACAGCGCCTCTCAGACGTTCACGCTAAAAGCTGCACTGTTGTAAAAAAAAATGGAGGACATGACTCATACATTTCTATATAGATAACATTATCCATATAAACAGACTTACACTAATGCAGCGTGCAGCTACAGCCAAGAATAACTAATATGGTTTAGATGAGCAGCTGCTGCACATTGTCACAACTCAAACAAACTTGCGTACAGAAATTTGTAATAGATGAGGCTTTTTCAGTTGGCTCGCCCTGTCATCACTTTCACAGTGAACCTGATTCTCTCCAAGGATCCAACTCAGGGCTTGTTGTCCTGACAATGGATCTTTGTCTTCTGATACTTTACTAACAACAATCCCTGTTACAGTCCGTCTCCAGAGGCCTCGTCATAATGTTGTGGGTGTCAACACACAGCCTGACTCTTAAGCTGCTATGGACAATCATAAACTTGTATTCAGAGGAGGTCCTTTAGGATAAAAATTAACCCGAGTCCTAAGTTAACACTTCATCTGACAGCCAAAGTTATTAACGTGTTGTGGAAATACATGTCTGCTTTGTTATGGTTGTGCAATCCAAGAACATTATTTACTAATGAAGATGTAATTGAAGCCTGGCAGTGATTTTATGGCTTCTCTGGGGGCCTCTTTGGGTTATGGAGGTCAACAATCATCCTTGACCCATGAGCTGTCCTGCACGATTGTGATAAATCACCACTGAAACACATTTAGAAATGTTTATAGTGGAAGAAATCCAAACCCTACCATCTGCATAAGGGAGCGTACACATACCTCGTCTTTTACCACCTGGAAAACGTGAGGTCAAGCTACTCTTGTGCCTGCTCTGTGCAGACTTTCAGGAGGGTGGAGGCAGGTTGCATCTGAGGTTGCTAAGTAACCATAACAAGCAGCGCATCATCACCTACTTACGTGAAATCCTGAGTGCAGAGCTGATCTTCTTCCAGGCATAGTGTCTTAGGTGTGTAGACCTAAAATATTGGGACAGCTGTAAAGCTCTGGGTAGCTCTGCTCTAAAATGATAAACTTCTCCTCCTTATTTATCACAGACTAATAATTACAGAAGAGGGGAGATCTATCTTACGGCTGTGATTGGTCCTTGTCACGTGTAACTTGGTCTCCTTCCGAAGTCGTAGAATACCGGCGCTTGGTAAGTGACTTCTGGTGTCAGACACCAATGATAAAAGCTATCCTTTCACGTAAGCATGATATGCGCCAGTCACCGTACCGCGGCATCAGGGACAAACACAGCGGGACAACAACCAAAGTTAAGTTGGTGGAAGTCTGGGTAGGGCAGGCAGAAGGGCTGGTGGATGGGTCCAGTAACCACCGACCTTCACCCAGGAGGCCGGTGTTCGCTTCCCATAAGACTGTAAAGCCAAACCCTGTTCTCTTTCCTAAACCCAACCATGTGTGTATGTCGGTTAAACTTAACCACATGTGTTTGTTGTTGAAGTAAAAAAAAAAAAAGTCAATTAGTAGTGTTGCCTCAGTGCCGTGCCCTTATTTTGAAAGAGACTGTATGTAAACATTAAATTTCCTGTGAAAACAGAAGTATATTTTGAAAGAAGACAATGCATGTAACAGGCTGAAGTTGACGCGGCGTCCCAGAACGTCAACAACCAACTCACCCAGGGTACCTTGCACAACATATCTTAACATGGAAAGTCCATGACCATGCTGCTATGTTCCAAAAGCTGAACTCTACAGAAACAGCCATCATGCTCTGAAAAGTCGGTGCTTACTAACGCTTGCACGTCACAACGGTGTCACAATGGCATTTAAACACGCCTGCTGCATGTCTAGAAAAGAAAATGGATTTGAGGGCTAAAAAAGCACTCCATGTTTACGGTCCCTTTGGCAGCTCTGTCTCCAATCAATTCCATTTATATGTAGCTAATGTGTAACTGCAAATACATGTTGAACGAAATATATATAATATATTTGCCAAGTCGCTAAACATTTATTCATAATGTATTTACAAAATTGAAAGTGGCATTACAGTTTTTCCCCCTCTAGTGTCCACTCTATTGAATAAGATATCCACTTGTAGCAACTAAAGCATGATTAAATTTTTTCTGGTTATGTTTTTGGTGTTAAAAACCATGTTTCAAATCTATATCTAAGGTGATACCACATTCACAATTCATTCCTGTGCTCACTCGGCACATAATGCAAAAACGCTTCCAAGCAGCAACGTCCTGGGCTGAAATATGAAGCCAACACGGAAGTGCCAGAAACTGCAGTTCCTATAATGGCCACTTGAGGCTGGCTCTGGAAGTCAGTCAATCCCCATACTGTAGACTCCCATGTTAAATGCAACTTTAAAGCAGAAATAAACCTGTTTACAGCCTGGTACAAAAACACTTTTGGTCTCTATAGGTAATTTTTCTAACCTGGAAATCCAGATGCTCCGCCCCCAGCAAATTCGAATTTGCACTGCATGGGAATCTGGCCCCGACAAGCAGAGCCCGTTGAATCGCAAATCGGACCAATCAGATCAGTCTATCTGACAGAAGAGGGCTCTGGGCGGGTGTAACATGATGGCGACAGCGCTGCACCATAGGAGTCGAAAAGTAAACAGCCAAGATGGCAGCTGCCGAATGACCATGTCCATTTAATTTAGCTTTGGAAGAAACGCTAAGCCAACTACACTTATCTTTTTCCTTTGTTGCCGTTTTGCCGACGGGATACGGCAAAAGCATGATATATCAGTTAGCCCCACTGGTCGGCAAACAAATGGGGCTTAGTGCAATGAATACGTCACCTTGTTTTTTGCTCTGATTGGCTATCGTGCTATCCAATTACGTGCGGCAGAATTTAATATGCCTCAGTTAGTGCCGCCCCTTGGGTAGGAAGGGTGTATCGGTGAGGGCCTGACTCAAAATCTTTCTAGATTTGAGTCTGGATTTTCCCCTTCATGACAACTGTACAGTAGATGAATGTTTAGACAACTCACACATTTACATTTTATCTAAGATAGTTGTAGAGCGCACACACAAACACACACACACTGACTTATATTTACTTTTGTTAAAAAGTCAAAAATCTGGCCAAAACTTGTGAAAAAAATCAGGGTAACATGACTACAGAATATAAAAGAGCAAATAAAAGGCTGAACCTGCTAAGGACAAAGTTACTGTATATGGTTTGAGTTTGGATCCCGCTCAGTTACTATCCCACTTGAGCTAGGCGGTCCAGTGTTTGGCATGAGACTGCTTTGAAGACGTCAGTGATTAATGGTCTGTGTGAAAGTCTTCTGCTGGGCTGGTTACATCACTCTCTGTTTCTCCCTCTCTCTCCAATATGACACCTGATACCTTGTCAAACCGAAAAGATCATGTCACCGGCATCAAGGTCTAGTGTTTCATATGTTTTAGTACGGTGGTCTTTGATCCAGTGTTGTCACATTGAAAACAGACTCCGTGGACAGCATGAGAACACCCGTCATAAAAAGAGCCTTTTACTGCGTGTGCGTATGCAGGCTTGACTGTATGTTTTCCTCACTCCACTCCACTGTGCTTTTAAAGTGCTACGGCACACACACACTCACACACACACAGAAACACATAGCAGTTTTATGGTATGAGCATGGCTATGCCGTGTGTGCATGGTCCAGAAAAAATGAAAGCATTATGCAATGCAACTCAACCCTGTGATTTAGATAGAGGTGCTCTGCTGAGAAATCAAAACCAGTGATTCATACACAAAAAAATACAGCTGTTGGAGGAGCAGAGAAAAGGAAGTCACTATAAATGTGATTGATACCAAACATAACAGTTCCTAAATCAATGGCCAGGGTTTAGCTGCAGATGATTGTTTGAACTGGAGATAAGCAAAGGTTCAGACCTGGTTTGTCAAAACAAAACACATCTGTTGAGTTATCCTGATAGACGGACCCAGGGGTGGACTAAGACAAAAACTTGGCCTTGGCATTTTGGACCAGCCCACCACAATCGATCACACACAAATATAAGTCATATGTATATAACTATATGATACAAAGATGTTGGTATCTTTCAACATTTGAGGAGACACATATGAAAGAGGGGTTTTTGGGTGCTTCTTGAGTGTCAAGCCCTTTATTTCCTGCATTCTTTCACTTCTTGTTTGGAGGATTTTCACCCATTCTTCCTGCAAAAGGCTTCTAGCTCTGTGAGATTCTTGGGTCGTTTTCATGCTCTGCTCTTTGAGCTCTATCCACACATGTTAATGATGTTTAGGTCGGGGGACTGTGAGGGTATCGACAAAACCTTCAGCTGGCTCCTCTTGAGGTCGTCCACTGTGGATTTGGAGGTGTGTTTAGGATCATTGTCCTGTTGTAGAAGCCGTCCTCTCTTCATCTGCAGCTTTTATACAGATGCTGTGATGTCTGGAATTTAACTGAATCCATTCTTCCCTCTACCTGTGAAATGTTCCCCGTGCCACTGGCTGCAACACAAGCCCAAAGCATCATCCATCCACCCCCGTGTTTAACAGTTTGTTCTCCAAACATACCTTTGCTCATTGTGTCCAGAAAGTCCTGTTTTACCTTCATCAGTCCACAGGACTTGTTTCCAAAAAGCATCAGGCTTGTTCAGATGTTCCTTTGCAAACTCCTGAGGCTGAATTTTGTGGTGAGGGCACAGGAAAGATTTTCCTCTGATGACTCTTCCATGAAGCTCATATTTGTCCAGGTGTGTCTGCACAGTAGAACAGTGCACCACCACTCCAGAGTCTGAGAAATCTTCCTGCAGGTCTTTTGCAGTCAAACGAGGGTTTTGATTTGCCTTTCTAACAATCCTACGAGCAGCTCTCTCAGAGAGTTTTCAGCTTGACCTCCACAGTTCCTGTTAACTGCCATTTCTTAACAACATGATGAACTGAGGAAACAGCTCCCTGAAAACACTTTGCTATCTTCTTCTAGTCTTCATCAGGTCTTTTAGTTTTCAGAGTGCTAGGCAGCTGTTTAGAGGAGCCCATGGCTGCTGTTTGTTGGGTCAAGCTTTCAGGAGTCAGAGTCTTTATAAAGCTTTGAAATTAGCATCACCTGGCCTTTCCTAACGATGACTGTGAACAAGCCAGAGCCCTAACAAGTTCATTAAGGTCTGAGACCCTGGGAAAAGTTGTCTGAGAGCTCAAATCTCTTGGGGTGCCCAAACTTTTACATGGTGCTCCTTTCATTTTTTTCCATTCTAAAATTGTACAAAACAAAAATTCATACAGAAATCTTGTTTAAAAGGTTGAAGGACGTAATGGTGAAATCCACATTCAAAGAGCACATTGGGCAACCTGGCTGCACACGGGGCACAACGACCATACCAGGTCAATAATAGTTCACTTCCAAAACTACATCGTGAAGCAAAAAGTGCTTAAAGCTGCCTGGACAAAGAGGGGGATTCAGGTGATTGGCTGAAGGATATATTTCGGGATGTTTAAGGAGCAGGCAAAATATAGATTTGGGAAAGAAATATCACGTTGCACATGATTTTTTCCTGCACAACTGAAATTGTTTAAGAAGAACAGAAAAATCAAGGTGTCTGACAACCCCTAAGTCACGGCAGAGGGACTACGTGAGTACACGAAAACACAAGCTGTAGCAAACAAACGTTTATGACAGTTACACGTTTTGTTCGGCAAAATAATCTTCACAAATGAACACCACTTGTATCATTTTTTAAGTGGAAATGTAATCGCCAGAAGCAGGGCGTAAAATTAACACCCGCCAATGGCAGATAAAAAATGAGTTTGGCGTGTAAAAAAAAAAAACACACACCCGCCAGTGGCTGATGGAAAATTTTGAATTGCATGTGGGTTTTTTATGTGCTTTGACCATTTCTGCCAGCTGTGTCCAGGGACGGTTTTTGCCATGGGCAATGTGGGCGACTGCCCGAGGGATGGTTTGCCCAGGGCATAAAACTAGCCAGGACCGCCTCTGGCTGTGTCAGACTATTTTGACCCTCACGGCTTATTGTACATGTGCCGGGAACGCATGACGTCATCTACCGAAACTTGTTTCCCGGGCATTCTATGGTAACATCTGAGCAAGATGTGGCGACACATTTCTGCCGTGAAGCCACCGCCAGAAAAGAGGAAAAACGAAGATGAACATGTTGGACTTGGACAAGAAGAACAGACAGTTAAATGGAGTACAAATGTTGCATGGCATTTTATTGAAAAACGGAAACTAGACGAGGCTGGCTAGTCGCGGTCATGGCTGACCTACGACCCGCACACCAACACAATGAGCTGCAGCCTTTGCCGCAAGCACGCCAAAGAAACACAGAGGACAGGGTTGGATTTTCCTAAAGTTGGATTTTCATACTAAAAACGTAAGGTAATTATTTTTCGTCAAATAAGGCACAATTTTTTTTATTTGGCTGATGAAAGATATGTTTGGCCGGTAAATTTTTGGAGGTCACTAGCCAATAGCAGATGAGGTAAAATGTTAATTTTACGCCCTGGCCAGAAGTAAAAAGCTAATTATTGGGCTATAAACAAAGTACACCACAGTCGCATGACTTAACGTTGCCACCACAACAAGGCTGTAAAGCCATGTTCCATGTGATGACGTTCTGTAGTCTCATTTAGCCACTTGGTAGCAACCACCTATTTAACGACATGTAAAGCTTAAAATTTCACGAGTAGGGTATTTACTGACGTAATCTATGTTACAAAGCAAAACGTGAATGTCTCATAAGCTTGTGTTAACCACAGACCTTATTTCAGGCATCAAACCAAAAACCCATTCAAAAAACCCACTGACCTCAAGATGAGGGAACAAGGAGTGCTAAAATGCTAACCCATTTCCAGGTTTTATGACTAATACTGAGGCACTGGATGAGAGGCCTGCTTTTGTCTACCTCTTTTTCAAAATCAATAATTTTGAGGGCTCAACCTGCCACCGTATAAATCATTATAAACTGTGTATGTGCTGTGTGAGAACACAAAACTTGACAGACGTAGCGAGTCCATGGGGCAGGACTTGTCAGATATTGTTAAAGTGTGCTTAACAGAAGGCAAGCGAATACATTTCATTACTTTATTTCTGCCAGTGTTTTTCCGTGTGTGTGTTAGACGTCCTCCAGATTGCTTCTCCTCCGCCTGACCGACTTGCTTTGAGACCGTCCTCTGAAACGCTGCCTCCCTTCAGAGAGGCTCATCAGCGCGGGCCGAGGCGAACTGCTCTAGTGTAAACTTGTTAAGCAAACACAGCGTGTTGTGATGAAAACCATGCTGTCTCACTCCATGCCTTTACAGGATAACACCAGTCAGCGTTATCACAGTTGAAGAACAGCTCCCACTCTGCGTCTTTCTTCCTTTCTTCTCACTCAGTCTTTGGCTAATTTCTCCTACTTTGCTCCTGAGACACGTTTCCCTCCTTGATGCCATTAAACTAAGTCCAGCTCACAGTTTGAACATGCTATGGCTATAAGCCAGAGCAGAGCAGAGGCCGCTCTGCGGGATCAAAACCTATTGGCATCTTCAGCGGATTCCTGCCATCCACCAGTTTCATCTCCTTCAGATAACAAGAGGCATTTTTGCTGTGTGAGACCAAGCAAGCGTTTAAAATGTGGAGTCTCTGCGGGGCAAGTGAATCACTCATTGTTGGCGTCTTCAGCCCCAGAGGTGCTGCTCTCACTTTTTCAGTAACCTGACCTTTGCTCACCAACTGGGAGTCAGTGCAGCATCTCTGCTTAAACAACAATCTGTGCAGCAGCCACATGAAGAAAAGTGTCTTACACACAGGATTCACAACATGTTAAAAGTCTTAACACATTTGTGAAAGTATTATTGCATGCATTAAAACTATAAAACTCAGAGGACTGGACTGTAAAGAGCAGTTTTTTTTTTGTAGCATGCTGCTTTTCATTACAGCCAGGATGATTGCTGAAACATTAGGAGAGCAGTTAAGTAAGCCCGGCCCTTATTTTGCAAAGTCTCCATGGCAACTTAAATCTATGTAGGCGCTGGAAATACCCCAATTTAGTCCTCATTACGTTTTTTTTTTCTTTGTGGGGAGCAAAGAGGAGGAAGAAGTGAGAGGGAAGGATACAGAGGGACTAATGTCTCTTGAGGTTATCATAAGGGTTGAACAGAGTGCACAGGAGTTAAGCTGACACTCCTGACAATTGTATTGTATACATGTTTGTAAGACTGACTGAAGTGTGTGTGTGTGTTCATTGTAGTTCAGCAATCATACACAGCCCTTCACCTTTCTATATTTCCACTTTGTCAGGTTTATGGACAAGCTAAAGATGTGTTTTAAATATATTTCCGAGTACACTTAAAAATGACACTGAAAATATTTTATGTCTTGGACATACTCTGTCAGAACCTTAACTCACTATACATTTACAAGAAAATTTTATTTGTGTTATTGTGTCAGTCCGACTAAAATCAGACTTTTAAAATACATGTAAACATGTTAGTCCGACTGAAAAAGTACAAGATCGGATTTCTTAAAGTTACTACTACTAACACACCCAGATAATGTGACTGGGAGTTGAATTCCTCCTGCATATACAGTCAATCAGACCCAAACTGGCCCAGGCGCTCTCCACATGCTCTACAGTGTCCGCCCTGGGCTTTGACCTAGACGTCGAATAGCACAAAATGTGTAACAGATGAAGAATTCTTGGATGGACGAGGAGACACAGTTCATGCTGTGTCAGCTTAAAGGGTTAAATATCAAACAGCACATACAAAGTACACAGAGCTGTAAAGTTGTCAACCATGGTACCAGTTTGCTGCTAGCTAACCGTAGCTAACTTGTGTGTTGCTTGTTTGGTCTGTGACGTAATAGGTCAACCAGAAAAAGGTCTGATACTAACAAGCAGAAAAGGGGCATGTTGCCACCTATCGGAAACACTTCAGTCAATACATCAGACCGGTTATCGCGTCATCACTGAGGCATCGTGGGAGTTTTGGGGAAAACAACCGCCATTTTTAAACCCCCGACCGATACCGGTATTCAAGATTAGATTAGATTGGATTTTTTTTAGATTGGAAGATAAGATTTGATTAGATTTAGGTAGATAGGTATAGATAGGAATGTCCACTAATTATTTAGATAGTTTACCAGAACCTGAGCGTTCACATTATTTAGAGAAACAGACGTTTCTCTGGGTCGCTTTCCTCTCTGTTTCTGCGTAACATTAGTTCTTGTCACACTACAGGCTTGTTTAACGGCACTCCTAAAACGACCAGAGAGGGTCTGCCTTCGGTGAGAAAATATCATGGGGATGTAATCAGGATGAATCTTGTCATTCACATGGAACCCTGAAATCATGATATCAAAGTTAGTTCTGTTAGCTATAAGGTTAGCACTAGCTAAAGTGTTAGCCTACTTAGGAATTCGGTAGCTAATAAACACGGGTATAGTTAGTAGTTATAATTGTAGCTTTGGCTTTTTCTTTTCTTACAGTATTAATCTAGCCTTAGCAATTGTTAAATCAAACATCGCATTAGCTAGCTAGCTAATTATCTTACCTGATAGGAAATGTTCTCCACAGACATAGACATGTAGAGATGGAGGGTCCCACAGCTTCCCATTTTCCTCTCTTTTTATGGCTTGGAGCCATAAAAGCCTTCTCTCGGGGTGTTTTTTCAGACATGGAAGGGGTGAAAAACAAAGCTCTGGGTTTTTCATTTTATTGTTAGTGCAACCAACTACACAACAACTCTGCTGACGCTAAACTCAATCCAATCCTAACTATTCGGATTTAAAAATGGCTGTTGTTTCCCCCAAAAACTCCCATGGTGCCTCAGTGATGATGCGTAACCAGTCTGAAGTATAAATCGATTCCCCTCCTGTGCTTGTATACTGGGACAAGGACAGTAGGCCAGTTGAACGGCCTAGTCGAGCTGTAACTGTAGCACGACTTACCTGTGCATACAAAGGTACTGATTGTGTGGTTTATGCTGTCTTGATGAAAGATGAATCCTCCAGTGCATCACAGGGCAGGAGTTTGTCAAGGATTTCTTTATATTTCAGCCTATTCACATTTCCATTAACCCTAGCTAATCTTTTAGGTTCCTGTCATCATTCCACCATTATGATTTACCCAAATTTGGAATGAAAATGGCCAATGCGATTGAAAATTCATTCTTATGTAAGGGGCTGGAATATTCTGTTTCTAATTCCGAATGAAAGACGTATACAGCGCGCTAGTCTCGCCAGACAATCAGAGATCTCCGCCTTCTGATAGTCTGGGGACACTCCTTTCTAAAGTGTGTTTACCACACCGGAGAAAACGGCCGGCAACAAAGCAACGCCTCTTGCATTTTTGAAAAGGACACGCCCTCCTGCAAATGTGCGCTCCCCCTTTTCTCGTCCGCAAGGAAACAAACACACAGACAGCTTGAAAATGGATGCCGAGAGATTTAACTCCGTTTTATCAAACATGTGCTCAGTCCACAAGATTGTGGAAATGAAGGACTTACAGCGACATTGTTTAAAACCTTTAACGCAGTCGGACTATGTTTACGAGCACAAGAATTCAGCGAGCCATCAAAGGACCGCCCTGCGGATTTACTATTGGTTCTGCAATGTAGGGAGTTTTTTAAACTCTGAAATTGTATCCGTCCATCTAAACACAAAATCAGGGAGAAAGACATCAGTCTTTAGTTAAGCAAAGCGTCTAAAGACTGACTTGTGAGTCTAACAGCGCGCATAGCAACATGCTGAGATAGAGCAGTTGAACTTGTTGCACTAACCAGTTTCCATTCGCCACAGCACGGTCATCTATCTCCCTTCTTCAGCCTTCTTCCTCCCTTCTCCTCCTCAACAGACGAAGCATTAGCAGAACAAGGTTGCTGTCTTACTGCTGCTTCAAGAATATAAGCAAAACAAGCCCGAAAAAGGCACTAAGAACGGCGTCGTCAAGCATCTTGTTATCCGGAACGAGGACTACAGTGTTTTCTTTCAGTAAACGTAAACACGTAACATCCGCCCGGCCCCCTATCCAATCAGAAACCTTCCCTGCCCCAAACCTTGCACGGACCCGAATAAAGGCGATTGAACTGATCTCCCGTGTAAACTCTCATTCAGAATGAATATTTCCCATGTAAACTACCTGGAAAAACTTTAATTCAGATTTATTTCATTCCTAATGAGAAGCCATCATGTAATCGTAGCCATTGTCAGTTCTCCAGAACCCTTCATTAGGTTTGTTCTCTACAATATCTGAGCATGGAAACTATAGTCAGTAGGGGCGGGAATAACAGACTAACTCATGATCCGATTCCATTGTGATATGTTGCCCATGATAACGATCGTATCACGATAAATCAATTCTTGATACATTGTGAGAGTCAAATTATTCCTAAAAAGGGCTTAGCAGAATTTGCGCGGGTATCTCCTCTGCTGTCCTTTCTTTATTGTGCGTTTCCGCAAACAGATATGTTACATTTGCACATTTCATATGTATCATATCAACATTTCTGAAGTGACGTAGTTCGGATTACATGCATATGAGCTGACTTTGTCATTGGTAGGAGGAGGGGATGGTGGACATGGCTGCCGAGCTGCAGACCACTGAAGACAACTGTTTGAGACCAAAAAAACAACAAAACTGGTTGTGTTGAGCGCAGTTGTGCCAACAAAAGGTAGGTAGGTATTTTATTCCCAAACATGATCTTTTCCAAACTAACCCAGTGGTCTTTGTGCCTAAACATAACCCATGTTAACTCTCTCAGTCAGTACGTTTACATGGACAGTTTAATTCCACTTTTAATCAGAATGAAAGGCCATTCCGATTAAAAGTGGTCATGTAAACGGTCATTCCGATTGAAAATTAAATCCGATTAAAGAAGGTGGTTTATTCCGTTTGTCATTCCGAATGAAATAATTTTGTGTGCATGTATACACTCATTCCTCTTTAAGTTCATTCCGGTCGTTTCCTTGCCCTTCTGGCGCGATGACGTGTATAGCGCGCATAGCGACGGGCTGCATAGCAACATGCTGAGATAGAGCAGTCGGACTCGTTGCACTCACCAGTTTCCATTCGCCACAGCACGGTCTTCTATCTCCCTTCTTCGACCTTCTTCCTCCCTTCTCCTCCTCAACAGATGAAGCATTAGCAGAACAAGGTTGTTGTCGTACTGCTGCTTCAAGAATATAAGCAAAACAAGCCTGAAAAAGGCACTAAGAACGGCACCGTCAAGCATCTTGGTATCCGGAGCGAGGACTACAGTGTTTTCTTCCGGTAAACGTAAACACGTAACATTCGCCCCGCCCCCTATCCAATCAGAAACCTTCCCTGCCCAAAGCCTTGCGCAGACCTGAATAAAGGCGATTGAACTGATCTCCCGCGTAAACCCTCATTTGGAATGAATATTTCCCATGTAAACTACCTGGAAACACTTTAATTCCGAATGATTTCATTCAGATTTATTTCATTCCGAGAGAGAAGCCATCATAACCGTAGCCAGTGACAGCTTACCAGCTCCGAACCAGAGTTGGGAACACGCTGGCTTATTTACATAAATAATTTCAGCTTGGCTCATAGTTGGTGACTAGCTGCGAGCAGTCACTCTGCAGAAGGCAAGATGGCGAGGCGTTCGGGTGGCGTTCACTAACAGTGGCTTTATTGCAGTCTTCACCACAGAACAATAAACATGGCCTTGTCAAGAGGCTGGGGAGGAGTCCTGAGCTTATCTAGACACATAATTCTACTGCTACCATCACTATTTGCTGCATGCCTCTTCACCATGACACCCATGAGAGAACTGCTTCCCTTCACCCACAAGGCCACCGCCCTTAAAGGGGAAAAGGGTGAACTGGTATCACCACACATTAAACACAGTGCTGCTGAAATGTAAAGAAATGCAAAGTATCTATATCTTTGCTACATAATAACGTGCAAATGTTAAATATCTGTGGTCTGCAGAAACGCACAATGCCAACATTTGTTTTGGCGATTGGGTTGGTTGCGCATGTACTTTAGTTTCACAGCACAGTTCTTGCATATCATGTAGTCTTCATCAATTTTGTTTGTCCCATCTGTCTTATAAAAGCTGAAGTTGGCAGACTCTTGTCTTGAAAGATGATGATGCCTCTCTCATTTGTCCCATTAACCCACCCACCCCCCCGGTGTCCGCACTGTCCGCCATTTCCCCTCTGCGAGTTTCTTCCTCTACTTCCTCCTTTTCCTTTTTGTATGATTGTACTTGAAGCAGTCTGCCTTCCTTGACACTAATCTGTGAGCTGAACTGTAGATGGTAAAGGTCTTAGAGGATCTGGGTTAAGGTGATTCTTTGGTTGTGGTGAAGTCCATTAGATGGGTCTGGACATTACAGGGAGTTAACAGGCCATTATTTGTTGTTTTGAACATCAAAAACCAAGTGTGACAGAAGTTTCAGAGGCATATCTCAAACTACGTTCATATAAATCGAAGCCATCTGCGCTGAGAGAAAATGTCTTTTTGTGATTTGGGTGAACTGACCCTTTAAGGCAGTGTCGCACACTAATATGCACAGTGGACAGAATTTGAAAGTATAACTGTAATAAGTCGTAATTAAAACCACACCCTGTTGAAATCACATATCATGCTGTGGTCTGAGTTTATTTTACAGTATCTCATCTCCAGTTGAAGACCATCAATCCTTCACTTTAAAACAGGATTGGTACGGGGACATGACACCGGCAATAAATTCTTGCGGATGAAGTCTTCACTGTTAACCCCACATTCGCAGCCCTGATCCAGATTTATTGATTCAAACCACAGCCGCTCCTCCTCCAGAGGAAGGACTCCTGTGTGACCTGAGCCAAGTTTTAGATATGACGACACAGGCGTCAGTGAAATGAGCTAAAGCTGTTTGTGTTGACTTTGAAGGCCCAGCTGCAGGCCCTGCTGTATCCTGTACGGCTCTAATAAACAAAGAGGTAAATCACAGCAATATATGTCATCACTTCAGGTGGAACATCAAACTCATTTAATCTTCTGAAATACATGAGTGTGCAACTACAAAATGACTGAGAGCTAATTCCAGTCACCATTAGCTGTGAGACCTTGGACCACATTTACATTTGATACATCTAAACTTGTCTGTGATCCTACAAATAGAGGATGTTATGAGGAAGATAACACATAAAACAAGCTGATTGGTTGAGCCCCAGAAGGAACATAGTCTTGTGCTCAAGTAAGTAGCCCAGAGAAGTTTGCGTCAGCCTTTACAACCAGGTCCCACTCTGAAGTCATTGAATAGGGACACTTAGTGAGTGACTTCTGGCGTCAGACACAGACGAAAAAAGCTGTCCTTTCACGTCAGCATGACAAGCAGCTGGTCACTGTTATTGTTTAACCATGCCCGGCAGCGTCAGGTGGAAACATGGCAGGACAACAACGAAAGTTAAAGGCATGAAAGTCCGAGTAGGGAAGCTGGGAGGGGTGGCGCATGGGTTCAACAACCACCGACTTGCACCTGGGAGCCCGGTTCCCACTTGAATGTAAAAGCAGTGTTTCCCATACATTGTTTTATCCGTGGCGGTGCGCCACGAATAAATTATCTCCGCCACATATAGATTTTTCTGCTTTTGGCACTATCTGTTTGACCTCGCTGATAAACACATTATAATGGGACTCACTGTCTGTGAATGTAGCTTGTCGTTAGACTTCCGGTGCAATAGGTGGTCGGAACAACTCTAACTCATCATGTTATATTAGCCTGTGTCTGTATTAACATAGCTGGAAGCTCAACATGTGACATTAACTCACACTGTTAGTAGTGTTAACTGCAGCGCGAGTCCCATAGCAGCTCGCCCCCGTTAATCAATTACAGCGGCTACACCGGCAACGGGAACGGCGCGACAACCTTCTATTTTACACGGCTCTTCTATTTTTGTCGCACTACGCTCCCCTATGCGACCCTCCAGCAGATAAAAACTACATGAAATAGTGTGCTAAACGAGCACAACGTGTTTTTAAATGAATAAACCATTATCAGAGGTGATATGTGATGATTTTTTTTTTCATGCATTTACCCATGTTTATCCGTGACATTGTATAAATGTCCGTGGTGGACATTTGAAAGTGAGTAGATGACAAACAGTACAGTAAACTTGTAGATAACTCAAATATATGTAACTTAGGTGGCAAATGCTATAACATTTCATGCAACCTACATGCAGCCTCTTGGCTCGGCAAATGGTAAACAACCCCGCAGCCGGTGGAGCTCGTTAGTAGTGAACTGTGACGTTGGATGTTCGCTCCTTCACATAGATGAGTATTGAAAAATATTTTCAATACCCCCTCCACATGTGCAGTCTTTACTTCTCATGAAGAAGTAGTCACTTACAGCGTCTGTCCCCTGTGATAATGGCAGCTGAAGACACACTTCCACTCAAACTGAACTGAGCCATGTCAGCGTAATAATGGCTGCAGCTGGGACAGATCCATGCCTTACAGGTTAAAACGGTGACCATGCACTGTGATGTCAGCCTAGGCACCAGTAAAATGTTGTGTGTCTGTTCCACGTTTTTCTCCTCACTGACTTGGTCAATCCATGTGAAATTTGGCACAGTGGTAGAGGGTCATGGGAGGATGCCAATGAAGCAATATTACATCAATTGGCCAAAGGAGGGCGCTATAGCAACCGATTGAAATTGCAAACTTTGAATGGGCATATCTCATGCCCCGTATGTCGTAGAGACATGAAACTTTGCACAGAGATGCCTCTCCTCATGAGGAACACATTTGCCTCAAGAACCCATAACTTCCGCTTATATAGATTTTCTGCCATTTTGAATTTTTTGAAAAACACTTCAAATGGATCTCTTCCTAGGAAGTTTGAGCGATCTGCATGAAACTGGGTGAACATAATCTAGGGACCAATATCTAAAGTTCCCTCTTGGCAAAAGTTGGAAAACTTACTAAAACTGAGCTTCTATAAGGCAATGAATATTGCGGAGGGTGTGGCTCATCACATAAAGGTGTATAACATCTCAAGGGTTTCACCCATCACCACGCAACTTTGTAGGCATATGACCACACATAATCTGAGGGGACCCCTCCATTATTGACCCCATCAAACAAAATGGGGGCGCTAGAGAGCTCATTTCTTATCTAGGCCTAACCGCCATATGGATTTTTACTAAACTTGGTAGATATGTAGAACAGGATGCCTCAAGGTGACTGGAGAAATTTAACTCTAATTGGCAACTGGGTGGCGCTATAACAACAGAAAAATGCTTCAAAATAGCTAAAATGCGACCGATCGCTGTGGCTCCCCCTGTGGACCAATGTTGTTGTTTCTTTCTAATTTTTTGGTATGACTAAGTCATGGTATGGTATGCTGTACATAATCATGGAAACTGTCAGTGTGTCATTCTGTCAGTCAGTCATTCTGTCTGTCCCACGTTTTTCTACTGACTGACGTGGTCAATCTATGTGAAACTGCACATAGGCACTGAGGACTGGCATAGGTAGAAGGTGACAAAGCTACCAATGGGTGTGGACTAGTAAATAACTATTTAAAGTTTCAGTGTGCCTTCTGCATAATAATGTACAAATGTAGTGCACTGTGGTTTGCAGAAATGTACAATGCGAACATTTTACTGGCGAATGTGTACTGGTTCAAATCGAACTGGGGACTGACTCTCAGCAAATTTTCACCAAAGAGATCATACAGATACTTTAGACTGTATATTATTTAGTGTCTGTTTTGAATGCTTCTTTCCATTTTTGGGCATAATTAAGCTCTGCTCTCACTGCAGGCTTTTCAGTCTCTCTGTTACCTTTTCTTCTTTCCTTAATGTGTTCACTCCACAGCTCAATTTACAGAGCATTTACATTACTTACTTAACTAAATACATCAATAAGACATGTTGCTGACACTGAATCTGAGTCTTAGCAGGTACCTATGGACAGTCTCTGTAACTTAACGTGTATACAGCTCAACATTATGAAAGGACGACCCCCTAAAAGCACCAAACGTCAAACAATTCCCACTCCAAGAATGGAAAAATCTGTCTCCCACTGCCTGTAATGGAATAACTTGAAGAAAAGGGGAGTTGCTAACAGGAGCTGTATAGATCTTCTGTAAAAGAATCATTTGTCACCCTGGGGATCCTTTTAGAGACCTCAGCAGACTGTATGGCCTAAAATGGTGTTCATGAAGAGGCTGTGGTCAAGATCAATTTAGGAATTCAAAGAGAAGTTTGAAGATTAGAAAGCACACAGTTCTCAAATCTCAGTTTGAGTGACTGCATAGTGTTTAGGGATCAAAAGTGAGCAATCAAGAATCAGTTACAGAAAAAAAAACATACAAAGTGGTGTTTAATTGTTTATATATTGTTGTATATCACTGAAGAAATGTGTGCACAAAAATATCACACCCTCCATTCGTTTTTATGCAGTGTCAGGGCATTAATATGACGGTATCCAGACAGTGGCATGGAAAAATTTGGGCACCCCTGGTCAAAAATTCATTTACTGTGAAAGGTAAAGTGATTTGCAGATGAACTGATCTCCAAAATGCATGAAGTTAAAGATAAAACATGCTTTTCAACTTTTTAAGCAAGATTACTGTATTAATTTTTGTTTTGTACAACTTTAGAGTGAAAAAAATGAAAGGAGCATCATGTAAAAGTTTGGGCACCCCAAGAGATTTGAGCTCTCAGACAACTTTTCCCAGGGTCTCAGACCTTAATGAACTTGTTAGGGCTCTGGCTTGTTCACAGTCATCGTTAGGAAAGGCTAGGTGATGCTAATTTCAAAGCTTTATAAAGACTGACTCCTGAAAGCTTGACCCAACAATCAGCAGCCATGGGCTCCTCTAAACAGCTGCCTAGCACTCTGAAAACTAAAAGACCTGATGAAGACTAGAAGAAGATAGCAAAGTGTTTTCAGGGAGCTGTTTCCTCAGTTCATCATGTTGTTAAGAAATGGCGGTTAACAGGAACTGTGGAGGTCAAGCTGAAAACTCTCTGAGAGAGCTGCTCGTAGGATTGTTAGAAAGGCAAATCAAAACCCTTGTTTGACTGCAAAAGACCTGCAGGAAGATTTCTCAGACTCTGGAGTGGTGGTGCACTGTTCTACTGTGCAGACACACCTGGACAAATATGAGCTTCATGGAAGAGTCATCAGAGGAAAACCTTTCCTGTGTCCTCACCACAAAATTCAGCCTCAGGAGTTTGCAAAGGAACATGTGAACAAGCCTGATGCTTTTTGGAAACAAGTCCTGTGGATTGATGAAGGTAAAACAGAACTTTCTGGACACAATGAGCAAAGGTATGTTTGGAGAACAAACTGTTAAACACGGAGGTGGATGGATGATGCTTTGGGCTTGTGTTGCAGCCAGTGGCACGGGGAACATTTCACAGGTAGAGGGAAGAATGGATTCAGTTAAATTCCAGACATCACAGCATCTGTATAAAAGCTGCAGATGAAGAGAGGATGGCTTCTACAACAGGACAATGATCCTAAACACACCTCCAAATCCACAATGGATGACCTCAAGAGGAGCCAGCTGAAGGTTTTGCCATGGCCCTCACAGTCCCCCGACCTAAACATCATTAATATGTGTGGATAGAGCTCAAAGAGCAGAGCATGAAGATGACCCAAGAATCTCACAGAGCTAGAAGTGAAAGACTCTGAGCTGGATACAGAAAGTGTTTAGAAGCTGTGATACTTGCCAAAGGGGGCGCTACTAAGTGCTGACCATGCAGGGTGCCCAAACTTTTGCTTCAGGTCCTTTTCCTTTTTTGTAATTTTGAAACTTTAAAAGATTGAAACTTAAATGTAATCTTGCTTAAAAATCTTTAACTTCATGCCTTTTGGAGATCAGTTCATCTCGTACTTGTTAAACTATTTACAGCAAACAAAATTTTGACCAACTTTTGCTGCCACTGTATACTACACAAAACCAATTTAATGGTGAAAGTGAATAACAACAAAATAAGGCAAGAAATTGATAAAATGACATTCTATTGTACAGGAAGTCACTGTAGTTGTTGCCATAGTGCACTAAGACATATCGAAGGACCACTTTATCCCCTGATCACATCATATATACTTTAACATGTTGGAAAAGAACATTTAGCAAAATATCTCTTCAGCGTTACATCAAAAGCAACAGGGTGCAAACAAACATCCAATTTTCTTGTTGTGCACTGGGAAAATTAGTCTCATGGTATGTGGGTAGGACTATAAGTAGAGTCTGAATCTATCACGTCCTATTGTATATTGCATACTTTGGTGAAAGGTAGTTAATTTCAGTTATCTCTTGAATTCAGTATATCCCCCTGACAAAGAGCCTCTGTTAAACAAGCGGTGGTCTTGATGTATTTCCAGACCCCTTAGTAAATGATCCACACAGCCAGTTGTTTACAGCCCTCCACTTGCATTTAATTCTGCAACGCTGGTCATTTTGACTTTGCGGTTCACTCAATGTAAAGAAAGGCCAACTTAAAGCCTCAGCGGTTCCCATGGACTGGGAAACATTAACCCTTCATGCTCATTAGCCACATGAGCGGGGTCTGAATAGGTGGACAGGCCTCTAGTTGGAGAAGAGGCGGGGGGAAGTAAATCAAAATCCACTCAGCTCTTGGCGGAGGCTGTGTCAACTGCTGTGTTGTTGTGTGAAGCAGATAATGTGATTTCCGGACAAGAGTGCTCTTCACACCTCTCTGCAGCAGCAGCAGCAGCCCACTGTGAGGTAAAACTCTTTAAGATGAACTCCAAGAAGCTGATTTTCTAAATACACTGGACCAAAGCTCACATTCAATAGAGCCTTGATCCATTCAGGATGCAGCAGGCACAGTCCAGGTCCATTAAACCAACTAAAGACTCAAACACTGATGACGCAGGAAGACCCTGCAGGTCTATACCTCTTTACTCTCTTAAAGATGAAATGAGTGGAGGAGCTGTGTAGGTCAGTGGAACAGAATCGTAATGGCTGACTTGAGTGAGATGATCTAATTTCCAGACATGTTCAAATCAAACGTTATGATGGAGTGTCACACAAGAAGTCACTCCTCATGCCTAAGGAGTCGAGATCACAGAAGAAATCCTTTAACCTACTTGGTCACTGTGTGAATCATGACTCCATGAACCTCCCCCACCCTGCCACACCCATCATTAAAAGCACGTTACTTTGCCAAGCTTTGTCAGAACTCTTGGAACTTTCTTTAAAGTTTAGCTGACATTGCAGAGTTTACAGAAATATCAGCATGTCAGGAACAGGCCTGGAATTTCTTAATTTTAGGCACAAGGCCACTTGGCCTGCAGCAGGGGGAATTTTTTTGAGGGCCCTTGCACTTGTACAGCACCTTTTTTAGTCCTCTGACCACTCAAAGTGCTTTTCACAACTTGTCACATTCACCCATAGATTTATACACTGGAGGCCAAGGCTACTATACAAAGCAGAGTCCTGAATGGGTCCATTTTTGAAAACCTGCACCTGCCCATGCACTTAAAGGTGCGGACACACCAAACTGACATCAAAGAACTAGCGGCGACAAAAGCCAACTGTTGCGTCGTCTACGTCGCCTCACGTCGCCCTGTGTCAGCTGCATTTGAACACACTACACGGACTACATCCGACGGCCAAGTAGCACATACGTTCTGCGCCTGCGTGAGAGAGAGCGGAGTGAGAGAGTGGTACATCCTGACAGCTGAGGTGTTACCTATCTGTGCAGCCGAGCACCGCAGCACCTCCACGGACTATTACATGCAGACGGTCCCGGTGTTTCCTCCGCAGGCTCCACTTCACTCAGCTGCCCGATAAACCTGCTGCTTCTTCCCACTTTAACCTGAATAACAAACCAGGGCTCGGTGCTCCGGTTGGATCCAAACGGAGAGCAGGGGCTAGCTGGGAAGCTAGCGGAGGCTAACTGGCTGTGCTTCCCTCCGTCATGCTGCGCTAGCCGCTCCCAACTAGCCCCGGCTCACCGTTTGGATTCAAACGGGGAGCCGGAGCTAGCTCAGAGACTAGTGGAGGCTAACTGGCTGTGCTTCTCTCCGGTCATGCTCCCAGCTAGCTCCGGTTTGTTATTCAGGTTAAAGTGGGAAGAAGCAGCGGGTCTCAGGCAGCTGAGTGAAGTGGAGCCTGAGGAGGAAGCACTGGTTAGCCCCAGTTTCACTACAGGCAGATTCACTCGCTACAGGGGCGAGGGAATAAAACCTAAACAGCCAATCAGAGTGATTTCTTTCACTGACTAGCACCGCCGCCGATTCAACATGCTCAATTGGCCGAAAAGCTGCCGACGTCGAAGGGCCGACGGTGCGGGAGACACCGCAAAAACCAGGCCGACAGACGCTCACCGACGGCCCGACTTTGGTCGACGGCCGACCGTCAGCTTGGTGTGTCAGGGCCTTAAAGCTTAGTACCAGAACCAACCCATTACCCATTATTACGTCTAAGTCAAAGCCGCACCCTTCAAACTCCCATGACTGGACCCGCACCTGTGATTAAAAACATACAGGCTACAATCACATTAACCTTGAATTACAAAATCCTCTGTGAAAAGTCTCTTTCACTGGCTGTCCTCGATGGCGGGATGGTGAAAACATTCTGTGCGTCCACTGCCAGGTTAGGAAACATTTTAGCATGCTCCTTCCACCATAAAACCTCCAAAGGATCCTCCTTCGGTGTCTTGAACTCGATATAGGCTGGCACCTCATCCTCTGCTGCAAAGATTCATTGCTGGAGTTCTCCACGTCGGTGATGAATGTGACGACGGGGTCAAACGTTCGATTTATGTCCCTGAACTTCAAAATAAAAAAATAAAAAATGGTTTAGGTGTCAAAATATTACACATATACTGCACATCTGTTTCATTTGCTTTATTCTGAAAAATAAAAAACACATTTTTGTTCTCACCTGATGCCCACCTGCGTGTAGGTCAGACGTAGTGTGAACTACACGCAGGTGTGTAGTTTGTAGGTTACCCGGTACAGGACTCTGATACAAGGTGACACCTGCTACTAAGTTAACCATTCACATTCACAATGTGGGGCTCCGATCTCGCCCAAGAATACTTCTGACTGGAGGATTCAAGGATCAAAGTGCCAATCTCCCAATTATTGATGACCGATTCTTTCTTCTGAGTCACAGTTGCCCCAACAAAGGCCACATGCCATCAAGGCCATAAGTTAAAAAAAACTGCAATTTTGGTCTGCCTTGAATAGACAGATCTTTTTCCAAAAGTGTTAATTCAAAACCATAACCATAGAGTTGACAGATCAGAGTGTGTTTAGGGAAAAGTCATAGGGGTTGTTGGGATGACACTGACAAGCAATGTTCTTTGTCATTTAGATATGAAGAGAGAGACTTCACGCCCATCCGAGTTCTTTCCAGCTTGGGTTCACTGATCTCCATCCATCCATCCCCCCTCCCTGCTGGGTCATCCAGTCCGCCCAGCATGCCATAATGTAACTTCATCTCACCACCATCTTCCAGAGGTGCTCCAACAAATCATTTACCCATCACATGAGGCCTGCTCTTTTACTGGGACCCAGGAGTTATAAAATCTAACTTAATTAAATTACTCATATTTACCAACTGAGCCTGTCTGCACTGCTTTATAGCAGAAGACACCAAAGGGACACCAAAAGAAAAAGATCAAACATAGATGAGTCACCACTGTTTAAGAGTGTTTAAATTAAAAACTTCACTTTCCGTGGGTGGAGAAGCAGACATACCGAAACCACAATTTCATTTGTGCAAATGTACACCATGTCAGTGAGTGGAGAGTGGTTTCCTTTCCTGTTACTTTGTGATTGTAGCTGACAAGTGTGTTTTGGATAATTATCCTATGCAGCTTTATGAGACCGCCGTTAGATGACTGGGACATTGTGTTTGATTTTTAGCAAACTGCCCCCACAGACTGCACTGACAGACAGACTAAACTTTCTCCATCAGATATCGTCTATAAAAGCAAAACACACTGGCTCAGTGATTTAAGCTTCTCAGGTGAGATCTCATTGAATTTATAGGATGTGGATACTTGGTTTAGTTCAACAATTAAAGGGCTGAACATGTTAAGTCTGGGTCTCACTTTCACAATCCTTCATGTCCACTTTAATCTCCTTCAAACTCACATGCTGATGATGTGGTTTTTGGACCCAAAAGCAGCACAACAGAGACCAGTTGGTTATGACGTCAATTGTTATTTCTCAGCAGGTACAGAGCAGTGAAGTCTCTCTACAAAGTCCTCAGCAGCTTGGCTGGTTTGGCAGGCCGAGCTGTGCCAAGAGGCGGATGAGGGAGTGGCAGCATTAGCCCAACAACTAATACAGTTCAGGTCAATAACAGACAAAGGCACCATGGAAGAGCAGGCAGGGGACGAAGATGTGGAGGCAGAAGAACCAGGTAAGCACACAGTCCAAGCAGGCGAACCAGTAGAGAACAGGCAGAAGGTAGATCGAGAAACCAGCAGGTAAGTACTCACAGGATGCACACACAGTGGCGAGTGTGGCAACACGGTGAAAATCTCTCAAACGTGGGAAACCACAGGTAAGCTGACTGGAACACTCGCACTGTAGCGTTGTCGTCTGAAGGTAATGCCAAGCAGAACCAAGGACGTGGAAGCAGGTCTCGTGGTCAGGGAAAGAAGGCTAAGACGTTCACCGTGAGTCAGACATGGTGTGGAACTGACGCCATCCAGCAGCGTATTGTACCGCCGTGAAAGGATGACCTTTTTTTGTTGGTATCTGTAACCAAGCGGTGGTATTTGACGACTTCAGAATGAGAACGGGTTGAGAAATAGCAAACCTGGTTGTGATGTAGTGGGTCATCTCTGTTTCCAGCGTATTTTTAGCCAACAAACGTGGGTGTTTTCCAGTAACCTGTTGCGTCTGTTTTTCCACTGGGCATTGTTTTCCCAAAACTGTGTATTTTAGTGCCATGAAAGCGATTGTTTTTCTTGACTAAGACATCACTGCATTTCCTGCCAGGAAGAGCCACAAAAAGCAATTGTTTTTTAATAGACACCACTGTGTTTCCAGCTGGGATTGTGCACCAACACAGGGTATTTGAAGCCAAAACATGATCTTGTTCTAACCATAACTAAGTGGTTTGTGTGCTTAAACCCAACCACACATTAACCACAAACGTAAAGAAGCATTAAGTCAGCAGAAACATACATTGCAAACATTTTTTTTCTGACAGTTGGGTTAGTTGGTAAAACTCTTTTTTTAGTAAGATCAATTTATATTTGTTTTGTTCTTTTCATGAGATTGTTGGCGATAATAATAAAACCATAAAATGTCACCAGTCTTATCCTCAAAGCCACCCCCCAGAATGAAAATAAATACCAAAAAAAAATGGCAAAAAGACCAAAATAGTAGTCATGGAACATGAATTAGTCTCACATAGCCAGACCTATTGAGTGGTGTTACACCCTGAGGTCCCCATGTTTTCCGTGTTTTCAGTTTTTGTCAGTATTTCCTGTTTTATTTTGATACTCAACCTTGTCTCTCGTTTCAGGTACTTAACTTGCTGCCCCTGTGTGTTTCCCTCCTGTGTGATTGCCCGCCCCGCCCTGATTGGTTTCACCCGTCCCTCATTTCCCCTCCTCCCTTGCGTATTTCGGCCTTGTGCTGCCCTTTGTATGTTGCCAGTTCATTCTCAGTTGTTTGAGTGTGTGTTCTTGCCATTTTCCTGAATGTTCTCTGTGGATTTGACCAGATTTTTTGCATTTTTTGACCCTGCTTAAGCCAACTGCCTTTGGGTACCTTTGTTGTGTTTTTTTGGACTGGTTACCTGTGCGGTGACTCCTTTTTTCACTATAAAGACCTTGTGTATTTGAGTCCAGCATCTGAGTCCTTTCCTTGTGGGCTTCAGTCTGTTTAGTGTTGGTGGAAGGTATGGTTGGACCCACCATAATACCGCTCTAAAGGCCCTGACACACCAAGCCGACGGTCGGCCGTCGACCAAAGTCGGGCTGTTGGTGAGCGTCTGTTGGCCTAGTTTTTGTGGTGTGTCCTGCACCGTTGGCCCTTCAGCGTTGGTGGCTTTTCGGCCGATTGAGCGTGTTGAATCAGCGGCGGAACTAGTCAGTGAGAGAGATCACTCTGATTGGCTGTTTAGGTTTTATTTCCTCCCCCCTGTAGCGAGTGAATCTGCCTGTATTGAAACCAGGGCTAACCAGTGCTTCCTCCTCAGGCTCCACTTCACTCAGCTGCCCGACAGATCCGCTGCTTCTTCCCACTTTAACCTGAATAACAAACCAGGGCTAGCTGGGAGCGGCTAGCGGAGCGTTAGACGCAGCATGACCGGAGGGAAGCACAGCCAGTTAGCCTCCGCTAGCTTCCCATGAATCCAAATGTTAAGTGTCCCTGGCCCCCGTCAAAAAAGACACTTGTCTGCTGGCCCATGCCAAGCACCATCAAAAGACACTTGCCATCTGGCCTCTCAAGTAATTTGCACATTACTTACTTACATGGGCCATTGATGAATTGTTTCCACCTTCGTCTGTCTTGGGCCTTCCTCTTTTTGCACATACTGTAGGTGAAAATGTAGTTAGCTAGCTCACATTAGCTTTGGTACTGTTTCATGTCTAATGTTGATCTTTGATGTTATGATGAAGAAGAGATAGACATAGTGGGAGATTATTCATATCTCTGTTGTATCCACCTTATTTTCAAACACGGAAGTAAATAGTGATCAACTTCCGTTTTTTGTGCGTGACTTCTGGTCAGCCGCTTTCCCTCATGCTTTCCCTTACCGGAGCTAACGGTGCAAGCTAATTTTTTTTCAATTTTCAGTTGTTTATGTTAGTCAATCAGTTAGTTAGTTAGTCTGTGTATTTTGTATAAATAACTGTGCCCATGTTTCCGTTATAACGGAAATTTATTCCCTCTAAACGCGAATAAATCGCACGTCAATCATAAACTATGAACCAAAAAAGCACAATCTATCCCGAGTGAGACCAACTGCTTGATCCCCGTCTCCAGTGTACCAGCAGAGAACCTGCAGAACCGAATCAGCGAAAAAACACACTGGGCTACACAGCCTCTCTACCTGAGCAGCTGAAGCTGCGGCTCGCACCCTCGACACACAGACGGTGCTTCTGCATGCCAGCCAAACGTGTGCGCAACTGTGAGAAATAAATATGTGAGGTGTACGCTGCTTTTCTATCTTTTTTTCCCTTTTCTTTCTTTCTTTCTTTCTGTCAGCGACATACACTCGTAACACAGGACGGGTTGTTTTAATTGACTGAGTTGATCATTAAGCCATAGTGATGCACGGATCGGCTCTGATAGCACCTGAATCAGCATGTACGCATCAACCATCCAGCCGTTACAACATAATTGAGCTAGCAAAGCAGGTTTGTGTTGCTATGTGTGGTATTTATTCCGTTTTGGGAAATCACGATGTATAGAAAGCATCAGTGGCTGCAGCTGACAGGGACAGCTAACGTTAACACTAGCAGCAAAGCTAACATCAGGATCGTTATCTGTTAAAAGCCTCCCGTTGTCGGATACGACATGAAACTACTCCAATTAGCTCAATCATGTTGTAACTAAGACATCCGCTGGAGAAAATATTTTTTTCACGGGCCACTTTGTGAGTTTAGTTAGTTATTACAGACACAGCTAACGGCTAACAGCTAACGGTTAGCCCAGCTAATCTACGATAACCATGTTATTAATTACACACAGAGAAAATACTAATGTTTGTTCAGTCATTGTGTTTATAGACTTTACAAACATCAGATTAATCTAAACGGTGATATAATGAAAAATGTGATATATACATATATATAGCTAAACTCAGCAAGGTAAACAACAAGGGGATTCCCATTTACACAGTGGTAAGAGTGCTGGACCGGAAGTGTCGCACAAAAAAACGGAAGCTGGCTGCATTCTGTTTTGCGTCCGGGTTTCCGTGAAAAATAAGGTGGATAGGCTGTCCTTATTTGTTAATTTGCACAAACCTGTGCAGAAAGTAACTTGTACTTTGAGTAATTCATTCACTTTTTACTCTTACTTGAGTAGGTCTCTTAAATGGTAATTCTAATTTTTACTTGAGTCACTTTTTTGTGGGAGTATAATTGGACTTTTTCCATGAGTACAGAGTTTCAGTTCTCTACCCACCACAGGTAGCCAGGCCTCATGGGGTTTTTAAAGTTTTTAACTCACCCTTCAAATCAAAGGATGCATACAAGCTAATGTTACACCACAAAAATCTGTGTGATTATGTGTATAGTGCAAACCATCCTCATCCATCCAAACATATATCAGTGTGGACCTTTCAACCCGCATGTAGGTCAAACCCTTGGGGGGATGGTGTCCAAGTCTGAGAGACGTCTGTCCAACAATGCATCAGGCTTACGGGGGCAGGCGCAGGCCAAGCTGGGTGTGTTATTACAGGACAGCCGGGACAACGGAGCTTGAATCAGCAGAATACCAAAATGGATGAATGAATGTGTTTTCATGTTTGAGTTGAAGAAGAGCTGAGGTATCAAGACTGTCTCATCTCATGTGATGGAAGAGTGCGTGGCACAGCAAAAAAACTGCTGTAACAGATACTGCCTGAGCAAAGGGAGATGTTCAAGAGACAACAGATATCCATCCAGTCAGTCATTGAACCATGTGGGATAGACCTACAGAGGGAAAGTAATATTTTCCTGTTGTCTTAATGTTAAATATCTGGATGATATCAGACAATCATGATTCAGCATATACTTATATTCATATATATACTTTATTTTATACAGCTAGATGAATGTATACATAGTATACAATACAAAAGACAAGTGATAAAAAATAACATTATCTGTACATGATGCGAAAGAAAACAAAACTAACTGTACAATACCATCTTTTAGATGGTGCAGTTGGTCCTCTGAACCAAATCAGACTGGAAATTAAGAGTGAAGTCAATTTTTTGTTGAAGGATGTGTTGACATTGTAGCCATCCACTTAAAGGACAACAGTTATCCATTACTCTGTGATGATTTATGGGTTCCATGTGTTGTTTTCTGAAGAATGATGGAATTGGAAATGTTGAAGGTTTTAATCTCTTAGATGGTGAAATTCTTTTCTCTCAGTGAATTTCTGTCTGAACATTGTAAACATGTAAAATGAGTGAGTCCAGACAGACGCCCTTTCCCTTCAAATCTAAGGGTGTGACACCAAAACTGGACATTTATCAGGTATTTTTAAGACTGCTGATCCCTTTCTATTTACAGCATGTTCTCATTCTCATAGCTTCAGTTACAGCAGCTTGGTCAGTGGCCATCAGTGTCTGATTCTGATGCACAAGGCTCCCTTTAGGGTGTGTATGAGATGCACCGGGCTTTCATCTAACTCCAGTGTAAACCCACCCAAGGAAATGACCAACGCATTCCTATCCCAAGTCGTCACATATCACCATTTTGTCAGTGGACTTTCACGTCTACATATTACATGCTAGGTATCCTCCTGCATCTGCTGTTGACGTTCTGGAATTCTGCAACCGATGCCGCAACATCAACAAAAGCACGTGGTTAGGTTTAGAAATAAACATCATGGTTAAATTCAACATTCATATAGGATGTGAACACCGGCCTCCTGGGTGAAAGTCCAGGATTTGTTGGACCCATCCACCACCTCTCCTGCCCACCCTGTAGGGACTTCGGAGCTCCTTATATGATGTCGATACTGGCAGGGATTCAAACTGATACCGTCCTGTGACAGGTGCCATCCGGCCACGTTATGAACTGATGTCACAGGTCCGCCTATCATACTGCTGTGAAAGGTTCCATCTGGCCATGTTACAAACTGACGCTGCCCGGAAGCGTATCATACTGCCATGAAAGGTGACTTTTGGCGTCAGTGTCTGATGCTGAAATCACTGACAAAGCAGCAGTATTGATAACTTCTGAATGGGAGTGGACTGCAATGACGGAAGAAGGGGTGGTGGACACAGGACTTTTACCCAGGAGACTGCTGTATGTGTCCTGTATGGAACGTTGAGTTTGTTGTTGACATATATCTCTTACATCACATGATTAACTTACTTAAGTTATATAACAGACATACTTATTTTAACCCAAAACATCATGTATTCATTAAATGAAGCCAAGTGGTTTTGTTGCCTAAATCTAAAGTACTTTTGATGACAAAATCTACGTTATTTTGTGAAAATTGAAGTTTACTTCGAAAAGACAGTGTGTGTAACGAACGGGAATTGGCATGCCGTCCATGGGCACCCAAAGCTGGTGTCTGAGGAGTACCTAGAGCATTAAAGTTGAAAGTGTACGGCCACTGACCAAGCTGTTGAGATTAAGAACATGTTGCTATTTAACCACACATATTTCCAGCTGTGTTGAACATGCAGTTTTATCCAGTGGAATGAAAATAATCCCTTTGAAAAACAAAATAAAATGCCAAGATGCAAAGTACAACAATAGGTGTTTGTGTTTTAGGGTGGATTGTCCCTTTAATTTCACCATGGATGTGTTTCCTATTGAAGATATTTCTTATTCTGAAGCAGTTCACTGATGAGAGTAACTGTAACACCTCAGAAAACGATCACACCTAATACATTATGATGGCTGAGGCAGTATAATGATGGGCTGACATATAGCATTGCGTCTGCACATTAAGAGTTAAAAGTGATGGAGCAGCCACGCAGCAGATAGAAGCCTGTGAATGTTGAGGAAATGCCATCAACCACCAGAGCAACAAAGCAAATGTTCACTTTATTTGGCAGAATACTAAAGAACGCTGACGTTACTGCTGTATGCAAGGATTTGATTGGCTGTATCGAAATAAGATCTTTATCTACATAAATGGATACTGAACAAGACTAAATTAATTGAATTAATGCAAAGCTAGGGGGCACCATTGTGAATATTAAAGGGATAATTCTTTCCCCAATGGAACACAGCACAAGTGATTTTCAGAGCCAACTTCTCGTGCACTGTTCATATATATATATAGAGTAAATTAGGAAGTGGCCCATGAGCAGTCCAATTAGGAGGCAGGTCACAAAATGTAGGACTTTCCCTCAGGAGACCAGCGCTCAGAATCGTGTGAACTTTGAGTCATTTTGAGGGACGTCTTCTTCGTGTTTCTTTTCCTAAACTTAACCACTGTAACTTTACCTGCCTAAGCCTAACCTCCTTAACTTTACGTTAAGTATGTAACGTCATTTGTGGGGTCGTAATTCGTAGGATATCATAAGAACCATCACGTGTGCAGAGCAGATATGCATGCTGAAGACAAAATTTAAAAAAAAAAAAAGTTCAATCAGAGAGGTGTCTCTCACAATATTAAGGCTGCTTTGAAGGTTATAATTCTTTGGCAACAGAGAACAAACAGCTGAGTGTTGGCTTGTTTGGTTTAGACACAGCGGACACAGACGCGTTATGATTGCACCATACAAATAGCCTACATTCACTGCATGAAATATGCTTAGCGCTAAACTAGTTTTACTTTAATAAAAAAATATTTTTACTTTTTTTGGTCATGAGTGACATTAAGGAATTCTTTGATACTGATCAAATTCATGAGGAGTGAATCAAGTGTGTTGGATATATTGTTGACTGTTTTTCATTTTGGAAGGATGAATAACTTGTAAAGCTATGATGTGACTCTAACTGGCAGTGGGATTGGCTGCTGGCTTTGATTATTCTACATTAGCCAACAACAGCCAAAAGCACTGACTCAAGAAAAAAATACAATGACAAACTGCATGGATCAATCAGGTCTTGAATGTTGCATGAATGATACAGTACTGTGTGTTCACATTTTGATTAGTTCTTCAGTAACATGAGAAAAATGTCAATTCACAGGTGAGATATTTGCTTCTGATAACTGCACAGTGTGATCGCCGAGGTTGTACGTCAACGAGCTTTATCTGTTTGTCCTGGACTTCCATTTCTTTCTGCCATGCACATTTACTATACCAAGAAATTATGTTTGTGTGCAGATGTGTGTGATCACTGTCTCTGAATCTTCCTCCTCTGTTGCTCTCTGTATATGCTCAGGCATTGTATCATCTTTCCTGGTAGAGGTAGACTAACCACGAGTCAAACCTGAGGCAGATGGTTTGACAGTTTACGTGAAGACAGCTTTTCTTCTTTTCTCTCATCCAAACAGATGTCTGTCTTTTCAAACAATGGATGGAGACCCTCTCTGTCTCCATTGGCTTTCTTCCGTGTAGCAGACGTCCCTTCAGACGTGGTCAGGCTGCATTTGAGAGTATTTTCACCCAACACAGCCATGGGATCATTATCATGCTGATTTGGGTTCTAGTTCATCTCAAATCTTCACCTGACTGACAAAAAGAAGTCCTCGGGCTGTGTCTCTTCTGCTCTAACATGGCTTCAGATTGCAGAGGTCCAGTTCCTGAGGCTTCCTCCTTCCAGAGCAGTGCTCTCTGGGTAGATTCAGACCAGTTTCGGTCATGCAGCGCACTGGCCGCCTTTTAAAGCCCCTTCCGCAGGACTTGGAGCAGTGAGACCAGCCCCCTACATCCCACATGGGACATGGATCCCCACATGCTCTCACCGCTACAGGCCTGTCAGCACTGTCACAGTCCACTGCAGGACGCCCCTCCATACTCTGGCACTGCACCAGTCTCTTCTGCAGACCATTCCCACAAGTCACCGTGCAAGTATCCCAACTTCCTGTCACCCAATGACTGACTGGCCTCTTACCCATCATCTGCTTCTTGGCCTCTACCCTATTACTGTCCGCCAAGACACTATTATGAGCTGAGTGGCTTCTCTCCTCTTTCCGCAGAGTCTTCTCCTCCTTGCTCTCCTTGGAGATGTAGAAGGAGTAGCGCACCCTGGGAGGGGTCATCTTCCCTACTGAGAGCACCTCCACAGTCAGAGGCTCCTGCAGGGGTCTGGTGGCCTGAAGAATCTCCACAGATGTGGAAGTGCCGCTGTAGCGCAGCAAGCTGCCCTTCACCAGCAAGTCACGCTCCACGGCTGACACCACATAGTTGCCGTTGAGCAGGTACTTGCCTTGCCCATTCTTCACCGCTAAGTAGTTTTCATCGCTGACCATTCCTCGGTAGCCACGTTGACGGACGTCAATGTTGGAAGCTCCAATGGGCAGCATCACCACAAAGTTGTAGCCATGACTGAAAAGAGAGTTTGGAGATGTAGAACATTAATGATGCTGAAAGGCCAGTGGTTATTCTTTTAAGAAAATGGATGTTAATGTATTCTCAAACATCATCAGCGTAAAGGATTCCAGAGAGAGTAGATCACAGCTTGTCACTATATGTCGACACCATCTTGTTGAGTCTTTGTACCCATAATAATGTGACCATGTTGAAAGTGATTTGTTGCATCTATAATCACAAGTGGTCTTTGCGCTAGCTCTGACTATTAAGGCCAAATTCTCCTGAGAAGTACATAATGCAACAAGGATTGGGAAATAGCTGTTTGCTTTCTTACCCAGAGTCAAATGAGAACAATTTAATTTATCTACTTGTAATATGTCCAGAACATGTTTAGCCTAGCTTAGCAGAAGGGATGTAAGCAGAGGGAAACATCTAGCCTCCATCAAAAGAGTGCCATCCAAAAACTCTGAAAACTTCTTACTTACATGTTTTAACTCAAAAGCCTGCCACCAATATATTCAGAAGTGATGCTCCAATGTGCAAAGTAGCTCATTTGACTACGATGTTTTGTATTTGTGCGTTTAATACAGAAGATACATTGTGGAAAAACTAGAATTACTGCCTTGCAATTGTATGCCTTCGTGCACCAGTCAAGTTTCTCTTACAGTTCACATCCATATCTGTGAAATCATGGATGCTTCACACACAGAAGATCTATACAATCAGTACAGTTTCAAGGTGGACACCCAAGATGAGGATCACGGATATTTCCATTAATATATTAGAAGTCATTCCCTACTTATGGGACATGCTGCTAAAGTATGACCCCAAACTCTGACCCCAAGTGCCGTCCATCGAGACCTATCTCAAAGCTATTCCTAATGCTTCATTTATAGCTCTGCATTAAGCCTGTGCATACTTGTGGTGCCTGTGTGTGTTTAGGCTTTTTGGGTGCGACAGTTACAATGATACTTGAGATTACTGTGATTGGTCAGCGTTTGTTGCTTGTTTGTTCTTTTACACCCATCTAACAAAGACATCGTCCCCACAGATCTTATACTAACCGCAATCAAAACTTGACATTGACATTAACCTTGACCTATCCCCGCACTTTTAATAAGAGATGCAGTATGTCCTGACGTGCTGCTTACATAGGTTTGGTGAACATTCCTGAGACCTTCTTGCAGCCCTGGTTGTCGCCGCCACACACGCCGCACTTGTCAAACTTCCTGTTGGAGTCCAGCTTGCCGTCACAGCCTGCCTTGATGCATTTTCCTTGAACACATACAGCTGAGGTGTCAGGAGAGCAGGGCGTCCCATCCACAACCTGCAGGGTTTGAAACATAACATTACACCTATCTTCAGGTGGATAGCAGGAACACAGAGAAAAAGACATAAGTGGTTGCAACATATATGGTCTACCATCCTTTGTCAAACTAAACATAAATTTGAAAGTCAAAAGTAAAACCATAGGGAGAGTACAGTGTCCTTTAATGTAAATGAGACGTTGGCTTGTATTGTGGCTACAAGCTTGTTTCTTTTCTGGTTGCATAAATAGTTGCTGACAAGCCACAGCTGTGAAGTGATACTGTCCCTGCATGTTTCCCTTTCTCACCACTCCATCCATCCTGCAGCAGCAGCAGCAGCAGCCGTTCTCTCTGCTGCCAATAACACATCACCTCTCACTGCTTTGCTGCTGACGAAACAAGCAGGTAGTACTTGCATTGCGGATAAGGGTCGAATCATACCAGGCAGTTAGACACAAAACCTTTGTGAACAGAGTGCTGTTCGATATTTCTACCCAAATGTTTCAACTACGCCTCCCATAAGGTTCTGACTCCTGATGAGGTGTTAAATGACAAGGAGTTCAGACTGCATTAGCAAGTGCACAGTTGTTACCCATTTAGCTCAGAATATTAACAGAATTCCCCGATGTCATGTCTGAGCTTTTTAGACGGATCTAAGTGCGGTTGTTTTTCATTCACAGCCTCATAATGAAAGCTGACAGTTTTGCTCTATGTATCGTTTACGGGCTGCGACCACATATGCGCCGCAGCTAACAATTATCAGTCTCAAGTCAGCCTCCAGATGGTTGGGTAATTATGTTTTGCTGCCGGTAATGTGAAAGCAGTCAATATGTCATTTGGCTAGAAGAAGTTTCTCCACTTTTCTAACACATAGCCCACAAGGGTGTCTAATAAATATAATTTATGGTCTTGAACTAATTCCACTTTTTAAGCGATTAGGAAAAGAGAACAGTTCATTAAAACAGATACAGCTGGATGATGTGTTTGCTATGAGGATAAGACGGTTAAATGAACATAGCAAGTTGGCTACGAACCTTTGGAGCGAGCACATAGAAGTACCCGGTCCCATTGGCACGGCAGATGAGCTTGCATTTGTCCTTGGGAGAGATGCCGGAATATTTGGGGACCCAAACCACAGAGGAACCCAGCCTGTTGGTGTTCAGGTTGAGGCCATTGAACGCCTCACACTGCTCCTCACGGAAACTCTTACCTGAGGATGTAAAAACAATCTTAGATTAGATGGACTGTTCGTTAAGTCCTGACCCAGTCGCTATGAATTTTACGCCTTTTGTTCTCACGCAGCATGTGTGCGTTTCACAATAAAAATTGAGTCTGATCTTCTCAGTGAAATTCTTTTAAACAATAGTTCCTAGATTTCAGACAGAGACAGACAACAGCAGCTGTAATTATACTGAATGAAATAACAACATATGTCATGATCCTGGGTTTGTTTTTACTCTGTTATCATATGGACTTTGTTTTGCTTTGTTATGTGTCCCTTGTTTTATGTTGTTCTCTGTTTTATTTTGTAGGTTATCTCCTCATGTGTCATGTCTGGTTTTACTTCCTGTCTTTGTGTGTTTTCCCGCCTGTTTTCTGTCACACCTGTCTCATTAGTCCTTCCCTGTTCCCAGGGTGCGTCTCAAGTCTCTTATTTTTATAGTGCTACTGCTAGCTCCTCGCTTGAACTGGAAGTCGTTCGAGGTCCGCCATCTTCTAGGCTGTCCCAAGTCTCTTATTTGTGCAGCGAGTAGCTAGCGCTAGGAGCTAGCAGCAAGCTTTAAGCAGCTACGAGCTAGGATGGTCGAGAGCTTCCTATCCGGAAGAGTTTTTCAGCTGAACGCCATGACGTATAAATACCCGCCCCCGCGGAGAAACAGTACAAGAGTTAGTACCCTTTACATGCATTCTTTGCAATGAATTGCTGTAATTCATGTACCTACTTCAAAGAGTAATGATATTTCATGTAAGATTGTTATGTTGCAATTAGGTTTATTTCAGTCACAACCCGTTGCGTTGTTCATCGGACTGCCGGTGATGTGCGGCTGCTACATGCAAAAGTGTGTGACCAGAGTCATGACGGCGGGGGGTGGGGGCTACTGTTTTGGTCAGCGAATATAATGAGACTTGGGATGTACCCATAGTAACGCCAGGCGCTGGCTGCTTTACGGAGCAGATCCAGCGGTGCCGCCGTCATCAGGAATGGACGTCGCTTCACATGACGCTTCAGTGGAAAGGACGTCTCATGTCTCTTAAACCGACAATGCTCGTTCATCGCTCCTAGCGCTAGCTCCTCACATTTTTTCCTAGGTGGGAGGGGCTAAACAGCTAGCAAAGTCAGCTAGGTAAGATAACTAGCAGTAATTTAAGAGACTTGGGACGGACCCCCAGAGTCTTCCCTTCACACCTGTTTTGTGTTAGTCTTGTTTGCTCCACCCTAGTGTTCCCCTCCACACCCTTGTTGTTAGCCAATCTCCATTTTTTTATCGGCTGAATTAAAGCTTGCTTTCTATTAAAACCTCAGTCGCCCTGTTAACCTGCATTTGGGTCCTCCTTGAACTGCTACGTGACAATCTGTTGCTGACAGATTTTATCAGCTGTAGCTACTGAGCTCATTAAACCAATATTAACTCCATGGGTTGGTTATCAACACTGCTCCTGCTGACTCATTTGTAAAGGGGTCTCCTGAGCTTACAGACTTGTTTGCATTTTCAAACAGTATGTTTCACTATTAACTGTGTGAGAAAAGGATGCGTTCATCGAACGTATAGCGCATCTCATCTGGGGTAACTTTGGCTGAGTTTCTCAGAATGTTTACTTTCCCAAAACCACCGAAGAGAAGGACACAGGTGTTAAAAAGTAACCTGATATCATCCAGGCAGAAGGTGATTTGTTAATTTTTAACAAGAGTCTGTCAAGTCTTGATTAAAAGATTTGTTTTTGCTGTTGACTGTTCTTTCTCTAGAACATTAGTTTGGAGAAAGGTATTCGCACATCAAACTGTCTCAGATGCAGCTTCATTGGAAAATATCAATGAGTCTTTGAACAGAGTGTTGAACACTCTTGACGAAGGTCCAGGAGGACTGAAACATTAGTGTAAACTAATAAATTGTGCAGCTGAGCAAGAGCAGTGTGCAGGATTCTCTGTTCAAAGACTCTCTAGAACATACCATGTGAAATTACTTTTCTCTGACTCACTTATTTCCCTGACTGTTGTCTCCCATCTCGTCTCTCCTGTGTGTGCGTATCTCACTCGCTTAAGTCTCAGTGCTTATCCGAATGCACAGATTTGATTGGCACAGATTTGATTGGCAGAGTAGCTGGGGTTGCCAGTGGCAGTTAGCCTTGTACATATTCTCACTCACTCATCCCAGCCATTAGTAATTGTTTTCCTATTCTCTTCTGTAATGTCTTCTTTTTTTGCTGGTGGACTATGCGCATAGGTTGCCATTTTTACATATCACACTACTATCACTCATGTTGCTATGATACTATGATAGCAGCCACTCTTTGGATGTGAGGATATTCTCTGTTTGAGTAGGGGAACATAACATTACAGGTTGAGGGTTGACAGGTCAGGAGGGCTTACTAATATTTCATACAAACCACTGTTAATAGTCTAACCTGTCATATTTCTCTGCCATACTACTGACTTGATTTTCAAAAATACAAAAAAAGTGTCCTTTATCAGCTCATTACAAAACACGTCTTTTAGGGTGCTTTTACACCTGCCTTGTTTGGCTTGGTCCAATCAAACTCAAGTTCATTTGCCCCCTCAGTGCGGTTCCTTTGTGCAGGTGTGAACACAGCAATCACACTCAGGTGTGCACAAAAACAACCGGACCGAGACCTTCTTGAAGAGGTGGTCTCAGTCTGGTTACAAACGAACTCTGGTGCGGTTGGTTTGTGGTGAGAACGTGTTCCGACCTCGATCCGAGCCAACTGCAGTCACATGACACATTGTTTGGGTTAAACATGAGTATATTACAGTCCTGGAGGATTATTAATATGTGCCTCCTCCTGTACTGCCTTAATATGCTCATTCAGCGCATCCAATCAAAACATCAAAACCTTGACCTACTGTGCCTAGAGTTACGGATGCCAAGGTGCGATTGGAAAATTGCTGTTTCGGGCAGAGGTTTAGTGAATGATCAGTTAAAGCCCTTAAGGAGTGTCTCCCTGTGTGAATGTACTCAAACAAAGACAGGTGTACCTGTTTCAGGACAAGGGTTGAGGTTACAGGAGCGATATTTGATGCGAAGGCCGTAGCAGTATTTGCCTCCATTCTCAGGAACAGGGTTGTTACAGTCTCTCTTGGCCAGCTGAACTCCTCCACCACAACTTCGGGAGCAGTCTCCAAACGCACCCCACTTCCCCCATCGCCCATCCACCTGGGACAAAAGAAAAACAATGTCACATCAGTCTGTAATAAAAAAGACCACGGAGGAGAAGGCTTTCTTTCCACACTCTGTTACCTTGATGTGCATGGTGCTGTTCTTATTGGAGCAGACTCCTTGGTAGCAGACCTTGCCGTTGCCACAGCTGGTGCCGTCCGCCCAGGGGAAGTGTCGGGTTTGGCAGACCAGCTGGCCACGGGCCTTCCCCGTGCACCACAGCTTGGAGCAGGGCTGCATGTACGGGCAGGGCTTAGAGCCGGGGCCAAAGGCGAGCTCACACTGGCGGTGCAGGCTGTAGCTGGAACCAGGCAGGTTGTCTGAGAGAGACAGCTGCCTTTGAGGCTGGTCCAGCAGACAGTCGCCTACAGAAGCAAACCAACAGCATTACAAACACTGTAGCTGCATTCTCTCATATGGATATTGAAAATGAGATGACTTGATGCAGCCTATTTAAATTACCCATAGGTCACGGTCTAAAGATCATGGCACATGTGCATTTAGGGTATGTCCAACTCCACTTTGCTAGTTAAACAGATCATAATCTGGGCACTGAGTAGAATGCAAGGGGCAAAGAGGTTGTATTTACTCCCTTAATTAATCATAGGTGTGTTTTTGGCAAAACATGACCCCAACCAATCAGTGTCATCTCGCATTCCCTTTAAAAGCCACGCCACCTAGCACACTGCTACTACTGCTACTGCACAATCACCTTCTGCTGCACTGAAAAAGAAATACGCCTCCAGTGCACCTGACCACATCTGATTTTCAGACCTACATGCCCATGGGCTCACAGATCGGTGCAAGTATATTTGCTACTTACACAACGTGGACGCTGGTCGCGAAAAGGACAACTGTGTCGTTCTGGAACTAGCAACAACAGTTGCACTGCGCCATTTGAGGTGTTGGCGGTGTTAGTTAAGGCCGTATAAAGTCAACCTACTATCAATAATTAAGAACATATCAAGGATTAAAGGACTTATGTCTCAGTAGGATTTTGAAAAACTCGCCCATGCATTTATCTTCAGCAGACCTAACTACTGCAACAGTGGGTTTCATTCATGAAATGCACATGAAAAATCTTGGCACTAAAAACCTACACCGGATTCATGAACGCTGCGGAAAACTTGGATTTGATCGTAGGCATGTGTTCATGAATGCCAATCAGTTGTAAATTGACAGCGCACTCCTGCTAGTCAGCGATTAGCGTACATTCCCGCCCATGAATAGCCAATGATCACCATATATAGAGGTGATAATTACTATGGACAGGTGCATCCTGTCGACTTGTGAACATGGAGGAAACAAAGGAAGGGAAACAGAGAAAAAAAACTTGTCCGGCGCTGAGTATGAAGTAATTTTGGTAGCGATGTGTCAGAGACAGGTAAATCAAACGCCTCTTAGATGAGAGGTGAAACGTCTTCAAGAAACTCAAGCAAGTCCAGGTGCCTACGATATAGGCCTCTGCGGACATTTTGGTCCCCAGATTTTGCTGCTCACTGAGCACTCTTGACTTTCACATTACTCTTTGGTACAGGCAGCTGCAGAGGTGATGCAGCAGCACAGACAGGGAAAGGCTTTTAACCATAAGGCTTCAAGATAAAATTATCTTCTCTCTTCTACTTGGAGCTACTACCTGTCTATATGAGACGATGCAGGCACCGGATGATGTTTAGATTGAGCCAATGACTCACGTAGAAAAAACAGCGGTGTTAGCTTTCAGATTGTTAAACTCAGTAAATGCTCATTTGCTTGTTACAGTCAGTGTGGTGGTCTATTACACAGAATCCACTCACAGTCATTTACAGGAGTTTACACACAGACTGAAAAAGACTTGGCATGAAGGAGCTCCCGAGGAGAAAAAGCCAAATGATATATAAATACACTTCTGAATGTTATAGCGAATGTGGATACTGCATGTCATCATCAGCATATGGTATTACACCCCAATAGAAAAGACTTCCTTGGATACACTTGTGGATAATGATTGTTGCTCTCCAGTGTAATTCAGCCATGAAGTGCTTCACATGTGTGCATTTCTTTTGGATGCATTGCAGTCTATTGAAGCTAGTGAGAATCTGGTGTGTGACACTGATACAATGAATTTCTCCCTTTCTGACTCAGACATCTTACATTGTGAAGTGTGTTTAAAAGTGTTGACCCTACTCTGACTTTGCTATTCCAAGGCCAGTTTCATGAGGATTATATGCACAGATTATGAAAAAAAGACACTCAAGAATAAGACCCTGATCACACAGAAAGCATTTTAGCAGCTGGAGGCGGCTTTTTGTAATTGTTCTTAATGAGAATGAAGTGTTTTGCTCGCTGTTTTTGTGTTGCAACACCCCACATCATCTCTTTTTTCAACAACTTTTTTCCCGTTGTCCAATCGGATGATTTGAGATGCGGCTGGCCTTCTGTGGTGGTCACGACAGCAAGTTTACAGTTAGTTAACAGTGGAGGAGAAACTGGTGGTCGCAGCTGCTGGACACCCAGAGCTATACGGCCGGACGATTACGCCTGGAAACGGTCATCGTGGAGGAGAAGCTCCTGGACCAACGGGTGGTACTCCCCATGACCAACCCTCTTTATTAGGGTCACATATACCCACACATGCTGACGGCCTCTCACCCTCAACCAGAGCTACAGACAGTACCCTCTGCCTCAACATTTTGGGAACTAGATACTAATTACTGTCAAATAACTTTGCCTGGCAACAATAAAAATCGAGGCCTCTATAAGAGTACAACATAAATCAAGTATGTGTGATCACTTCCAAGCTGAAATGGAATTTGCAAACGTGACCATGACAAAATAGAGCCAAGGTCTGTTTTTTGTGGGCACAATTAGATTACATCCAGCTGAGAGCATGAGGCCTGGACAGAATTAGTGGTCTATCTGAGTCCAGAGACATATACAGGAAGTGTTTACTAACCATGACCTCTGTCCAGGAACTCGGTAATGATGGCTGCACTGCACACAGACCAGGGCCTGCTCCTGTCGATCTGAATCAGCGTGGGAGACATCATGTGGTTGTCCTTTAGTTTCCCAAATACCTCCTCACATGCCTTCACATTGTCGTGGGGCATGTTGAAGACGTGGCCTGAGGGGGCGAGGGGAGGGTGGGAAAACAGACAGAAGGTCACGGCTTTGTTAGAATAAAGTATTTTCAGCCGCCCATGGTTTAAAACACAATAAGCGGCTAGTGCTGTGCAGATATGTTTCCAGAGTGATAATTATTAACACACAGAGACGGTTTTCACCAGACATCACAACACACATGTATGTATAGGGCCAGCAGACTCCACTTGGGCTGATTTGAAGCTGATGTCATAGCAGACAGGAATGCAGTTATGCATGGGAATATACAGCGTGGCATATGTCCATGTTCTAAACCAGGCCTGACAGGGGAATTTAGTTCCCAAGGAAATAATTCCATTCCCTAAATATATAGTGCTTTCCAAAAAGGAAAAAAAAGACTTAAAAAAACTGTGTTTGAGCATATTCAATCAAGAGACAGGACCATTTTGAGAGGAAATTATGTAATTACTTAACATATATGAGGACAGCGTAAACCAATGCCTCTCATGGGGCCTTAGGAGTTACTTGTGTATCTGGTTTCAAGCCTGAGTCCTGCATCTTTTAAAGCTTTCTCAGTCACTGATTATTGAAAAATGGGTGGAGAAATGTCACCTGCATTATTAATTGGATTTGTCAGACAGTTTTAGGAGTGTGTTAAACTCAGGTTTCGGCCACGCAGTTTAATACCATGCATTGAAATCTATCAAAAAATGTTCAGTTTTCACCTTTCACTGACTGAAACAGGTCATTTAAAGCTGCAGTAAGATTTTTTTGGGCAAAAACTACAACTAAAATAACCATCTAAATCACTGATACTTGAGGAGTAGAGAAAAATGGCGTTGCAGTCAGGGGTGCATTATCATACAATGGACCCCTGGGCAAAGATATGCTAAAGGCCCCCAATCTCTCCTACATTGGAGCAAGATACACACTTTGTAGTTGATTAGCCTCATTTTGTGTCGTTGTGTTGCATCTGTTAGTTGTCATAACACATCTTTTTGTGGTTTTGTGTCTCTTTGTAGTTGTTTTGTTTCTCTTTGAGTTAATTTTGTGTCTTTATTGGTTGTTTCTTGTTCCTTTGTGGTTGTTTTGCCCCTTTTTGTAGTCATTTTGTGTCTCTCTGGAGTTTTTTTTCATCTCTTTGTGGTCATGTTGAATCTCTTCTTGGTGCTAATTTGATTAGCATTTTGCAGGTGCGACCAGGGGGGCCTCGCTTACATTTTCACTAATCCTTCCATGGTTGTAGTAGACTTGCCCTTTTTGTCCAAACTACACCTGACACTCCTCTACCCACAAAAAAAAATAGAAATCAAAACTTCTACCTCCAGTAAAAAATCCGATTTAAGACATTCTGATTTACACAATATCTTTGTCTGCTAGCTGAGAAACAGCATATTCACTTACATAGAACAGCTAATGTAACATCAATCAATATCTGATTTAGCTAGCTATCAGAAAAGACGTTTTAGGAAATACACTTGGTTGGCTCTTCAAGCATAAGATGACAGATTTGATCAGCCTCTGACTGTGGGTTAAGGAAGAAGCTGGAGCTTGGATGTGCGTTAGCCTAGCTTAGCACAAAGAATAATATGGATGAAAGATGAAGCAGCAGATCATCCCTTCCTTCCAGTCTTTATGCTAATCTAGGCTAACATGCCCTGGCTCCAAGTCTACGCAATGCACAAATATGCAAATCAGTGTATTTACCACAAGGTTAAACTATTTTGGTGCCTTTCCATGGCGACTGCACATGAGTGTGTGCTCAAACACAACAAATGTTATACCTCATAACATACACCTAATGTGGATTGGACATTTTAATGAGATATACAAAGCGTCTCCTAAAGGGCAGTGAATGAGGGCTCTGTCCAGAGAAAACTGGATGTGTCAGAGTCATTTCCTTCGCTTCACTCATCCCTCGTCCTTGCTTCTATTCTCCTTTTCACCAATGCATCACAGACTAGCTGGACTGTTAAAGATAAGTGTGCATTTGTTAGTTTAATGTTATCACATGAAATAATTCACGGTGACTGAACTTCAGATTATTCTAACTCTCACTGGCCATTTGGAGCTGCCAGCGTGCACAGTTATGTTGTGCAGCTGTAATTTCGATCATGTCCAGATCTCCACCTCGACCCAGAGACCTCCTGGTTTTGATTGCGCCCATCTAACGAGGGACTGATTTCCAAACAGAACATCAGGTGAGTGCAGTTAAATAGCTGGTAGGGCTGAAACTTAGCAGCGCTCTGGGACCAGGACTGAGAAGCACCACCATATAGATTATCATGAAAGTTGCAAAGCCCTGCGGCCGGGCCGGTTTCTACACTGATTATGCGTCTGTCAAACCTGACTGCAGAATTCCTTTGACATTTTAAGCTGAGGTTATACGCAGCTGTTGCCCTGAGCGTATCTTGTTCTGAAGCCAAATGTGCATTAGCATAAATCTAAAATACGTAATGTGAGTGTTCAGTCCCTGATGATGAACATGTTCCTCTCATCTTACAAATACCAAATATGAACAACTTTCTTACCAAGTTCGTGAGCAGTTGTGAAAGCAGAAGGCAGACCGTCATCTTCAATGACAGAGCAGCTCCTCTTTGGGTCACACATGGTCCCAACGTCAGCCATGCCCAGCGTGTCGCAGGTCGTGGCCCCACAAAGATCCTGGTAACACAGAGACATTCATTTTAACACATTTAATTTTATTCTTATAGAAATGTTGAACAATCAGATAGGACAGGAGCCATGCTCCAAACATGTTTCGTGTGGCCGTGCCTCGAGCTGCAGAAGGAACAGACCATGAAGAGCATTAACACAAAGCACATGGGACTGGTTTGTTTATTGTTGCTCTGTTCTTAAAATAAGATGAAGCAGAGGGTCAGGGGCGATAACCCATCGCACATTTCCTCTTTGTGTTTAGTTAAAGATGTAAGAAGAGAGTTTGGGAGGACAAGATGAGTCCCACCTGCTGCACACAGCCCAAGGTAAAGTAAAACCTTTTCAACTCTTACTACAGGCTTCACATCTTACCACAAACTCTCTCGTTATCTCCTCTTTTCTCTGTGTTGTGCTCCAATGTCTGCTAATTGGCTATGTCTGGATGGGTCAGTCCACAACTGATCTCTAATCTTTAGGTGACGGGACAAGATTTCAGTATTGGAAGTGTATCCGTAGACAAAATGACTGGCGCACAAAAGAGGAAGTCTCGGCCCAGATATCTTATAGCTGCACCGCATCAGCCTGAAGTACGGGTCCTTGCTCCCAGAGGCTTATCATTGTCAGATGACAGCCGATGGGTTCCTAGATCGGTCCACAGCCAACCTTCCCTCCAGTAAACATGCCTGCCAGTTTCCATGTCATGGGATTATCTCTTTAGCCATGCTAGCAGCGTGGCTCTACAGATGTCAGTTCTGCAGTCCACCACGTTGGTCCTGACTGAAATATCTCAACAACTATAACACAGACAGACCTTCAGTTTTCAAGAGACATTCATGATCCCCAGAGAATGAGTCCAAATAACTTTCTTGATCTCTTGACTTTTCTTTTAGCGCCACTACCAGGTTGACATTTTAGTTTTTTAGTGAAATGCTTTGACAACTGTTTTCATTTCATGTTTCCCTCAGAATCAGCTGTAATAACTTTGGGGAATTCTTGTTTAGCGCCATTATCAGGTCAGAATTTTAATTTGTCCAACACTTTGGTTAATTACCTGCAAAAACAATGACTGTAATCCCTGTGTTTTGCCAGTTGGCAAATGCTAGCATGCTAACACGCTAAAATAAAAAAGATTTGAACAAAGTCAACGACTCCAGGATGTTGTGATCACAACAGTTAACACAAATCCGGTCAGTCCCTGTGAATTCTACGCGACCTTGTAATTTTGTCCAATCACTGCAACCTTAACGCAAATTTAACTATTTAAAATGGCTAAACTATAATTTCATTGTAGAGCTGCGCACAGCGTATTGATTCGGCGCAGTGTTGAGTGGCAGCTGGAGGGACTGAATTGTAAACCTTACCTGCTTCCCATTAGTATTTTCATTTTGAGCATGTTAGCATTTAGCTCAAAGCATCACTGTACCTGTGTACATACAGCCTCACCATCTGCTTGGCTGTGGTCTTTCAGTCTTGTTATTCAACACAACAGGAAAAAGTTACAACCTATTTCCCACAGGGAAAAGTCATTATTATTGAAAATGGCCAGGGGACATTGGTTGTCAGGATGATAGATGCCTCTGTCCCGAGGCTGACTTTTATATCTGACCCTTATTGTGTCTCCATATCTCTGGGCAGGAGTTACACTTTTATGTTGTATCAAAAAGACTTCTCTTTGCTTTTGTAGTGTTCAGAGCAAATACAAACACACAGGGGACGGTGAACTTGTTAACCCAGTGTAACAGTGAGGCCCAGCGATGCCAGAAGCACCCTCTGCCAGCCATGTGTATTCCACACCGCTTGCTCTCAGTAACCTATTACAAGATTTTTTCCATCTCAGCAGCTGCACTCATTGTGCCCTACAAGGACAACACCGGACCTGGACTTTCCTACATATAATTGCCCTCAGTGTAAATAAGGGATCTCTCCTCCGGCACTGGGGCGATTCTTAAGTCGTTTTGACCTTGAAGTGTTTTTGTATGTTGCTATGCAGTGAAGAAGAGCTGCCATGTATCAGAAGGCCAGCCAAACTGGACCTAATGGAAAGCAGGCACCAACGAGCAGGCATCAGAGAAAGTTAGTGACTGTGGAGGAAGATTTACTAGTCAGTGGCAACAGCTCTGGGGGCCACATGGGATTATCTGACAGCTGTGACCAGACTGAACGCTTTAGATAGTGTCAGTGTGCACCAGCTTGAATGAAAGAAGAAGTAATTTGGATTCTTATCCAAATGTTCTGATCATTATGAAGGTGCTTGTTTAGGCAGGTATGACCCAGTTCTTATTCTGTAGCAGCACACGGAGGTGAGGTCTTTCATGGAAAGAACTGGCTCAGTTGCTCTTTTCCAATGACTCATTGAACTAAATGAAAGGGACTAGCAGAACTGCGCAGCTGAGAGGCTGCAGCGACACACGCTCATGGATGGATAACTGAACAAGAGTGGCTTCTGTATGAAGTGACAGTTAATATTTGTCTCTCTCAGTCTGGGATTCTGTCTCTGAGAGGGGATGGGGGCTTTACATGTCTGTGCCCTGGGGCCCATTGTCTCATAATGCACAAGTTGTCTATGAGTGCAGCAGTTCTGTCTATTCTTTGCACCATTATTGTGATGCACCATAGCTGCTGCTCCTGCTTACCTGTTTGGTGAACAGTATGGCAGTGTCCCAGTACTCTGCGTGCTTGTCGTTGTGTTTATTCAACTTCTTCTGCCAGGAGCAGAAGTTGCGCAGAGTCAGGGCTGCGTTACTGGAAACCTTAGGTCCCTTGTCAGCTTCATTTATCACCATGAAGCCCACCACCACTATGTTTATGGAGTTGAGAATGCTGGGGTGCTTGTAAAGCCTGGCTGCTACCGACATCAGGGTCAGGAGGTAATGCTTCAGGTCATCCCCGTGAAATTTAGCCATGGATTCATCTGCCACCACCAACACCTCCACAAACCTGGGGATGGAGGCAAACCTCTTGGACCTCCCTAAAGTTTTTAGCACAGTCTCAGTTAAGCCATCAATCTCCAGTTCGCTCATGTGCTTGTATTTCTCCAGGGAAATGTTGTAGTTGGCGTCAGGTGTAACTCCACACCTGCTGGTGAAGTTGCCGCCTGAGTGCGCAGCGCGTCTCCGGCGGCGGATGACATGCGTCCTGTCGAAAGAGTTTCCATATCCAGACGCGACTGCTGCGTCTTCAGTCCTGGTCTGGCTGATGAAATACTCCATGCCGTCATAGGAGAAACTCCCGTGGAGACCTTTACACAGGCTGAGAGCAGCGAAGGAGTCCGGCTCCGCGTTAACGTTACCGGAGTAGAAGCAGTCCCGTAAGTCAGCGGCTGCAGAGTCGTTGGATGCTGAGGAGCCGCTCTCAGGCGGCAAGCTGCCCGGTGCAATAAAACTAGAATCCGGTGTGAGGTGGAGGTAGAATTCCTGTTTGAATGCACTGAGTCTAAAAACTATCTGTCTTTCATTCATCTGCTCCGCGCGCCGGTTCAAATGCTTGTCATGCTTTTGGTGATCCACACGGACAGGTATGCAGAAATCTACCTCCATGCAATATGTCAGTTTGAAATAAAGTAGGAACTTTGTGAAAATAATCAAAGAACTAATGAGTATAGCCATGTTTGTTCCTGCTCAAGAAAGTCCACTTTGTAATTCGGCTTCGGTGCGTTTGCACGCAGTGGAGAAGTTGCGCGCAATGGCACGGAGCGCCGCTTGTGCGTCCTCAGAAAGCTAAGCATCCGCACTGCCTTGCAGCTTCATTCTCATCCTGCACCGTCTCCACTCTGGCCACCAACTTATCTGAGCTGCTGAGCTTTAAAGTCGCGCGTACAACACCGATGCTCGCTGTCAACTGAAATCTGGGTACGGCGCGCAAGAGAGAGCTCATTGGTCATGCGTCTGGGTTTGTGCTGCAGACCGCAGCCACTTGTAACTCTCCAAATATTATTGTTGCTGTACAGCATGTGTGACAGAAGCTGGAGCATCATCCCCCTCCCACCGGCCAGACTCACTACGAAGCGGGCAGACAGGGAGAAAACATACAAGGAACAAAGCCCACACAGAGTGGTTTCATTTGGAGATTTTAGACTTTCATTTTACCCAACGCACCTGCACCATAACATTTAAACTGTACATTAAATGATAGAGCACGATATTTCTAAAAAATCTCACTTTTTTTCCTTTTCCATGCAAGTAAAAATAATAAGTTGAATCGATAAAGCAAACACCAAATTAACCAGAATAGACCCCATCAAGGAGGTTCAACTAACGCCTTTATTTTTCTGCATATCCTCATCATGCATAAGAAAAAGTTTAAAGACAAATGCAAAGTGAAAAGCAGTCTCAGAGCGACACCTGTTTGCACTTGCAGACCGCAGGAGCTTCAGTGCGCCGCAGCGCCTCAACAAGTGTGTTGTACTCTGGCGCCATCTGACGTCTAAAGCGTCAAACTGCACCGCCCAGGATCACTTTCATTGTTTAAAGAGCTGGCATTCTGCTGGCTCACAGTCTTAATAAAGTGATTTACATGGTGCCTGGCAGGACATGTGTTTAGTCTTGTAATACAGCAGATGCCTTTTTAGAAAAGCCCTCTGTAACACCATGAATAAAATGCTTCTATTCGTTTTGGCGCTGTAAAGAAATATCCAGGAATGTGGTTAATAAAAACAAATCTGGACACACTGGGTTCTTTGTTTTAACATTTTGGATAAAAAAAAAATAGGATTATTCGAGTAATTGCTCATTTTCATTGAAGCATGACATCATTAAATACAAATGATTTAAATTGCTCTTTGGGTAAACGAGCTAGAAGCTGTTCAAATAAAGTTTCTATGATGCAGAAACACATGATTCGATGATAATATTCTTCTCATGGCTTTACTAATGTGGTTAAACATTGCTCAGTGTTCAAGGTGGCTGTCAGCTCCAAGCACACACAGTGCCTTTCTGTGTCCAGCGGTGGCCCTTTGTGCAGGGATAAAGCAGATCGTCCATGGGGGCCCGGACTCTGTGGGGGCCTGCCACTCACACACGGCTCCGAAATAACTCGAGTAGCGGACTTCCAGCTATGCGTAGTATAGATGTCCTGCCGCTGCCATATAGCACGCTGGGTTAATAATAGGAACACGGTTGTCAAGCTATTTCAGAAGGGGGGAGTGTCGGCCTATTCTCATTGGATCCGTTTTATCCGTGAGTATCTCGTGAAGTACGAGTGGGAGGAGAATTTCCAGCAACGGAGGATATCAAAAATAAACCCCCTCGTGTCCAGGGAAGAGCAGAAAGTATAAATACCCCCGATATGTCCAGACTGCAGCGGTGCTGGTGAGTGGTACAACAAGACTTAGCTTGGGTAGGGAATTACAAACGACAACTCAGACAGACTGAAATTAAATACCAGACATACTTTGACCAAGAGTGGCTTCACAGCGCTGGGAAAAATCACTTTTAATTTGAAAAGATTTCCATTTCGAGAAGATTCTCCTCCGATTGGAGAAGACGCGCCACTAACCACAGATAAAGGACATACATTGTAATAAATTCTTTAATTTTTTTTTACCACATTTGATGCAGTTTCCATTGCAGAAGATGTGTTCCACTGTGTGTTTGGTCTTTTTACTCCTGTGCGTAATGAACGCGGCACTTCCCACTCCATTTGAATCAGAGGATATTGTACCTGTGCGGATAAATGGAAGACTCAGCGGTCGGTTTTGGAAAAGAAGCGAGGAACTGCCTCGATTTACCCTGAGTGCATTTGGCAAGGACTTGACTCTAAACCTTATACCAGATACCAGCTTTATCGCGCCTTCCTTCACCATACAGCGCATCAAAGCCAGAGATGTTGGCGCTTTACGCAGCGCTTCAGGTGCCCAGCCTGCCGCGGATCTCCAGCAGTTCATGAACCAGACAGAGGAGAGTGAAGGGCAGCTCAGGAGCTGCTTTTACTCGGGGAATGTAGATGATGATCAGAGCTCGGTTGTGGCTGTCAGTTTGTGCTCAGGCATCTTTGGCTCCTTCATCACGGAGGGGAAAGAGTATTTAATTGAGCCCAAACATCGCGGCGGCCTGGGGCCAGACTCTGTCGAGCAGCTGCATGTCATCAAAAGGAGGACATTCACCCAAAGCCACGGTGTTCCCCTACTGTTTGATCACGCGGCGGCGGAGAGCAGAGCGGAGAAGCACAATGGGGAAAGTTTTACGCATGAAGGCAGTGACGCACAGAGGGAACCTCGCCGGAGACGCTTTGTTTCCGCGCCACGGTTCATAGAGACCCTGGTGGTAGCAGACTCAACCATGACCCACTTCTATGGAGATGAAATAAAGGTCAGACACGATTAACTCATTCTTTCCTGCACGCACTGTTGATAGGAACCTAAACAAACCTCAGTTTAATTCCTCAGATTAGACTGTCCCATAAACAAACTGCTGCAGACGTCATCGGTTTTTTCCTATTCTCCATCCTGCTTGCAAGGATTTTATAGCCTAGACATATAGTGGCAGGGATCTGTTTTTCTGTACTACTTCATAAAACATGTTTTGGCAGTGAGGGAGCTTGGGAGGAAATCGATGGGCTCCCTGTTTTCCACAGGCTGAGAAAGAGGTCAGGCAACAGAAATGCAAGCAATGCTGAACCACATTCCTGAAGACTTGGTCACGATTTGGCAGCAGAGCCTCAGCATCATCCAGGGAAGATTCACAGGGCTTACATTATCTATTCTATCCTGTCTTTACTCTTCATTATAAAGGCATTTATTGGACCCTGTCAGGCTGTACAGCATACAAAAAACACTTGAAATCACCCTCTGTCCTTAATATCAGTCCTGTTTCAATCCAGACCGAAACGAAAGACTTATCTAAAACAAAAGTAGGACAATCCATGATCCTGCTACAATCTGAAGCAGCCAAATTCTAGTCTGTTTGTACTTAACAAGCTTCTCAGCCGCCAAACCCTCTTCCTTATCCCACAGTAAGAGTGTATCTAAAGCCCACTAGGCACCAGGGTCAAGTGATCAAAGGTTAGACTGATAAATCGGGTTTATATTGGATCTTCATCACAGATAGGCTTGTTTCACATATCCTTACCCCTGTTCACCATGAGCAGGGGCGTTTTTAGTGATTCAGAAGTCCCGGGCAAAAATCAACATGTGGCTGTGTGGGAGTGGGAGCGTGCACACGTGGAAAAACTTCTTACACAGGAATATCATCACACCCTAGAAAAAGGGGAATTCAACAAGGCTGATGGAAAAGTTTGATATGCGCGTGAAATTAGAAACTGAAGCGTCTAGACCTGCTGTCTATGGAAAGTGCCATGAGATAACGTTTGTTGTGATCTGGCAACCGCTGTATACATAATACTGACTTGACTTGAGAACACATCATGATTTACCAGCTCTCCACTAAAACACAACAGCACTGTGGAAAACCTTGCCCATCCCTGCCTCCCACGACACAAACATGGATAGTGATAACAGAAACTACTTGGAGGCAGTTGTACAGTTAGCGAATCCAACTGAATGCTGAATAACAGTGCTTCTGTTTTCCTGAAAATGGTTGCAAGCTCATGATGCAGATACACGTGAGTTGCAGTTTTAAACTCTGATGACAAAAACATGTATACTAGTTACTTAAACTAAAGTAAAAGCAGCAACGTTTTTTTCTTTGTGATCTTTAAATGGTCTCTCTATGCATCTCAACCAAAGTCATGAAATTGCTTTTTGCATTTGCTAATAAAGCATAAAGCGTATCAGCTGATTATGGCTTAGAGCAAATACATGGTTTTGTCCAGTAAGTAACAAGAAGCTGCAGCGCCAGTGAGACAAAATATATATTTGCAGGCATTTAGAAACACTGTGTGTGTTACCATCACATATACCCCATTCCCACCAAAATTAGTGTGCGTATGCAGGTTTTTAAGCACGGGTACACCCAATAAAAATAGGCGACAGACTCCTTTCCCATTGCCAGTACACAAGAGCAGTGTACACGGTTCTTTAGCCTTTGCCGTGTCATGTTTAATGTAACAGACAGGCAGGAAAACAGGTTAACAAACATTAGAAAGTAGCATGGAGGCCTGTGAAGTTCTTTTTATATATCTCTCACCTATTCAGTCTCTCTTTCGAACTTGGCGCAGACTCATTTGGATCAATGTGGACGGCATTTTGAGATCTCGTTGGTTAACAGGTTAAAATTAGCACGTTCTCCCCGGTGTTGTGTTTCCATCAACGTCACTTAGAGCCAGAGCCGATAAATACCCGTGATTACTTTGTGAATGCAGATTGTAACCCTTCCTATTACATTAAAAAGACAGATGTTAGTGGGTAGTTTTCTGTGCAGTGGGAAAGGGGTTACAGTTTGTCCAGCTCAGAACATATATTGGAAACAACTTGTTGAGAAACTAATATTGGCCGATGAAGTGTTATCCGTTTTTGTTACTCTCAAATATTATTGAATTGGTTGGGCTCTAGTCTGTGTGGGCAGAAACACAAGCATAATATCCATCCTCCACTTTGTCTTTGCACTGTTTAAAACTCTTGAGCAAAGCAGTTAAAGTATTTAAATGTCCTGTCTCTCCTTCTCCACAGCACTACATTCTGACCCTGATGTCGATGGCGGCCCAGCTTTACAAGCACCCCAGCATAAAGAACTCAGTAAACATGGTGGCGGTGAAGATGTTGGTGGTGGAGGACGAGGAGGTTGGCCCGCAGGTGTCCAGCAACGGAGGTGTGGCGTTGAGGAACTTCTGCTCCTGGCAGCAGATCTTCAACCCGCCGAGCCAGAGGCACCCGGAGCACTATGACACTGCCATGCTCTTCACCAGAAAGGTGAGGGCCGAGTACAAAGCTGGTTTAGCTTCTGTGGCAGCTGTAGAATGGATGTTGAGGTCTCTGCAATAAAACATACCATCATCTACATACATGGTTTTAAACAATTGATGAGAGCCAGTTTCCAGAATTTGAGCATGAAAGTAAATTCTTCCTCTAAAGTCTTAACTCAAGGTCCAATTATCATCTTACCAGAGCTCTCCTCTGCTCAGTCTTCTTTAGTGGATGGAGTTTGCTCAGTTGTGACAGAGAGACCCTGGACAATAGACTGAACGAACATTGGAAACAGATTACATAGTTGTCTGTTCACACCTTTCAAAGAGGGGTCAAAGGTCATCGACCAGAGGTCAGTGGACAGTCAGAGAAAGATCAAGAAGTCCATTGGCATTTGATGTCAGAGACCATCGTTGAACAAAGACAGAGGTTACCACCACCTCCCTTCCACATACAACCAAATGTGGGAAGGAGGATCAAACAGAGTGCTAACTGACAACTGAGCAAACTTCATCCTCTGAGGAGGAAGAGCTAATACACAGAATCACAATGTTTGCTTACACTTACTTCTGGAATGAAACCCCCCGCGTCACATACATAAAATTAAACAGCGCTGCGCAAATGCTGCCATAATTGGTTAGTTTTTAGCCACCTATAAAGTCCCAACTTTAAAAAATTAATATCGGTTCAAGTGTACACTTTATGTAGAATATTTTCATGTTATACTTTGTTGTCAGACAGCTCTTTCAGATGAGGAACTGAGGCCATTACGGCAAAGACTCCATTTACAAGAGAGTCATTTTAACGTTATTTCAGAGAACACCGGAAATGCTGGTCTACCGCTGTCTCCATCAGTTAGTGTGTGAGGTAAAGTGGTGAAAATATTCCAAATATTGCGTACACTTAAAATATAGGCAGCTAAAATATGTGTTGCTGAGGCCCCTCAACAGCAGTACATTGTTTTGCATCCATTTCACACATCTCCGCATTAAGAATCAGTTTATTCAGTGAATGGACTTTGGGTTTGAATGTTTATTTAAATTTAAGACAGCAGTGGCCCAAGAATTCATCCTTGGGGAACACCAAATTTCATATCTAAGGAGTGGTATCATGGGTTTCATGGGAAAGTTTTAGCTATAGGAACGGCTGAATGTTCATAATATTTGGTCATAAATTATAAGTTAAAGCTGCACTTTGTTTATTTTTGTGGGTTAAAAGCCTGTGTGTTATATTAAATGTATCGCTCACAATGAACCCACCAACAATTATCACCCAGTTCTGAAGTTCCCATCACTTTTTTTTTTTTTTTTGGTTTTCTGACCTACAGCGTTACGTTTTTGGATCAGTCTTACCGCTTATCAGCAACAAGAAAACCTCAGATAAACTGACTTGTTTGCTGCCTGCCCAGCACCAAATGACCTGCTGATAAAGTTAACGAACAAGTGGTCAACATACGAAACAGTTCGTAGCTTAAAAAGGCAGATTTATAATTGTGTGTTGGCTCGACGGTGGAGTTTCTGCTAAGTGATATCAGGTTTGATTGATACAAAACATCCCTAAAACACTCAATAAACACTGTGACAGTTTCTCCACAAAACAACATGCTAACATTATTAGCACAAGCCTATGGCATTTTACATTGTATAAATTAGCCTAGCAGCTAGCAGACTTTTCCTCTTCTCATATGAAGCCAGGAACAACAGCAACATTTAACAAAGGTAACGTTACAAAATTCAGCTCCATTACAGCTCACAAGGCTCACTGACAAAACAACTGTCTTATACTAAACACGTTTTCCAAACAAATACAATATGCTAATGTTATTAGCACAAGCTTATAACATTTTACATTGTATAAATTAGCCAAGCTGGTTAAAGGATAAATCACACACAAGACTTCAAATGTCATTTTGTGGAGGCTTTGTTGTCTTTACAATTTATTGAAAATAGAAAATAGCCAGATAATATCCAGCCAATAGCCAGGGCGGTTATAATTCTGGGGTGGTGCACGTCAGGCTACGATGTAAGGTACATGTTTATGCAGAGCCTACACCATAGGAATGGCGTTGATTCAACACAGACGTATAAATCTCACTAAAGCATCAGTATCAGACTCACATTCTTCAGGTTGCCAGACGCAGTTAACAAATTTGCCACAAGAACTTAATAAGACCCACAGTATATTAACCACATGTGATTAATGCAGCTGTAAAACTCCAGTATTAGCAGAGAATATCTGGTATCAGGCTTCACGTCTCTCAGTGGTTTCAGAATACACACAGATCATGATAGATTATGATGTGGAGCCTCCCTTCACAGCACGGTTTGGACTGTTTGGTGCAAGAAACAACTCGAATGTTGCGAGTGCTTTACAGGGTATTATTAGAACGGACAGTCCACTTACCCGTGATAGTGTGGTATATTTTGTTCTCCATTCAGAAGGCAGTTACCCAGCGAGGATGAGTCATGAATTAAGCCCTGGTGGAATTCGGTCCCAGGCCAGCTGCGGTACATAGTGTGGTTTCTGAGCAGCAGACTCAACCACACAGCAATTACTTGAAACCAAAGTATCTTACAGTAACACAGGTGCATTTGACGGCCAGTTGTGTTTATAGTAGGGTGTCCCAGCTTAAATAAAAAGCCCCCTGCTTTGTGACAGTTACTGTCATATCTTGCTCCTGAGGCAGCCCAGGAGCACATGTGTGAGAGCAGAGGAAAACATTGAAACAAAGCGAGGTAAAGGAAAGGAAGCCTCTGTGGCCCTCTGGGTAAATGAAGGATGCTGAAAATGGATCGCTGAGATGGAACAGTTGTAATCTTTTCCAAGCAGGGGGAACAGAGAGCAAACAGACTCTGCTTTATGGATGCTTCGACAGGAAATAAGTCCGTAGGGTTGGAGTTGTGATTGGCTGCTGTATTTGGCTGCCTTCGTCCATCTGGTATGTGCATGTTGACAAGGTGTGAGCAGACAACAGTAGATGAGGAACTTCTTTATGATTACATGTCAATAGCTAAGTGCTTTGGTAACAGACTTGCCATTTATCTGCCTACTGAGTGACGCTAGCATGTAAATCTGACCCTGGATCAGGGAAATGATGGATAGAACATATGGGCTTTTGCAGTCCTGTGTTGGATTTGTTGAGGCGGCTTTCGATCGTGGAAACCATCATTCACGCTAACCCAGTTTGTTTGTTTTTCCATTTCAGCGGAGATATGCTTTGAAATGTAGAGGACGGAAGACTCCTCGTGGATGAACTAACTTTAGTACCGCCACAAATCAGCTCTGACATGATTAGGACACTTGAAATGGTCAGCTTGAGTGTGCGGCCGGGGTCTGGGGTTGAAAATGTGCGCCGTGTATCCCGCAGTCAAAGGGCTGCTGCTGGCTGTTGTGAAACTGAAAACTTGCCCTCTGTTAGATGTAGTGGAAACATTTTTGTCATGCATTTCTGTGGTCTTATACTGTATGTGTGTTTGTTCCTCTGTGTGCACTATCTGCACACAGCCTACGCTCTGACCCACACATCTTCCTCTCTGTCTGTGTGTCTGCATACATGAGTGACAGATGCTATTGTGAAACAAGGTGTACAAATGCATGCTGAGCTGCGTTCAAATGGCAGCTCTGAGTCCAGATGTGTTTTGAATCACAGAAGGTTCTGCCTTGTGGTTTTTAGGGGGTGAGGCCAGGCCGTGGATGCGTCCGTCTGTGTCCTACACAGCCAGGCGTCTTCCTGAGCAGGGAAAAGATTTCTGATACACCACATTGTTAATTTTACCAGATCATAGCTCTGGACAGCTGCATGCTGGGATATTTATTTGCTTTGTTTTATGACGGAAACACTGAGCAAGATGTTTTTGATTTGTTTCTTGAAAAGTCGCAGAAAAACAACTGGACACAAATAGAAATGGTGAAGGCTTGCCATGCTAGTGATTAATATCACTCGGGGCTGCCTGTGCGCTTCATATATTTACTTCTTGACAGAATAATGTCAAATGGTCTCTACTTTTTAAAAGAAACAGGCCTTATATAGGTTTAAGACAATGTAAGGAGCCAGTACTGCTCAATACTTCACCGACTGTCCATGAAAAGACCTCAACCTGGACTGATTTAAGTGAAACAGTTGATTGGATCCAATAGAAGTTTGGATTTTCTTCTGTTTCGTGACACTGAAGCTACGACAAGATCAAAAAGCGCCTCATGGTACGCAGCTCTTGCTCTAGCAGCATATGTCCATGTTGGGTGGCGTGTCACTGCTGGTTTTTGGGATGCCGCTGTGGTTCTACTGGCTCTTGCCGCTTATGAATGGTATGCCACTCATGTTCCACTGGCAGATACCACTCCCCACCAGTACATACTGATTATTATTGACATACTGTATACCACTGGTGATTATGATGTGCTGCTGTGTGTGTGAATTGTTGATGGTGTTATACGCAGATTCTTAGTAGTAAGTATGTCTGTAGTGTATTGCTGCTGTTCGAATGGCGCATGCCTTCCCTACTGGAGGAGTGGATTCTTACTGCCGTATGTCATTGCTGTGGCGACAGTACAACTAAAACATAAATGTCGGCTGTGTGCTATTCCAGGACTTCATGGGATTTTTTTGGGATTGTTGCAGCCTGAAATGTCTGATTTCACAGCAGCTTTTCAAAAAAATTGCTTTGCATGTTGCAACTTTTTTAGGTGATTTTTGGCTACAGAATCGTGGGTGCAAGTCAAATCGGCAACTGTATAATACATTGAAAATCAGGGGCAACCTGTCACAGTGGCTGTGACAACATACCACAGTTCCTAGGCCACTTAGTTTGTGAGTTGTCTCGGTTTTGACTCGTGTTTCTGTTCCACAGTACTCACATGAGACAGAGAAAAAGTTTAATGAGAATCCTAAAAAGAAAAACAAAACGGCGGGCCAAGTCAAAAGTACATCTTGTACGGTCCACTACTGACCCACTATCTTTTCTCTATATATTCCCATCTATTAACTGTTATTATACTGTATGTCTTTTATGCACGATGTTCTCTTTTTGTCATGCACACTAAACTGCCTTACAGCACCACACCTGGCGTTAATAACTTGTGCCTGTACTCTAACACAGAAATAAAGTTAATATGAACATAACCTCAGTATAGTCCACGACCATACACCATTCAAAATACATGGAAACTGCTGTGTAAACTTAAACATCATCAGAAACTAAATGATATGTTATATCAACACAGACATTTTCACTAAATATAAATATGTGTTGAGGTGGCTCTCACACTTGTTTCAGTCAGAATCAAGCCATACTGTTTACACTGCACTGATGTTACCACTACCCAGCATATTTAATCTAACTCACTTAAATTCTTTTAGCACATGCAATGTGGATGCAACAGCCTCTGTCATGGTGATTCATCTTGCCTATTGTCCACATGTTTCATCCCTCTGGTTGTGTTTTGCGGTAGAAAAGTGTTTGTCAGTCGATGACTTTCATCTGTGTTCCATCACAGAGTTGTATGTGGTGTAAAACACAGTCCCTCCAGGATGTTGCAGTGTTGCAATCACATCGCAAATTCACAGCAACAGTTCCTGTGAATTCTGCCTGATCTTGCAGTTTTGTCCAGCCACTGTAACTTTACTGCAAATTTGACCATTTGAATGGGTAAAATCTCATTTCACTGTACAGCTGCGTTCAATGTATTGACAAGCTCAGCGTCTTTCTCTCTGTTTATCATGAGGCTACTGCTGCAGGACCTGAGCTCTGTGACTAGAATCACACACACACACACACACACACACACACACACACACACAGTGACAGGGCTAACTGCTAGCATCACAAAGCTAACGTCATACCCAGTGGTCATTGATATGCTCCAAATCTCCAAAAAACATGCATTGCAATTTTTAAGAAAAGCTGCTTTGAAATCAGACATTTCGGGCTGCAACAATCCCAAAACGCAAAATCCTGGTGGAACTGGAAACAGTCTACCCCCACTTTCGTGCAGAACATCAGGGAATCGCCTTCTATGGTCTTTGGTAATTATTTCTGTGGTTAAATGTGAAACATTTGTGTTGCACAAACCTGCATCTTCACAACCAGAAACAAGTTTTGGGTTTGGTTTGGTTTGGTGGGGTCTGCTATGATTGGTGGGACTCACAGGAAACTACAATGATTGGTCAAATTTGGTGTGGTTATTGGACAAAATTGCAAAATAGTGCAGAATTCATGGGGACTGGTTAAATTTGCATTTATTATTGTGATCACAACATCCAGGAAAGGCCAAATGAGTAAAAAGAAGAAAAAAGAGATTTTGATCTCACTGGTTAATATGTAGTGTAACTGTTCAAACTTTGTTCAAGGCTACGGCTAATATATTATAGCAACACATTGCTGACAGGGGAAAATTATTATAATCTGCAGTGATACACCAAAAGTATATATATACGGATATTTGGTGAAACAAAAATGCTTGTAATTCTTGGAATTTCCTGGCATTGAAGTAGTCACAATTATGATTTTGAAGATCCACTATTGTAAACTAACAAACAAAATATCATCATCATCATCATCATCATCATCATGACCTTAGTACTCTGGTTTCATTGTTTCTGTTTTTGTTTGTATTGCAGGACATCTGCGGACAGAAGAGCTGCGACACACTGGGTGTGGCCGACGTCGGGACGATGTGCGATCCCAAAAGAAGCTGCTCAGTTATCGAGGATAACGGCCTGCAAGCTGCCTTCACAGCTGCACACGAGCTGGGTTAGCTCACATTTGTTGTTGTTGATGTGGGCGTAGGATTTATGAAAAGCATGTTTAAAATGTGAGTTCTGTAATGTGTGGCATTTAAGCCTTTTGTCATTGCATCCTCTCCACACTGCAGGTCATGTGCTGAGTATGCCTCATGACGACTCCAAGACCTGCGAGAGGCTGTTTGGAGATCTGGGAGGACATTACCTGATGGCGCCGCTGTTTGTCAGCCTCAACAAGACTGTGCCCTGGTCTCCCTGCAGCGCTCTCTACATCACCGAGTTCTTTGACAACGGACATGGTAGGAAAAACTTCACGTTGTCGCCCCAGCACGTTAAGAATTACACACTGAGTAGATCAGAAGCTACGCTGCTCTGTAGAGACCTTCTGCCAACATGGACGTCTGCCACGACACTGTGGCTCTGTTATTAGGGCCGGTTCAGAGATGAATAAAACATACTGTTATTCCTCTCGTGCTCTAACTATGGCTTTCCTGCTTAAACATGTCACTGCCTTCAAATTATGGGTTGTAGGGAAAGTTTATCTTGCCCTAGATTTCCACATCTTCTCTTTCCACATCCTCCTCTCCTCACTCTCTCCCTCTCTGGTTCTTTCTCTCTTCGTCCCGCCTCCCCCCTCCTCATCTCAGGTTGTGCATCTTGTGTTGTTTGTATCCTTACTAGACCTAACAGTGAACCCACTTTTCCACTGAGTCATACAATGGACTTCTTCCTGTTCCTTACCTTCCTCAGCCAAAAGCAACAGCTGGTGTCAGCAAAATATGTTCTTTATCAGCGTGAAAAAAAAAAAACGCGCGAGGCTGAGAATGTTCATGCCGAACTGCGGACGTCATTGACAACTCCAGGCAGAGAGCTTATTGAATGTAATAAAGAATCATTAGAGGACAATGAATAAATTCTGATTTGGAGTAGCTGTCAAATGTCCAGATTCAGAGCGCTCGGCTGCCTGTAAAAGCGCACAGCGTTAGTTAAATCTAAATGATTCATTTTTATAGTCAGGACACAACTTGCCCTGAATATTTTCCCACTGTTGTCATGCCACACACAAAGAGCAACACATTTACAGTTGTCGCAGCGTCCACAGTCTCCATAAACCACAGTATAATCACTCTCATACAGTGTTGCTTTGTGTTGTAACCACAGGGGACTGCCTGCTGGATGTCCCAGAGAGCACCATTCCGTTACCCAGAGAGCTGCCAGGCACCAAGTACAGCCTGGACCAGCAGTGCCAGCAGATGTTTGGAGAGGAGTTCGTCCATTGCCCCAACTCCTCCGACACGGATACTTGCAGCCAGCTGTGGTGTCAGGAGGATGGGACGCAGCAGTGCTCCACCAAGAACGGCAGCTTGCCCTGGGCTGACGGCACCCCTTGTAACTTCAACAGGACCTGCCTCCACGGAGAGTGCATGCCGACTCAGGAGGTGATGCAGCCACTGGTAAGACTGCTTCTCTATTTATGTGTCACTAAAGCAAGACTCTGTAACTTTTAAAGACAAATTTCCACATTTTTCTCCTTGAGAAGGGAAAAGTTGAATCATTAATAAGTGATGAAACACATGCTTGCTCAACACACTCGGGTTTCACTGCTACAGTTTTAGTTGGTGTGGTGTGACTAGTAGCTTCGGGTGACTCATGTTAGAAAACTCTACTATGTTACTGACATTACTGAGTCATTTTGCTGATTCTGAAACTCTTTTTCTTTTTACATTTGTCATACTATAGTTTAGCATTTAGCATTATCCCGTAAAGCCCTTTTCCATTGCACAAAAAAAAATACCAGCACCCGCCAACATCCAGCTTTTTAATGTACTGGGAAAGATTACAACTGGCATTCAGACTCGGGTCAAATGACTCTGCAGTAGTCACAGGTATTTATCGGCACCAGCCCCCACAAAATGCCGTCCGTCTCCGTCCAAGTAGTGCTTCGACAGTGATTCAAATTAATCTGTAGGAGTGTGAAAGAGAGACTGAATAGGTAAGAGGTATACAAAAAGAACCATCAGCCCATTTTCCACCAACATTTCCAGGAACTTTTATTCCCAGGAATTTATTTACCTGGGTGAAAGAATTCCTGGTAATCTGTGTGGTTTGCGTTTCCACCGCACCTCAAAGTTCCGGAGAATTTATTCAAATCATGCTGATGACGTAGATGATTCAGCGTGTGTCCTGTATTTGGCTCCGCATGCTTATTGGCTGGTTACATGCTGGTATAAGTTTTAAGTTTATTTACTTTATTAATCCCCCTGAGGAGAAATTCAATGTTTTCACTCTTGCTTGTCAATTACACACAGGTCTGAAAGACACACACATGCACAAACAGGACCTATACATGCACAAAGTGGAGAGATGTCAGAGTGAGGGGGCTGCCAATAGAGATAGGAGGTGTGTTTGTCTCAGCCAGCAGCTAAGTTTAAACGTATTTTAAGATGAGTGTCAAACTAAGTTAGTCTACATACAGACAGCTGTCATTTGAGCTTATTAGGAACAATTCTCTATCAGCCGAACTAGCGTGCTGTCCTTGTGTAAGACATAACGTTAGTGTCGGTGGATGAGAGACTGTGGACGGAGCATAATGAATATCGCTGTCTACATGTTTACACGTTCATGCTGCTGAACACATGTATTGATAAACTACTGGCTTCTTACTCGCCAAGGGTTAATGTCACTTATAGTAATGAGTGTAGGTGCTGTCAAACTCGAGTCATTTTCGAGTTATCTTCACTTTGTTTCGACACAAAAGAACTTAAACCGTTAGCGCTTATCAATACTACAGTATAATTTAGCCCCGGGGCTAATTTAGTACCGGGTTTCGGTGCCCATCCTTGAAGGAATAGTGCACCCAAAAATGAAAATTCAGCCATTATCTACTCACCCATATGCTGAGGGAGGCTCAGGTGAAGTTTTAGAGTCCTCACAACACTTGCGGAGATCCAAGGGGAGAGGAGGTAGCAGCACAACTCCACCTAATGGAGGCTGACGGCGCTATCCCTTTAATCAAAACACAAACGATGTGAAGCTTTTAGAAATGAAATAAGCCACAATGATACAAAAGTGCGGAACACTGCAAGTGTGTGTTCCACCAATCAGCGTTTGTCGGCGCACAGCCCGGCCCCTCAAGAATCCCGGGTAATCTGAAAAGTCCTACCCCCTACTAGGTACTTCTTTCAGGGAAAGTTTGGGGTGAGGGAAAGTTTTTTCCCCGGGTAATTTCGGTGGAAACACGGCGAGGTTTTTCAAAATCCTGGGTAAATGATAAAAGTTCCTGCGGTGGAAAAGGGGCAATCAATACTGATTACTATCCTGTTTTCCAGCCTGTCCGCAATGTCAAACATGACACACCCAAAAAAAAATCACACACACAGAAAGGTCATCTGTTGCAGAGTCGTGCACACAGCTCTGGTTATCTGGCAATGGGAAAGGAGTCGATAGCGTATTTATAGCAGGTTTGTGTTTTAAAAAACTTTGGCGTATGTATCAATTGTGGATACAGTGGCTGCCGCTAAGGAAAAGCTACGTAGTCTTGCTTTAGTACTGCACTTATTAATATGTTCATCATGGCATCTTTCTGAGTAAAAGCTATAAATCTTTCATATGATATTTTGACATGCACCAGTCATATAACATCTCATGTTTGCTTTAAACACAGTTTACACACAAACTATGTGCTTTAACAATATGATTGATAACCGGAAAGTGCCTTGCGCTTCCTCCTTGCTTCATGGCGTGGCTCTACTGCAGTCCACTTGAGATGACAAGGAACACTGTGATTGGCTTGTAGACGTCCCATCAAATAAATCTGTGTTTTGGTGGATTCGGACGACATCAGTGGCTGTCAGCTGTCGGGCATTTTTGTAAAGAGCTGACCTCAAAGACCTCGACAGGATGTAATATGACAGTTAACTGTGTACTTCTTGTTGCTCGTTTCATGCTGACGATGTTGCTGAGAATTGCCCGGAGGTTTCGATGAGTCACTTCCTTTGAAGTGAACTGCTCGTCTACTCAGAGTAATCAAGTCGGTAGTTGTAAAACGTTCGTCTCAGCAACTCTGAAACAATCTGTCTCAGCAGATTTCCATCGTTTTTTATTTTCACTGTGAATAATGTATTCCTGAAAATTTCAGAATGATATTTATATCCCCAGTTAACTTCTCATCCATCAGCTGTGCATGCGCGGATTTGCCTGCCGGGGAACTTTTTTTTTTCTTGATCAAAAATATAAGATTTTGAGTGCTGAAGTTTATTCTTAAAACAGTAGTTGAAGATTGGGTGATTCTGATCAAAAGCTCCACAGCAGGTCCTGCATGACCCTGCAGGTGCGGTTGTTCTGTAAACGGCTGTTTTAAAGGTCAAGAATAAACTTCAGATTGAATTTTTCAGCCAACTTGGACATGAAGTCTAATAAAGGCTCAGCAAAAAATGGAAATTTAAACAACTAAAATTCTACAGCAAGTAGGCAAACTCAGTTGAACATAGTGTGATATAACTGAGAGCTCTAGAACAGCTGCCATTGGATGTTTGATTCAGACCTTTTTATAAACAACCCAACACAAAATTTCCATTTGAAATCTGCTGATATAGGAAAAAGCTTCCACGGTATCCTGCAAAGGGAAGTCGGCGATATTACACTTTGTCAGTGTTGCAGCTGTGGGCAGTTTAACGTAGGAATACATGAATGAATCGTACAGGCTACTGTAAAAGTATGGATTACAGCATTGTTGGAATTTGGTGAGTTTAAATCCAGCTGCTTCATCATGCCTGTTTATATTTCCTTAAAGACCATTTATACATCTCAGTGTTTCATTTTAGCTTGGTTGCCTTGATATCTTCTCCTTGTGTTATGATCACACATCTGTTTATGAAGCCAGACGTGCTGGCAGTTGGGACGTTAGTTGGTCCAAACTCATAAAACTTCTGGAAAAGACACTCACGCTAGCAAACACACACACACACACACACACACACTCTCTCAGCCGTGCCGTACAAAGCTGCAGCATGGCAGGTTCCACTAGTGGTGAGTGACACATGTGGCAGGAATGTGGGTAGAGGCAGACAGCGGGCGCGTGCCGAACTTCAACACAGATTTAGCCTGGAGTATCGGCGCGCCAACACACTGTGCGGCCTCAAACCCAGAGGCCCAGACTGCGGTTTAGGCTACACAGCTGAGATTGCCTTTGGCACTGAGCTCTAACCAGCTACTCTGACTGCTCTTTTTCCTCTCTTTTCTCGCTGTGTTTTACCACAGGTGGTTGTGGACGGCGGCTGGAGCTTGTGGGGGCCGTGGCAGCAGTGCTCCAGAACATGTGGAGGTGGGGTGGAGTTCTCCTACAGGGAGTGCACTAACCCTGTGCCTCAGAATGGAGGGAAGTACTGCGAGGGACAGAGGGTCCAGTACCAGTCCTGCAACACGCAGCCCTGCGACAACAACGACGGTGAGAATGAGCGCTGTGCACGTTTAACAAATCAATAAATAAATAATTTGAATTTAAATAAATCAGTTGTCATGCATTCCTGTGCAGAATCTCACCAGTCATTTCAATCAATTTACGTCCTTCCTGTCGACAGCTGGTGCCATATTAATTACTTAATTATCAATAGTTTATCAGGGCTGAAACCCTGTTGTTTTTGCTTTGACTTCATTTTTTTTTGCTACAGAAATGTTTTTGCAATTTCCCTTGAGACGTTGTGTCATAGACACATGAAATTCTCACCAGTGATTGGAAGCTGTGCGCTAATGCAACTCCAGAAATATGACGCCATTTGGCCAGATGGGGGCACTGTAATAAAGGCGCAAAAATTAAATTTTTTAAAGGCCGCGTCTCTCACACCATAAGTCCGACTGACTTGAAATTTGATACACAAATAAAGTGCGGCTCAGTGTGCTCTACTGAAAACAACAGGAACTATCAAGGCTTTACAGAAAATTTTCCGTCATTTTTAATTTTTTGGAAAACACAGTTTTGACATCCTCTCGTATATCATAGGTTCAGTTTGTCCCAAATTTTCTGCGACTCATTATTGGACAAAGCTAATCAAAAACTTTCAAAGGCTTAATGATATCTCGTTGCATTCTGAAGATAATGACCAATGAACTTTATGGCTCCGCACATAAATCAAACTAACTGCACAACTGTTGAGCAAATCATCGCAAAACTTGCAGGATATGTCTAAAGACGAACCAGCAACATATCCTAAAGTTTCATTACCATCGGCTGCTGGGGGGTACCAAAACTGCAAAAAGCAAAGTGGCACAACACAAATCAGACTATAAATCAGAAATTGTTTATCCAATCATTATAAAACTTGCAGTGTGGGTTAAAATCCAGTGTTGAACCAGGTCTGTAAAATACTTTGGAATCGATCAATAGGGGGCGCTACCAGTTCCAAACAACTGCAATGACCTTTTGCAAAAATTCGGCCATAAATCAGTGACACTTTGTCCAAGCTCTCAATCTCCAGACTTGGCGGATATTTTTAACTGAGCCACTGAAGCATGTCCCCAAAAGCTTTCTGCAGTTCAACAATAGGAAGTGACAGTGTTGCCAAAACCAGTGCGGCCCAGCACAGATTTGGACGTAAATGAATGAGCATCTGTTCGATCATCATAAAAGCTGTTGGTTATTTTTAATGCAGGCGTCCTCAACTGTTAAAGCTCTTGATCCTACCCAGCTTTCAAGTTTTAAAGGTCCGTGCTGGCTTGAACCCCGGAATTGCCACTTGCGGTTATATTTGATTCGTTATTTTTTACACTTAAGCACTTTAATACTTGTGTTGAACAAATATATGTTATATTTTTGAGTCTTTATTTTGTACATTTCTTTTTATCAGTCTCATTTTTGTGGTTGTTCTGCTCTGCTCTTTATTGAGCACTAGCTTTTTTTTTTTTAGTACATGTTGCCTTTAGAGTTTGCCACCCTGCATTTTACTGCATGTATTGCAACAAAATAAACCTCCTGAATTTAAATTGAAATGAATTTCATGATAATTACATAATCAAACTGCTCATTTTTTCTATAAAATCATAGGTGGCACTCTGAGGTAATGTTTGGTGTTTTTTTTCCACATTTTATTTATGATTTTTTTTGTTTTTCTTTTATACAATAGGAAAAAACAAAGATGAACAAATAGACATGACAGAGTGTAATAAAATAAAACAAACTCAAGCTCACAGAAACAGTGCACAAATGTACGTCAGTCCATACCATGACTGAAATGTTTTGGTAGGGCAGCTTCATTTAGTGGATTTACTTTAGGGATGATTAGATTTCCAAGAGTTGACCTGCGTGTATTGCTCACTAAGCTTGACTCCATTTTTTTTTACCTTAGGAAAGAGTTTCAGAGAGGAGCAGTGTGAGAAGTACAACAGCCCCAACTACCTGGACTACAACGGTAACATGAAACAGTGGATCCCAAAGTACGCTGGTGTTTCTCCCAGAGACAGATGTAAGCTGTTCTGCAGGGCCAGGGGCAGCAGTGAATTCAAAGTGTTTGAATCCAAGGTACAGTATTATATACACACAGCTCACACACAGCCATTTGCCAACGTATTGCATTCACATTTCAGCTAACATGTCCCATTATTGATCTGATGTTTTCTGATCAAAGTGAATGTTTCTTCAAACTCTGTCAGAAACAGAAGTTTGTGTTATATTTAAATACAGAACACAATTGTACCCCTACATATTTCATCTTTGAGTATCAGAGTTTGTCAGTATTGCAGTGACAAATAATCTTGCATGACAGATTCAATTAATGTTAGCATGGAGAATAACTTGCATTAATTACTGAGTACCACTGAGTTACTTTCATAGGAATGAACGGGGCCCCGCCTCCAATGCTGTATCGACTTCTCTTTATACATCCATGATTACAACACACACAGAGGTGTCTTAATTTTCTGTTGAGGGTGCCATCACTCCACTATATCTCTGTATAGCAAATAGTGATTTGCTGCTTTATCAGTGCTATGAATGTTGCATACAGAACCTTGCAAAAATCCACAAGATGCAGGTAAATGTGCTGCTTCTGATAAAAGAATCTACAAACCTACTTGTTGTGTCCCAGCAGGTGATCGATGGTACGACCTGTGGCCCTGACACCACATCGGTGTGTGTCCAAGGCCAGTGTGTGAAGGCGGGCTGCGACCAGGTGATTGGATCCAACAAGAGAGTGGACAAGTGTGGAGTGTGTGGAGGAAGTGGGCTCACGTGTAGAAAGATCACAGGCTCCTACAACAAAGCAACGTAAGTGCTCCAAAATAATCCCTGACATATGAAAATGATAAAATAGTAACTACTACATGTAGTTCAGAGTCTTTAATATGTATTTATGCATTTCTCGTATTAAATTTGCAGAGTGAATTCAGCTGTAACACACGTCCAGGGGCATAGTTGGCCCTAAATCTGAACATTCTGTAATCTGATGAGGGATTGTAGCATGGAAAATCCTTGCTTCCTTTCACTTATCTCGATGGCTTGGTTTTGAGGCAATGAAAACAGTTATCTTGACCAGACATGGCAAAACACTGGTTCTAGATAATTCTATTTGTACATGATTTGGAAATGCATGACTAAAGAGGTTTCGTTCAGTCAGTGGACTTTCAGTTGGGATGGATATCTCACTTAGACTCACTAATTAACATTTCCAACTTCAGATAAACCTTGCCCAAGGAATCTTTGACATGTAGCCTGCCAAGGGCAGAGGATTAACCAACAACTTCCAGTTGGTAGACGACTGCTCCATGTCCTAAGCCACAGCGGCCCAAACAGATATTTATATTTGTATGTAATATATATGGATATACATGTGTGTTGGGGTATATATGCTTCTTGACCTGAGTTAGATAACAAGATTGATACCCCTTCATAGCTGTCAGTTCAATCGAAGCCCAGTACAGATCTCTAATTCATCTTCAGCTACTTCCAAGGTGCATGAAAAAAGGAAAAATGTCTTAAGAGCTAAAACCTCAGCAACAAACTCCAACGCGTTAAATATAAACCAGCAACCAGCAGCTGTTTTTTGAGCATTTGAGAGAGCTAGGCTAGCTCCCTTCCTCCAATTTACACAACAGACTGACTTCAGAGAGCTAGCGGTGATGAAGGCCCCCTGTTGCATCACCTGACGTCTCTGGGTCTAGGCCAAAAAGTTGCGCATAAACACCCCGCAAAGACTACAGCCGATGGCCAATCAGCACGTATTTTTTGCGCCTGCCTGAGAGGAAATAACTGTCCATACCAGCAGATGGCAGTAGTCTATCATTTTCATTCAAAAAGGGAAGTTGGAAGACCATTTTAATGCTAGTTAGCCAGTTAGCACATTAACAACACAATCCAGTGTTGAACGAACGGAGCATATTTACTGCGCACCAGTGAACAATAACACAAATCATCAGGAGACATTTCTGCTAAAGGCTCAGTGGCTAAAGAAAAATAATCTTACCTTATGTAACAAGTTTATTTTGGTCTGACTCTCGTTTAATTTTGGCTGTTTGTTTACTTTCCTCACTTCCATTTCTCTTCTTGTGCAATGAGCTGAACTGCCAGTCAGAGTGATTTCACTCACCGACACGCTTATTGTCACCGACACTAATTCAGCATGCTGAATTGGCCAAAAAAAAGCCACCGGGGGCGAAAGAGGGGCAGCGGTGCAGGACACACCGCAGCCACAAGGGCCATGGACGCTCACTGACAGCCCAACATTGACCGATGGCCAACCATTGGCTTGATGTGTCGGAGCCTTCACACTTACTTAACTTGTCATCTGACTCCTGGGAAGAGAGCATATAGGCGTACAACATCCAAATTGTTGAACTATGTCATAAAAAAAGTGTGTTATATATCTAAATCCAGTTCTTTGTTTCCTCTTCCAGCTATGGATACAGCGACATTGTCACAATTCCTGTTGGTGCTACCAACATTGACATCAAACAGCGGAGCCACAAAGGAATCAAACATGATGGGAACTACCTGGCTATAAAGAAGGAGGGTGGCGGCTACATACTCAACGGGAACTTCTCTGTATCCACGGTGGAGCAGGACATTCCTGTGCTGGGTGCGGTGCTAAAGTACAGCGGCTCCTCCACCACACTGGAGAGGATCCAGAGCTTCAGGCAGCTGAAGGAGGCCATCACTATACAACTCCTTGCCACTGCGGGAGACGCCAACCCTCCCAAGGTCAAATATACCTTTTTCATCCCTAGAGATGTGACCTTCAACAAATCCAAGGAAAAGAAGGGCTCGTCATTGTCTTTGCATGTGATCCATCCATTCGGTGTGCCTGACTGGGTGCTTGGGGAGTGGTCTGAGTGCTCCAAGAGCTGCGGCTCCGGATGGTCCAGGAGGAACGTTGAATGCCGAGACGACGCGGGCTTCCTCTCCAGCCAGTGCGACAAAGACCTGAAGCCCGTAGACATCAGGCCTTGTGGGGATCTGCCATGCCCCATATGGCAGATGGGACCTTGGTCCGTCTGCTCGCGAACTTGTGGTCAGGGAGAGCGCCGCCGCAGCGTCTTCTGCATAGACTACACTGGGAAGACTGTTGAGCCAGAGAAGTGCGATCCGAAAAAAATCCCAGAGCCAGTCTCCGGAGAATGCCTCAACCAAGAGTGCTTATGAAGAACATGAGTATAGTGAACTTTCCCTTTTTGGTCTGACTGCACTTAGCAAACATGGATGGATTACAGAACGGGCACATTGGGCACAGGCCTAGGGACCCAACAGGGCAGGGGCAGAGACACAATATAACCACCAAGAGACATATAACCACACTGACATTAAATGACTACAAAGAGACACATAACGAATACAAACGAATGCATAACAACTACAAAGAACATCTCTACTTTATTTTTGTGTCTCTGAGATTCTGAGAGTTCTGGTCCAGCTGTAAAAGTAAAAGTTTTTGTGTCTCTTTCAGTCTGGAGGTCTTGCTTCTATGTAGGAGGGGTGGGGGGACCTTTTACATGTCTGTGCCCAGGGGCCCATTGCCTCATAATCCGTCCATGCTACCAACTGGTCACATCAAGTCACATCAGGGGCATTTGCCTGAATATTGTTTGGTCTTCTTTTGTTGACATTTGACAACCACTATAGAGATTTGTAACGGTGGAAATCTACCTCAGAATGTACATGTGATGCTATGTATAGATACGAGATGAAGGTGCTGTGTGTACGTTTTCTCCAGAAAGAGAAGTTCTCGCCCCACTTAAAGCAGAAACTAACTTTTTGGATGAAGTCTGGTATAATCTGCACTGTGTCTTGCTAAGTTAGGTATCATTTAAAGTGGGGCTGGGACAAAGGCATTAAATCTGCTGTCAGACACCAGCACAGTGTAAATATACCTCCTATTGTCCTCCACAGAACTCAGACCCCTATAAAACTCTGATCGAGCCATTTACTGCTTATTGAGGTAGATACATATGATTGGTGCATTGGAATTGTAAAGGGATGGGTCAGATTTTTTGAAGCAGAGTTGTATGGGGTACTTATCTATAGACAGTATGTTATATACAGTAGATGTGAGTCGACATGCCCCCAGTGTGGAGAAGCAGGCTGGTGTCGAACATGGAAACTAGGCCTACTGCTGTGGATGGGAGGAGCAGCAAAACACACTTTAACCACCTTTAAGAGGCGTACCTAAAGAAATCTACCATTTAGAATAACAAAAAAACAAGTGGTTAATAAGGAACTGATGACGAATGACTGAGTTACTATTAGTTCATGGTCAGTTCTTGACGAACTCCCAGTCAAATGTCAAACACAAGCTAATCATCAGTTAATAATTGGTTAATCGTTTTTTGTGTACCTTATTGTTAAGTGTTACCAAAAAAACAACAGGAAAATGACGCCATTATAACGCTTTCCCTTATGCCAGACTCCACTGAGAAAAACATTGATTTAAGATCACTGAACACACGAGCTGCTGGTCTACTGCCGCCTCACACAGTTTTTGTTTTTTTGTTATTCTGTGACTTGGCATTTTAAGAGGTTAGTTTGAAATCACCAAAGTCACAAAATAACACATATTAACAAACTAATCGAAGCAGCTAAATTTACTGTTTTTGTCAATGGAGTCTGGTGGCTTCGACTGATAATGATTTCATTAGGTGGGACTTTTTTAGGTAGCTAAAATGTGTTTTTTTTTGCTACCCCCACCCACAGCGGTACATTGTTTAGCTTCCATGTCAGACTCAAGCCTGCCTCTCCAAACAGGGGGTGTGCCAACTCACATCTACTGTCTGTAGCACACTGACTATCCATGAGTGCCCCATACAGCCCCACTTCAAAAACTATTCCTTTAAGCCTCTGGGAAATGTGTTCCTGTTTGATTGCTTCTCTTTTCTACACAAAATGTGTTGTGATAAATGATTGTGATGAAGCTGTCGTGTTTTTACCTTGAAAATCTGCATTGTTGAACTGAAGGAAAACCCATTCAGTGACGCTAAATCTGACCTTACAGCCTACATCAGAACAGATTGTTTCAATGCTGAACTAGACTTTAGAATTAACAGATGTCGATAAAGTTTGAGTTTACACGGTGTGTAAAATGAATTAGCATAGATAATGACTGGTCCTTCATGACCAGAGAAACAGAGAGAGAATATTCCTCTGCCCTGTAGTTAAATTTAAGCCTTTCCCCAGGTGCTGTTGAGAGGAACAGTGGTACAAACAACCTGAAATGCAACAAATGTTTATTTGGAGGAATTATTACTAACTTAAGTGATAAGCATACTATCTATCATGTATATGAAAAATAACAATTTTATTATTTTCCAGACTTTTATTTGTTAATGCATCATATGCAAATGCTCACAGTTGTTTTCAGACTCTTGTATGTATATTTGATTTCTTCATTCCTGTTGTTAATTTACATTATGTTATAAAACAAAAGAGATGGAGCATTAGGCCGATATCCCTTCAGTGAAGGACCATACTATTTTATTATTACAGCTTCCTTTTTAAGCTATTTATTTTTGTAAAATTTTTACCTTGGACATGTAATTAACATGGCAGATGCTGCTGTCTTTGAGATTTTTGTCTATAAAATGGTCAAATAAACACATTTATGTCAATACATGATTCTCTTTTTCTGTAATTTATCCTCCATGACAGCCAAAAGGAAACTTTGTGTGCGAACCTTGTTCTCTATTTTGCACAAAAGCTTCATTACTTGAGGATCCTTCTGTTCAGACTGGTAGGTACATACCAACGATCGTGGCAGTTTCAGAAGGAGCCATGCTTCAAAACGACCAATAAATTCCAGCGTTCAAGTTTTCCATGTTTTCCAGAGAGCTCTTTCAGACCACTGTGGGCTACTAAACCCCACCAATGAGGGTCAGACTAATGGAATTCTTTTAGGTGGGCAGGCAGCTTTTAAAAGCAGGGCAAGGCAGGTTTCATTGCTGCTTTTACAAACTGAAAGCCCTTAAGATGTTGAGTAAAATCCTCCCACATTGGAATAACTTCTGTGCTCAGACATCTGAAATAAAGACAGCCATATAAAACGTGCTCAGCAGCAGTGGTTAGGGAGGAACCTCCGTTTAACAGGCAGCAGTAGTGACTTAATATCCTACTCTTAATGTCAGTCTTATTCTAGTCACAGCTGACTGAGCTTAGTGGATGTAAAAAACCCAGTGGGTTACAAATGTCAAAAAGAACGTGATATCATATACAGATTTTGGTTTGGTTTGGGTCACCGACAACATTTATTTATAAAATCTAACATATTAGACTAATGTGAGTGTGAATGGTTGTCTGTCACTGTATGTCAGCCCTGTGATAGTCTGGCAACCTGTCCAGGGAGAACCTGCCTCTCGCCCCTCACAAACTAAAACTAGAATTACCACCTTGCAGTTGTATGCCTCAACGAACCCGCCAAGTTGCACTTACATTACATCCATGAAGGTCAACTTCACTCTGACATTATGATGTCAGAGTAGGGTGACCATATTTTGATTTCCAAAAAAGAGGACACTCGGCCGGCCACGACATAGCCTACTTAAATGATACTCGCAGTTTACTCAAAGATGCCTTATAATTTTAATATATTTAAAATTTATATGTATGGATAGAAAATTCAGTTATATTACAAAATAATATCTCTCAAAGACAGAAATTCAGATAGGCCCCAATAGGGACACATACACACACTAGAGTGTGGCGATCCGAGCCCGACGGTACCCGACAGGTCGGGCCGGGTTCGGTCAAAAATGTAGCTATAAATTGTATTCGGTCGGATTCGGTCAGCTTTCAGTGAAAATGTAGTGTAAAAATACATAAAATCCTATTGTCTGTCCTGTTTATTGCTTGGGCACTGTTATTTACGTGACAACACCTGAACATAACACACACAGACACACATTGGCTGTTTGTTTCTACCTCTCTCCTCGCTGGAAGCGTCGGACCTCCCGCCTCCCGCTCCCGTCTCAAACACGGAGGTCTCCCTCTCTGCTGAGCACGCCCGGCTTGTTAAATAGCCTGTAACCGTAACAACTGTGTGACACAAACTCAGTGCTTTGGTCATTAAATAATGTCGGGCTCAGTTCGGGTTCAGACAGAAATATGCAGTCCGTGCCGCATTCTAACACACACACACAAACACACGGAAAACCGGACATTATCATCAGTTTATAAAACCCCCCCCCAGACGCCCCGTACGGGACGTGAAAAGTGGACATGTCCGGGCAAAAGAGGGCGTTTGGTCAGCCTATGTCAGAGCGAAGTTGACTTTCAGCCTTTTGCATATAAAATGTCATCACTTCATCATTTTATCCTATTGGACGTTTGTGTGAAATTTTGTCATAATTAGCGAATGAATGAATGAACGTTTGTGTCACATTTGAGGAAATTCCCTCAAAGCTTTCTTGAGATACCATGAAATTCACAAAATGAGATGGAGACTGACACAAGCTCATGGTGGCCTTTGACCACCAAATTCAAATCAGTTCATCCTTGACTCAAAGTGAATGTTTGTGCCAAATTTGAAGAACACTTCTCTCAAAGTGTTCTTCAGATATCGCTTCCAAAAGAATGGGATGGATGCAAGGTCATAGTGACTTTGACTTCTGACCTTTGACCACCAAAATCTAACTTGTTCACTCTTGAGTCCTAGTGGACATTTGTGCCAAATTTGAAAAAAAATCTTTCAAGGTGTTCTTGAGATATTGTGTTCATGAGAAAGAGACAGATGAGGTCACAACAACCTTGACCTTTGACATACATGTATGACCCCCAAAATCTAATCAGTTCATCCTTGACTCAAAGTGAATGTTTGTGCCAAATTTGAAGAAAACTTCTCTCAAAGTGTTCTCCAGATATCGCTTCCAAAAGAATGGGATGGATGCAAGGTCATAGTGACTTTGACTTTTGACCTTTAACCACCAAAATCTAACTTGTTCATTCTTGAGTCCTAGTGGACATTTGTGCCAAATTTGAACAAATTTCCTCAGTGTTCTTGAGATATCGTGGTCATGGGAATGGGATAGATGGACATAATGCCTCCAGCCACAGCTACTGCACTAAGGCATAAAAAAAAAGTCGACTTAAAACAGCCTGCTTTATTAATTTTTCCCACTTATGGCAGGACTATCATACAGTTTGTAGATTTGCAACAGGTAAGAACTACGCAGGCAGAACTAGTGTGTTCTCATAAAGACGTGATGACATCGCATTACCCCAGTCCTGGCCTCTCTCCACTGGCTTCCTGTGCATTTTAGAATTGATTTAAAGATTTCACTGATCACTTTTAAAGCTCACGTGGGTCTGGCCCCATGCTAAATAACAGGAACGTCGATACCATATGAGCATGTTGGTAACCTAAGATCCTCAGATGGGGCCCTTCTGGTTGTTCCAAAGTCGAGGCTTAAATATAAAGGTGACCGTTCTCTTGCCATCAGGGCCTCTTCCATTTAAGAGCGACCTTCCTGAAGAGATAAGGCTCGCAGGATCGATGACTTCTTAAAACCCCTTTTTATAGACTTGCTTTCATGCGATGTTATCTTTTTATTTTGTTTTATTTACGTTTTAGTTATTTTATTTTGTTGTTTTATTGCTTTTGGTCATTTTATTCTTATTCATTTTTACTCACATTTTGTGTCCTGCCTGTTGCATTTTTTTTGTCCTCCTGTTTTAACTTTATCTGAACTACTTTTGTCTGGCCTATGTTTGGTAGGACTGTTTGGCTTTCTGTTGTTATATTGCTTGCCTGCTTTTGCTTTGCTCGTCAAAGCCCTTTGTAAACTTTGTTTTTAATTGTGCTATATAAATAAAGTTATTATTATTTCATTTCTACAGCAAAAGGATATAGTTATATCACACAAGATACAAGTCAAGAAACGTTAGACAGTTATAGGGTTGCAAACAGTATGAGGTTTTCACGGTACGTTAACTGACCCAGGTCTCACGATATCACAGTATTACAAAATGTATAATATTATCAGTCACAACACCTAAAAGAGTGAATGGAAGGGATATTGTTGGTTGTACAAATACCTATAATCAAAACAACTTGAAACCATTTTGAAAACATTTTGTTAATAGGACGGTTTGATAATCTTCAACTTTATATCATGGTATACTACCTGGAAACCTATCGCTGCAACCCCAGACAATTACAAAAGGGTTTGGGGCAATATGTACACATGTTCTAATGTGTCAGTTAATTGAAATAGGTGTAAATGACTTTTCCCCAATTTGAGAATAGATTAAAACATTTAAGTTTCCTGTATCAAAATATGAGGAACAGTAATTTACAGGCAAACTCTAATTGTGCATGTTATGATTAGACTAACAGGTGTACAGAAGTTCATACACAGTATATAAATGTATGTAAACAGTGGGAATTAGTGAGCAGTGTGTGAGTTGTGCTGTACATGAAGCTAGATGTGACACTTCCTGTTTCTTACTGTACAGTACCGTGAGATGCGCAGTGCATTCTGGGGATACAAATAGAGCGCAGAAAGGACAGCGGGGAGCACAAAGGAATGAAAACAGCACCTCGGAAACTTTCAACCTCAGCCCGCTGTGATGTGAATTCATGTGAGCGCTAATTAAACTGTGACTTTCGGTGGCTGGCAGGCTGACAACTGCCGGAGAGGCGCAGGGAATGTGAGTGGACGGAGTGAAGCGGCAGGGCGCACCGCTGTCTCCGACGCTGCTTTTTGTCAGCTGAGCTGTTCGCATCCCGAGGCCCAGCCGACATCACGGGCCGCATCCCACAAGGTAAAGCCCCTTCTTACAGTCTGACGGATAACGGTGTCCGCCATGTGTGTACTTTAATACGGCTACACTGTTTTATAAGTGGTGTTAAAGGCAAAGGAACCAGCGACCAGTGATGTGTTGTGTCGGCTAGCGCTAGCTTCGTAGCTAACGGTGCTAATGTGCTGCGTCGACGTTTCCAGGGTTATCCACGGTCAAACCGGAAATGAGGCTGACTCTGCTTCAAAATAAAGCGAGTAACTTTAATTAGAATTATTTTCTACTTAACTTTCATCAGTTTCTTTTCAATTTAAGTTACGTTAAACGTAGGGCATAATGTCACCTCAATGTATCAGCACAAGTGTGTTGAATAACATCAGCTAAAAGGCAATTCAGTGTGGGCTTGTCTTTTGTTTTGAAAGTTAAAACCGGATGTACTTTTAATCTCCCGTTTGACTTCACGTATCAGCGTGACTCTTTTAGCTAGTGTTTGCTGAGCTGTGATTGTTGTTGCAAAGATGTTTGTTCAGCATCTTTTTCACCAGACACTTAACCCCCCATGCCTTGTATACATACAGGCTGTCTGCCGTCTGTTTCCACGCTGTCCACCAGCCGTGGCAGCCTGTCTGAGCCCCAGCGCTCTGTGGCCACTGTCCTACGTGATGTAAACAGAGTAAAAGTACCATGTTGATGGCTACGCCTCCTCTGCTCCATCGCCATCATGGTATTTTGTAGTGAACTGGGATAGTGTATAATTGTTGCTTCTGACTCTTAGTTACACAATCATTGATCAATCTGTTGATCTGTGAGTATATAAAACTATTTATAAGTAAGAACAAGTAGCCCAGTGATGTCTTCATATAGTTTATTTTGTCTGACTCAAAGAAGAAAACAAAGGTGCTCAGTTTAGTGAAGTGAAACAAACAAAAACTGAAATGATCCAGTCATCACATACAAGAAGCTAAATAAAATGTTCTTTTTTCCTCATGAATGTCATTATCAAAAAAGTCATTTGATCAATTCAGGCTATTTATTTATCACAGTATAGTATCAAGATACTTTGCTGGGCATTATTCTATCAAAACATGGTCGCCATGTATTGATTTTTAGTACAAGTTCAACTTTTGGTAGCCTACTAGTCTAATAGAAATAATTTAATTTTCAGTCCACTAGATACATTTTGCTGTAATAAAAGTGATTTTAAGTGAGATGAACAAACTGAAAACTTATCTCAGATATACACAAAGTTTTGCTTTGGGGCATAATTTGCAGTTCATAAAAGGCAATATATTGCAATATATGTTAATGCAATACTCAGCATATTGCATGGCATTTAAAATCGCAGTAATATTGTGTCGTGACTTAAATATCCTGATAATAGAAAATGTTATCGTGGGGCCTGTGATAATTTCCACCCCTTATGTACGTTTAAGCCACCACATGGTCTTTAAGATTTGAGATTGTCTTTAAGGAGGAGAAAAAGATAAAGCAAAATGTATTTGTTTCAATTTTTTTAAAGCAAAGTTTTCAGCATGATTGTACAGGGTTCCCACGGTCATGGAAAACCTGGAAAAGTCGTTGAATTTCCCAGTAACATTTGCCAGGCCTGATGAAAAGTCATGGAAAAGTTTTAAGATTTTGTCCAGGAAAATGTGTGGGAACCCTGTATATATAGTTACATATTTTTAAGCCACCAGATGGTCTGTAATATTTATGTTGTTTATGTTTTTACTTTTTTAAAGCAAAGTTTTCAGCATGATTGTACAGGGTTCCCAGGGTCATGGCACACTAGGAATTTCACATTTCCAGGTGTGGAAAATCATTGAAAGTTTTGGAAAAGTCAGCAAATTTTGTTGTTTGTGTAATGACATTGTCGCGGTAATCTTTAATGAATAACCTTCAATGTAATGTAACAAAAGGTAAATTTATTTTCTGTAGCTGTCGATGTAACGTTGCTCTAATATGCGTCTGTTTAATGTTTTAAAATCCTGTATGATTTATCATTTGTTTTCCCCTGCCTTCAGTTTCTCCCTATCAAATATGCCTGCTTGTTGAAATTCTGTTTGAGCAGATTTTAAGTCTGATATATTTGAAAAACTCCAGGCAAGTGGGTCAAGAAAAAAAAAGATTATTATGGGTCCCTGAAAAGTCGTGGAAAAGTTTGGAAATTTGTCCATGAAAATGTCTGGAAACCCTGATGTAAAATACTCGTGTATGTATGAATGTGTCCTCTCTTAAAGATGTAATTCATGCCAGACGTGTTATTTTTTTTTTATAAAAATCAGGTCGTTTTGTTTATTATGCATCATTGCTCTCTCAAGTTCATGTACTCTAAATTCCTCTTTGTCAGGAAGAACTTAATAGAGATCATGTAGCTGAATAACTGTCCGACAGGAGACATTTCAGCCTTTAGAAAACCCCAGGGTGGAATCTAAGCTCTTTTCTCTCAGCCCTGTTTGCTGGTGCAGACTAGGCACTCTCCTGTTGCACCTCCGCAGCCCTGGTCTATAATTCACTTTGTCTTTACTGGGCCAACATAGCCCAAGAGTATTTTCCTGTGGTCTCTGTGTGTGTGTGTGTGTGTGTGTAAAGGGGAGTGCGCTCTCCCTGCAAGAGCCCCTTTACTTGAGCTTTTGTTTGATGGAAAATCTCATGCCTCAGAGAATCCACATGTCTCGCAGACAGCTGCTGAGCATCCTGTAGTGCACTGGCCTCCGCATGGGTCTGGCTCGCATCGCTGCGCATCTGCTTTGATTGTTGTTACATAACTTGGCATTTTGTCCTTCGTGCTCCCTACCCAGCTTTCACCCCCCCTTACCTTGCCTTCCCCTCAAAGAGAACCTTAGTATTTTTCTCTACCTACACCCACTGCCTTCCACAATGCACTTGCCTTATGCGATCCTGTCCCTACCGTGGGACTGGTGTTTTGCAGAGTGCTATTTGACATCTTATTTGTCTTCTTAGTTTTCTAATGGAGTGGTTCAGTGAGAGTCCACTCTCACATCTGTTATTTCACACCTGATTCTTTAACTGCTGAGGCTGGATTTTGTTTAGTTAATCATTAGACACATTAACATTGCTTTATACAAACACTAATGATATTAAGGATTTGACACATAAGAATAACGATCTTTACGTTTTCTTTTCCTACCAGAAATTGATCTTTGATTCCTGAGATACAGTTCATGTGGTTTAGATTTTGCAAAACTGAAAGTGCTTTGTTTTTTTCCCATCTCTCTGCAGGACCTATTTCCTGTACACAGTCATAAACTGACTCCAACATGGGGGTCAAAACCTTCACCCACAGCTCGACCTCCCACAGCCAGGAGATGCTGGAGAAGCTCAACGCTTTGCGCAACGAGGGTCACTTATGTGATGTCACCATTCGGGTCCAAGACAAGCTCTTCCTGGCCCACAAAGTGGTCCTGGCCTGCTGCAGTGAATTCTTCCGCTCCAAACTGGTGGGCCGGCCAGAGGAGGAGGACAAGTTTGTGTTGGATCTTCATCACGTGACCGTCAGTGGCTTCGCTCCCCTGTTGGAATATGCTTACACGTCCACCCTCTCCATCAGCACGGAGAATATCATCGACGTTCTGGCTGCTGCGAGTTACATGCAGATGTTTGCTGTTGCTAGCACATGTTCAGAGTTCATGAAGTCTAGTATTCTGTGGGGCCCGGGTAACAACAGCAACAATAACAATATATCGGCAGACAAACCGCATGAATCAGCACCAGAGAGCGCCTCATCAAACTGTGCCCTGACGCCGTTGGACGGCAGCGTGTCACCTGTTTCGTCTGACTGCAGCGTGATGGAGAGAAACGTTCCTATATGCCGCGAATCGCGACGGAAACGCAAAAGCTTTGTGACAATGGCATCGCCGGAGAGTCCACTCAAATGCACTACACAGATGGTCACCACCTCCCCTCAGATCCCCAACCCATCCCCTTCTTTCTCAGACAGCACAGCCCAGCCCGTGGAGTCCTCCCTGGCCTTCCCATGGACTTTCCCGTTCGGTATCGACAGGAGGTTCCACTCAGACAAATCAAAGCTCCCGGAGAGCCCTCGTTGTTTAGAGCAGGGCACCCCGGGGACCTCGGAGGTGGTAGTCGGCCGGCGGCTCAGTGACTTCCTAACGTGTGAGAGCTCTAAAGCGGTGTCGTCGCCAGTGCCGGCGGAGGAAGAAGATGTGAGGGTGAAGGTGGAGCGTCTCAGTGATGAGGAGGTCCAAGAGGCGTCCTCGCAGCCGGTCAGTGCCTCCCAGAGCTCGCTGAGTGACCAGCAGACGGTGCCAGGGAGCGAACAGGTCCAGGAGGAGCTCCTCATCAGTCCACAGTCCTCCTCTATAGGTGGGGCTAGACTCCTTTTATATTTCTTTCCATTTAAATGATCCAAAGCATTTCAAATTGACCTCTTAACCTAAAAAACTATTGAGGACTCTATAAGTTGTTTGTCAAAAAAAAAAAAATTGAAAAAAAAAAAACAAAACAGTTGCAGGCAGACTATTCACTCAGCTTATGGAGTTTTAGCATTAGCTTACTAGCTCCAGCTGATGAAATGTGCTCGCAACAATCATTATTTCTGCCACCAAATTCATGTCCGCTCCTTAGACATGAGATCAGCATGTCTTTGTGAAATCAAGGACTCTGTATAAAAGAATGACTAAGAATTTTGATGATAAATGTGCCACCTTTTGTAAACTACACTTCTGTCATGAGAGAGGTAGTTACTAAGGGGAACGGGACGTCTTAAGTAGTTCCATGGATGAAGTTCAATCACACATCAGTGTTACTGTATCTATCACTGTTATGACAGAGGTTGCATCCTGACCCAGTTAGCGCTGTGTTGCTTTGTAAAACGTGCCTCCCTCAGACCTTTTAATGAAAAGAAAAATTAAAACACATGAATTTTTTTCCATCATGGTTAAATTGCACAGTGAGTTTGAATCTAGCGGCGTCCATCCTTAAAGCTGTTTTCAGCCCCCAAAGACCTGCAGGCCACCCCCATCCACCATGCTGTAGACTTTATTCTGTCGTCAGGTGTTCAGCAGACAGCCACACATTAGTAATTTTCTTTCTTCCTCTCTCCAGGGTCGATGGATGAAGGAGTGTCTGAGGGCTTGCCGTCAATGCAGAGCACCTCTAACACTGGAGGCCACGCGGAAGACGATGAAAGGTATCGTGGTCTGTTACAACTTGCAGGGAGGCACGTCGTATGCAGTAAAGAATATATAGACGTAAACCTCATAACTGTGTGTCTGAGCCACACCTGTTTAGATCATAAATTTTGGTGTCATGTTGAAATGTCAGAGACATGATGAACTATAATATGAAGAATGCAGGTTGCTTGAGCCACAAACATGAGTGAAAGATTTTATGTGGAAGGTAACGTGGCATTTAACGGGAAATCCATGAACGTCAACCAATCTGACGCACATCACCATCATTACCAACTTCACAGTGTTAAACAAACATCTTACAGCTTTCTCTGTAATGTCGGGCCTTTCCCAAACCGCCCCCTGCACCCTCTCCTGATCCACTTTCACTCCGTTCACGCAGGGTCCGCCACATTGAGTGCCGTCCCAAACCAACTAGTGAGGAGTGGAAGTGAGTTACAAAACCCTCCAACAGCGAGTCTGCACCGATGTTGTCTTACTGACCATGTGCAGCGCCGTATTGAGTTCGTCATGTAAGACGCTCCGTACAAATAAAGTTCATCGACTACCCTTACAAACGTAACCTGCTCAAACTACCTATTGTCATGCAGACAATTAAATATGAGTGCTACAAATACATCTGAAGAACATAGAACTGGATTAAGCTGTGTTTTTCTGCATGGTTACGAAAAAGTTACGACAGTTCCTCTTCCCCGCCCCAGAGAGGGAAGCTTGTCCTAAAGCTTGCTGCTGTGTTTATGCTCTACACCTATCCTCTCAGCTGTGAAGGTGTCAGAGTGACACTCAAAGACAGAGTGGGAGTGAGTTTTAGAAAGGCCCGCAGTGGTCACTTGACATAATTTATAGTGAACCCTTTGGCCCCTTAAACCTCTCAAGCTATAACCTTTAAGCATGCAAGGAGATTACCCTTGTAGAGTTAGTTTCTTGACATGTCAAAGTAAATGTTTTTATGATTTCAGGTTGTTCGTCCATCTGTATCTGTCTCATTCTCATGAAAGTGATATCTCAAGAAGGCCTTGAAAGAGGTTTCTCAAATCTGGCACAAACATCCACTTGGACTCAAGAATGAACCGAGTCTATGTCCCCTTACTGCTATCTTTGGTGTGTCTCCTCTTGAGGGCAGGCTAACTAAATACCAAGCTGATTTTGTTGCGTTTGCTGCCCTCATAGCCAAATGGTGCATATTGCTAAAGTTGAAGAGCCCTGACCCCCCTGGCACAACTTCTTGGTTAAAGGATTTAATGTCTTTGCTCCACCTAGAAAAAATCACATACACGGTCAGAGGATCTGTGAAAAGATTCCACAAAACTTGGGACCCCTCTCTCCTATATTAACTCTCTAACTCAAATAGACAACTAGGACATTCGGGAAGGTGGGCGGGAGGGTGATTTTGAGGTGATTGGTTCGTAATGTGATGTTTGTTTCTACTTTTGTTCATGGGATAGAAAATTCACACTCTAAAATATATCACACTTCTGTTTTGCAATGAGTACCTGCACAGAATTTGGTGTTCAAAGGTCATTATGCCATCATAATGCTCCATATAATACATTTTTCTGGCCGTTATTCACGAGGTCAGACGTCAGACACTGAATTGGTGATCCTGATCTTGGGTGTCCACCTAGGAACTGTGCTGGTTGCTTAGATCTTCTCCTCTCTCCTATATTAACTCTCGAACTCAAATAGACAACTAGGACATTCGGGAAGGTGGGCGGGAGCGTGATTTTGAGGTGATTGGTTCGTAATGTGATGTTTGTTTCTACTTTTGTTCATGGGATAGAAAATTCACACTCTAAAATATATCACACTTCTGTTTTGCAATGAGTACCTTCACAGAATTTGGTGTTCAAAGGTCATTATGACATCATAATGCTCCATATAATACATTTTTCTGGCTGTTATTCACGAGGTCAGACGTCAGACACTGAATTGGTGATCCTGATCTTGGGTGTCCACCTAGGAACTGTGCTGGTTGCTTAGATCTTCTGTGCTGCTGGGGGGAAGATGTGTGTGAAGCCACCATGTTTTCACAGACATGGATGTAAACTGTAAAAGCAACTTGACTGGTGTGCAGAGGTGGTATTTCTAGTTCTTTCAGTATACCAGTGACTTAACATTCATAGTGGTCCCGTTTCTCCTAAAACGTATGCAAGTAGACAAGCAGATTAATCTTGGACAGTTAATATCTTGTCATGAGAATAAACGTTTTTAAGTATTTAAGTTGTATGTGCTCTTAGTTAATGTTGAAAAATGAATCTGTCCCTGTATGAATATCACTCTGATGTTTGCTCTCTTTGTGTTTCAGGTTAGAAGGTATTCAGTATCCATACCACCTCTATATCAGCCCCTCAGCCAGGCCCGGCACCAATGGCCCCGACAGGCCCTTCCAGTGTCCAACCTGCGGAGTCAGATTCACACGCATTCAAAACCTGAAGCAGCACATGCTGATACACTCCGGTACGTGGAAACTACAAACTGAATCAAGCTTTGAGAAATTACCTTGGGCAACTTCAGAATGTGAATGTCATCTTGTTTAATTTATGTTAGAAACACTATAGATCACAAGCCGTGTCTAAACAAGTATTCATTCACCCACATTCAGCCGCCCCGGGACATTTTCACATTTCATTGTATTACGACAATGTTAAATATAGTTGATGTAATCACCTTATTTGACCCAGATCAACAGAAAGACAGACAAATGTCAGAGATGTTAATACGTTTGGCCAATACCAGACAGCTATTTTGCAGATTCTAAGAACAAATGGACAATAAAAAGATGTTTAGATGAGTACTTTAATTTAGCATTTAGCATTTTGTTCCTTTGACACTGTCTGACTCAAAATGGAGCTTAAATGTCCTGGCACACCAAGCCGGCAATTGGCCGTCAGTCAATGTTGGGCCGTTGGTGAGCATCTGTCGCCCTAGTTGGTGCAGTGTGTCCTGCACTGTTACCCCTTGTTGGCCTCCGTCTGCTTTTTTTGCCCAATTCAGCATGTTTAATGGGCGTCAGGACCGCTGGTGAATGAAATCACTCTGATTGGCAGTTCAGCTCAGTGCACGAGAAGAGAAACGGAAGTGAGGAAGGTAAACAAAGAGCTAACATCAAGAGGGAGTGAGACCAAAACAAACTTGTTATACAAGATAAATTATTTTTCTTTAGTCACTGAGCTCTTTAGAAGAAATGTTTTGTGACATTTTGCGTTGTTGTTCATTGGTGCACGGTAAATATACTCTGTTCTTTCAACATTGGATTGTATTGTTAAAGTACTAACTGGCTAACTAGCATCAAGATGGTCTTTCAGTTTCCCTTTTTGAATGACGATTAGAGACGACCGCCGTCTGCCGGTGTGGAGAGTTATTTCCTCTCACACAGGCACAGAATGTACGTGCTGGTTGGTCGTCAGTCGTAGTCTTTGCGGTGTGTTCTTGTGCCACTTTTTGGCTGAGTCACGGCTACTTCAAGCGAGGCAGCAGGGGGCCTTCATCGCCACTAGTTCTCTGAAGTTAGTTTGGTGTGTCTGGGTCTTAAAAAAGAAAAGTCAAATATATTCCAGGCATTTTAACTTATCAAAACCCAGTACCATAATGCCACTTGTCTACTAACAGTCACATGGGAAATTTGGGTGTATTATGCCTTTTTAGACTTAAAGTTCTCAGCCCCACTCACACTGACTCAATTGACATCACTTGAAGATTTATTAGACTTCCTACAGCTCTCTCTGGAGACACAGAAGGCTTCATACAACTTTTCTGCACATGTATCGGTACTCCCCAAACCTATAACACTCTCTGTATGATATGTATCTTAAGAGTTTCTCCAAGGTGCATTATATTTGTATTTATTTGGATCAGTCTGTATTTATTTGGATCAATTTGTCACATTAAGATTTACGTCTTTTTCAGTGTCTATTAGGGAAGAAAAAAAAACGCCAATTTACATCCACTGTGAGTCGATGTTCAAAAAAAGTAAAGAATTTATCTTAGGGGGAGAAACCCATTCACAGGCTGTGCATCTTGCGTATTAGGAAATTTCGAGGGAACTTTTGAAAGCATGCCATTATAAGATGTTTTGGATGTTCTGTCCTCAGTTATTTTTAGCTCATGAAGACACTGTACAAACTATCGTGCTGGCACTCTTCACTCATATTACAACACATCTTGCATTTCAAATATTTTGTTACATCATAAGTTAAGTGAAATTGGAAAACAGGTTTGGAAGCTCAGCAGATGTCCTGAGATTGAAAGGGTACTAAATCACAACCACTGCTTCTCCACCGAGTTATATCTACAGAACATTAAACACACTGGTGTTTCTGGTGGTTTAAATCACCTGGTCTGTTTGTTTTGGAGAGGAAGAGACCTCTGTGGATAATTTGGCTGGTGATGAAAACCTCCTGAATGTATGGATCTTATGTTATTAGAGAAAAAAGGTGACCACACATCAGCATGTGTTGGTTTACATTTTTGAGGAACTGCAGTTTGAGCCCCAGATGTTGCTTCTTGGTGATGCTAATGCGCAGATCAACTGAACTCAGTATTTTTCTTTTCTCCCCCCAGGCATTAAGCCTTTCCAGTGTGACCGCTGTGGGAAAAAGTTCACACGGGCCTACTCCCTAAAGATGCATCGGCTGAAGCACGAAGGTAAACGCTGTTTCCGGTGCCAGATTTGTAGCGCCACATTCACGTCCTTCGGTGAATATAAGCACCACATGAGGGTCTCCCGACACATAATCCGCAAGCCGCGGATTTACGAGTGCAAAACGTGCGGGGCCATGTTCACCAACTCTGGCAATTTAATTGTACACCTGAGGAGTCTGAACCATGAGGCATCCGAACTAGCAAACTACTTCCAGAGCAGGTGAGGAGTCTGGGGACGCTGACCCCCATCATTTACTCAGATCTCACCTGGATCAGACAATTCAGTTCAGATTCTAATACCTGAGGTTCATTTGATCGTTTTTCCTTTGATGACTTTGGTTGTGTAGAATTGTTTTGAGATGATTGCAATTGATTCGAATGCTCTGATCAAGTGTACCTGAAGTATTTGACTGCATTTATTGGGGAGTTTTAATTTCACTGATTTAAAGGAATAGTTTGACGCCTTCGGAAATAGGCTTATTCATTTTCTTCCCAAGAGTTAAATAAGAGGATAATACCACTCAGAGAGAGTGTTATCAGTCATCTCATGTGACTCTCAGGAAGAAAGCGAATAAGTGTATTCCCCAAAATGTTGAATCATTCCTTTAACATTGCAAAGAGATGGTAAATACTATGAATTTCCATGAGATGTGAGGATGAAGTCAAGCACACAATATGAAATGAGTTAGGTTTTCTGAATACACTGCCCAGTTGGAAACAAAAACACCTTAGCTTTACCTTACCTTACCTTTAGTGTTGTTTAAATCACTCACTGTGTAGTCCTGCTCTTTGCTCATGAGGGAAACACCTTCACCTTTCAAACACTCTCAAACGTTGGACCTTACAATAGCTGCAAAACACTTAAATCATTTTTGTTTCAACCAAACGAGTGGGTTGTTTGTTTTTATCAGCAGCTCTGCCCGCACAGCCTCGTGAAAGTCAGAACACAGTGTCTTTATAAAGTGGAAGAGTGTTTTTATTTCCCAGACTTTTCCACTTCTTAATCAACTCAAGCCCTCACAGGTCGGCAGGACTCAAATGGGCCATTGACTCCTCAAGAGTTTTATAGTAGAAAGTCTACGCCTGAGATCATAACGGTGTGGAAAATTCTCTGGCAAACCAGTCAGACTCTTAACTGCCATCCTCAGTCTTCACATAAAAAGATATGTTAACTATGCTGTATTCTTTTTCCGGGGAGTTGCTGATTTGCAGAACAGTATGTCACATTCAGCTGTCGTCTGTGCTTCAGAGGACAGTTACACTTGACCTTAACTATTTACTCTGGATTCTGCTCCGTGTCCTGCTGTGTTTCATAGTCTGTACATTAGGGATGCACCGATATGGATTTTCTTTCAACTGATCATGATAACCGATATCTACCTGCTTCTCATGTCTTATAACTGATAGGATAACCAATAACTTCACATTTTTGTACTTTAAAGAGAAGTGTATAACCTGTAGTTCAAGTTCACCTGAGGGCAAGAAAGGCTACGATGTAGTGAGAAAATATTCCATAGCTCTGACCTAACCAAACCTGACTGACATCACTAGTGTGAACAAATACAAAGAACAGTGGTGGCTTTTCCATACCTGCCAATAATCAGGCCTACCCTCACTATGCCTGCACCCATATAACCCTACACTACAGATGAACATAATGAATACAAAGATGTGAAAGTAAAATGACTTTTAATCAGTATTAAATTTATAGTTAATGGTAAGACAGAGGGAGATTATGGAGCCTACTGTTTAATTCTCTGTTTCTGTAAGGAGAGACCAGGGGCCTCATGTACAAAGACTTACGTGGATTTCCTACTGAAACATGGCGTACGCTTAAATCCAGAAAACGTCGTACGCACAAAAATATCCAGATGTATGAATCTGTGCGTACACATGAATCCAAGCACATTTCCTTTGTACATCCCAATCAACATGGAATTGAGCGCACATGTTGGAGTACCTGGCCCCTCCCTGTCCACGCCTCCATTTAAATATGCAAATCATATTTAAATGAACCCTGCACCTGAGATTCCCCTGTCTGCACGATCAGAAAACTAAAACAAAAGAATGAGTAAGACGGGAAAAAAGAAAAACTTCACAGAATGCGAAATGGAGATGCTACTCACTGAAGTGGAAGCGTGCAAAAATGTACTTTTTGGCACGCTGTCCTCCGGCATCAATACTAAACATAAGCGGAGTGAGTGGGAGTGTGTGTGTGAGGCTGTCAATGCTGTGGGGACAGAAAAGCGTACACACGCAGAATTAAAAAAGAAGTGGTCCGACATTAAGGTGGATGTGAAGTGGAGGACGACTGCCCACCGCCAAAGTGTGGCCAAAACAGGCGGGACGACAGGAGAGGAGGAGCTCACCCCGTTTGAACAGAGAGTCGCCTGGGGTCAATTGAAAGCAGACAAATAATTATGTGAACTGGATTTACAGTTTCCATTTGTTAATTTTATACACCACTTACACGGATCACACACTATTGTTGTAAACGAATGCAGAAGTGCACCAGGGAAAAGGTGTGACTGATTAAGAAATGTCACACTTTACACACGGGTTTATTGATATGAGTACTTTACACACAGAGACAATCAGGGGCTTGTTAGAAAGCTCTGAAGCTGTAGTTTAACCAGCAAAAAACAGAAAGTCACTAACTTTAACCACTGACTAGTACTGATGCTGTGAAGACAGGATAATATTTGGGGGCGCACATGCTCAGTGCGCATCAGGGGGATTAATATTAGGACAATTAAACAAATAAATTATTTACTCACAAGAAGCCACCCATCGCGCGCAGTTCCAGCTAGTAGTCTGTTCCCAACCATGCTGTTACTCAGAATGTAGGCTATGAATCGTGCGTTGAACCAGGCCACCTCACCACAATGTTGATCAACTGCATTTGCGCATCACATATGATCTGTACATTGATCGAATGAAAATGCTTCCTGTCGACATAAACACATTCATCCTGTGATGGTGCTTTTGTACTATAGCCATGTGTGTGCAGTCAATAGCTCCGATAACGTTAGGAAAACCGGCTGTCACTGCAAATTGCGCTTTAATGTTGGCCTGTTCAGCTGCATTGTATGGGAATTTGATATACCTGGCTGACATGCGGATAATTCCGTCCCACACAGCTGGCATGGCTCGGCTCAGGGTCGACTGGCACAGTCCCGATCGGTCAGCCAGCTCCCTCTGGAATGCCCCTGTTGCTAGGAAACCCCAGTGTGGTCAGCACCTGTATGGATACAGGCAGCGCATGGCTCCTCGCCGTGTCGCTCTGCCGGCTGCAGCTCTGCGCACAGTTCCAGGAGGATTGGCCTCGGGAGCCATCTGTCTCTGAACACATGCTCTCTTCGTATTCCGCCATTTACAAATCTTCTAATACTGCTAAAGCAGCCGTTGTTGTTAACGGTATTTTCGGCACCACTTTGCGCATGCTTTTATATCGGCTCATCTAATTAAAGACACATGGGTGTGTTAATTGTTCATCAGTGTTAATTGTTCATGTTTCTCTGATGTGCACATCACTCTGAGGACTAATTGTTTTCACATTTATTTATTATAACAGTTTCCCAGCATCACCTCTAAGTGTCGCCAAAGGATCAACAGCTGTAGAAACGTGCGTACGCCAGCCATGGAGTTGGCGTGAGGCACCGCACATTTCCACGGTCATTTCACTCTTGATACATCTGAACTTTGCCGTGGAAAAGGGCGTACGCCACGTTTTTGTGCGTATGCACCCTTTGTACATGAGGCCCCAGGGGTGTATCATATCATCTCGTTCACGATATTAATGGTGTAATTTTTTAACGTAATTTTTCTAACGTCATACTGTTACCCACGACAACAACAAACATGGCTGAATGTGTAATTATTATTACTCGCGGTGGTTCCAAAAAGAGGAGCAGCTTCAGTAGTGTGGAATAAACTGTGGCGTCCTGAATGTTTTATGAACAGCCCCGGACTTCTCAGACTCTTTTAGTGACTTGATTTTGTCATTAAGCTTCAGTAATGTAAACCTACATGACGCTTGCAGCTCGATTAAAAAAAAACTCCATATATGTGACTGTGTGATAGTTGTGGTATCATAACAGCCTGTCACAGGTTACAGCGTGATGATTAGAGGAGAAATGGCAGAGCATAAAGGTCCAGACACAGATACAGATAATTGCTAACTGTAGCATCTCGTGGCTAGTGGTTATTAATAAATTTAACAACAGAGTCGAGCCTTTTAAAATCTTGGTGTTGGATAGTATCCGCTGCTGCTAATTAGCTCGTGTTAACACTGGTCCTTCAGCGCTGTGTCTAACCTGTGTCAGGAGGTCAGAGATCAGACCCTCGGCGCAATCCTGTTGTCTTCCTCTCACAAACCAAGTTTAAAGGTACGTGCACCGCCACCCACCATGTCAGGTGTGTAGATGCTGCCCTTGTTAAAGCTCCAGTAGGCAACATTGTTTTGGTATAATTGCGGGCTGCTGCGTGGTGAGGGAGAGCGAGGCTCGGGAGTATGTGCGGGGCTGCGAGGGAAGGATGGGGCGGGCTGCTGCGCGGTGAGGGAGAGCTGAGGCTCCCAGAGAGGGAGAAATAGAACCAAGTAGGATAAAATACTCCCGTGCTCGTCTGGTAGGAGGGGCTCAGGGCGGAGACGAACGAAACCTAACTTAGATGAGACTCAAAAATCAACCGTTTTCAGGCTTTCTGCCTACTGCAGCTTTAAGTCAATGAAAGCAGTCTGGCTTCATATTATCGGCGCTATTTACTGGCTATGATTTTAGTTATCGGAATAATGCATTAGTATGAAAATGTCCCCATATCGGCCAATAATTTAAGGGACAGATATATATCGTGCATCCCTACTGTACATGTTAAGTTGCAGGACAGGGGACTCTGATACATACAGCCATGGTCACACTGTGCAGTCACACATTTTAAAGGACCTAGGAGTTAAAATGTAATTGTGTAGAGTATTGTCACATGAAGAGCAGGAGGGACTGAGCCAGGCTGGGAATACATAAGCGTATATATTCAAAATTCATCTAAGAGTTAAGGCAACACTCATCTCAGTGTTAGTGGATGTTAGATGGTTGTTTATCCATGTGCGTTTGTCTAATTGGGTGTTATATGAGGCATTTGTATTGACACATAATCCTCTGGTCCACTAAACATGTTGGCAACATTTAATGTAAACAACCACCCTAATCCACTAATTACACTTAAGCCATCACAAAAAGTTGTTGCCAGTGCATCTTAGATTCCTCAGTTAGGCCTGTTGTGGCCATTTGCACTAATTGGTACCACCCAAGATGGCAGATTCTGGTTTGGTATTTTGAAAAAGTCTGTGTCTGTAGGTGATATTCAAACATGATAACCCTTCACTAGAGGCAGCTTAGTCTCAGGTATCAACCTTCAGTGACACCAGCTGTTAAACCAAAGAGTGACAAATTCTTTTTACTTTAATCAGACAAAAAATGAATTAAATTTTATACATTTTAGGCCTTAAAAGTCATTAAATTGTCTTAAATTTGAATTTGTGAACCTCTAATTCCCGCAAATATTTATCTAATTTCATTTATCTTTATTTTGATTTCTTTTTGTCACAATGATTGGAGCTCTTCTCCCTCAAGATCTCCACATTTCTGATGTTACAAATCTTTAAACCTACCACTGAATATAACACTGTATTTCTACCATCAGTCTTACATTTGGTTCAGTTATCTTGAAAATTTAAATGTCTGATTCATTTAGACAGTCTGTAATATCCATTCTCCAGAACTCTGTTTAATGATCATCTTCTTTGCCATATTCCTCCGTCTCCCACTGATCCCTGCAGTTTATAACTTGCACCTTTCTGTGTACTTTAGTTTGTTGGTAAGGTCTAGCAGTCTGGAAGTGTGCAGGTCCACACACATTTGCAGACCATAAATTCCAGGATGTACATATTTATACTATTTTGTTATTAGAGCAAGATGGTGAACATTTATTTGTTGTATTGCACCATCATCTGCACAAAAGCATGCTTATAAATGCACGCTAATATGCTAATAAATGCTCACCATCTTGCTCTAATGAAATAGTATAAATATATATTTCTAGATATTTGGGCTCCTCACTGAAATGGATGAGAAATGTACTGCAATGTTTCCTTCATCATTTTGACCCTGATAAAGGGCTCAAGCCAAAACCTGTTGATCCTACAATGAAGTTGTTCTGTGTACTCTAAGTGTTGCTGGAGTTTTGAATTCTTAAAAAAAAATGTATTATTATCTTCCAGACAGTTGAATTGAGAAACAAAAGACAATAACTAAGAGACACAAAACTCAACCAAACCAAAAGACATAACAGAAAAGGGGGAGTTACGTTGTAGGGATGGAGAGGGGGGATTGGGATTGGGATTGGAAAGGAGTAGCAGTTTATTTAAATCCTGGTCTAGATTGAAATGATATGCTACGCTTGATGTTGCAGTCATTATTATTAACATTAATTCAATGAAATTAGTTTTGGTCCTTCAGATAAGCCATATTTTATTTGGAACAAAGTCTCTTTGTCTCGATGGTAACCCCAGATTTGCAAAAACTCTGGCAAGATTTCATGTTTCAAGCGATCACTTAAATCCTTTCTATTCAAACCCTAACCAAGTGCTTTTTGTACCTGTACAAAATAAAAATTAAATTGTCTTACTAAATGTGGAAGATCTACATCTTAAACTGTGTTCAATATAATGTTCTCAGTGCCACTGTGCTCAACAAGGCAGCACACAACAGGCAACATCCTGTCTGCCCCTCCTCTCCCCAAACCAAAACATTATACTACAGTAAGACACACTGGGAGGCAGCTACGCTAAGCTAGCTCGCTGCAAGATGGTTAATAACGCCACTGCCAGACCAGAAACAGAAGATCTTCCGATAACCACAGGTCTGGCGTTTAGAGCCTCTTCGGTTTCACTGTTTGCTTCAGGCTGAGAGAGTGAAAGGTACATCAGTGACGTCTGTTTGACTTGTGTTTATATGATTGTGTCATTTAACGGAGATGTTTATTGACTTATTTATTAGATTAAAAGAACTCTGAGAGCTTGTGGCACGTAGCAAACTCACTGCTGACGCACGGTGGGCGCAAGAACCGACACTGATACTATGTGCTCTTATATCAGTAGTGACGTAGTATTTATATAGTAGGGAAGAGGTTATGTTAAGGATGACTCCGGTGCGTCACCAGGCATGCTGTTACGCCCACACAAAAATCCTGGACACAGAAATGGTGAAAAACAGTTTAATGATGTGCTGCACAATTTTCAGACTTTTCATGTTTTCAACAAGTAGTTTAAATGTTTAAAGGTTTGCAGCACAGGACACTAAACTATAACATGATTATAAATGTATCAAGCAGGGTTGAAACAATTAAAAATCTTTGTGGAGGGAGTTAAAGTTGTTTTCTGTGGCCTCTCAAATTAATCAAGGGCTGGAAAATGATTTAAATCATTTTATTTATTTAGGCTGTTAATCTTATTTATGCACAGAGCATCAACAGAGTGGCTGAAGGAGGGAAGGAGCGAGAGACACTTTGCGTTATACACGTCTTGTATATGAAACGTCTTGTCGCTGAATGTTTTAAACCGATCTGTCGCCTGCAAACAGGCGCTGACTCAGTGTCACGCAATAGACTACAACCACCAGGAAGAAACTAGTAGTGCAGCGCTGTCGTGTACGTGTACTATTGCAGTAACTTCATTCATCTCACAGACTGATTTAGCGTAGCACATGTAACTTATAGACCGAAGTCACACTGAGGACAAATGAAGAGACAGATTAAACAGAGGAGCGGCTCTGTGTCTCTGAGTGTTGATGAAGAACTTGTGAGAGAGGAGAGATGCTCACTGGTATGTGTTGTGTAAGGCAACTTGACACTGAGTGTGTTTACATGGACAGTTTAATTCCCTTTTCATTCGGAATGAAAGTTCATTCCTATTAAAAGTGATCTTGTAAATACCTAATTCGGAATGAAAATGGCCAATGCGATTGAAAATTCAATCCGATATAAGGGGCTGGAATATTCCGTTTCTAATTCAGAATGAAAGAATTTCTCGCACTTGTATACACTCATTTCTCTTTAAGTTCATTCCGGTCTTTGTGCGCATGCTCGTTTCCTTGCCCTTCTGGCGCGGTGACGTATATAGCGCGCATAGCAACGGGCTGAGATAGAGCAGTCAGACTCGTTGCACTCACCGGTTTCCATTCACCACAGCACGGTCTTCTATCTCCCTTCAACCTTCTACCTCCCTTCTCCTCCTCAACAGACGAAGCATTAGCAGAACAAGGTTGTTGTCGTACTGCTGCTTCAAGAATATAAGCACAGCAAGCCTGAAAAAGGCTCTAAGAACGCCGTCGTCAAGCATCTTGTTATCCGGAGCGAGGACTACAGTGTTTTCTTTTGGTAAACGTAAACACACAATTTCAGCCCCGTCCCCTATCCAATCAGAAACCTTCCCTGCCCCAAACCTCGCGTGGACCCGAATGAAGGCGATTAAACTGATCTCTCATGTAAACCATCATTCGGAATGAATATTTCCCATGTAAACTACCTGGAAAGACTTTAATTCCGAATGATTTTATTCCGATTTATTTAATTCCGAATGAGAAGCCATCATGTAACTGCACCCACTATCTTGATATAAACGGTGTTGTCTAAATTTATATCTTGCTCTAAAATAGATCGATATATCATACATTTATCGTACATTATATCGCCCAGCCCTAGTCACACTCCTACCATAAAATGAGACAAAAAAATTATGAAGCTGCTCACAAGAGTTTTGCAAATCTTGGGTTGCCATCCAGCCATCACCATCTCCTTCTGTCTTCTCTGCTTCTCTGGTTAGAGTTAAAATTTAAACTGTCCGAACCCAGCTGTATCCCATCTTGGCATCATCACACTTGTTCTTATATTTTGAGGCATTCTGTTAAAAGACAGCCAAACAACGGGGACAACAATATAACTTACTTAGATAATGATTCCTGAAGACATTAAACATCACAGTTTGACAGTGTTTTTACTGATCAGGTTCTAGTTATCAGTTCTCTCTGATATAGAAATCTGTGTCTCTGTCTCATGTATGTTTGTGAAAATGTTTTAAGTTGTCAACGTGCAGTTTAAAGCAAACATGAGGTAGTAAACGACAGGACATTGAACTCCTCTCATTGTCTTCGTCACTGCAGTGATTTCCTCGTGCCCGACTACCTGAGCCAGGTACAGGAAGAGGAGGAGGCGCTGGGAGTCCAGTATGAGCTAGAGGAGTCCCAACATCACCCCGTCTACCCGGGCAGCACCTCCACCTCCACCACCACTGCAGCCTCGTCCTCCTCCTCAGTCCAGATGCCCGTCATCTCCCAGGTCTCCTCCTCTACCCAGAATTGCGAGAGTTCCTCCGGCTTCCTTTCACCCGAGCCCCTGGACCCCCTGGAAGCCCCAGCCTCCCTCAAGATGGATGCCGACGAGAGGGCCGCCATGACAGAGGAGACCAAGATGGACACAAGTGTAGGAGGCAGTTCCCCGGAGGTGTTTGAAGAAGAGCAGCAGCATGCCCAGGCCAAGGAGCTGGCTTCCATTACCATCGAGTGATTCAAGCCTTCTACTTGCCCATCATGTCTTATTTTGCAGTCATGTCATATGGGAATATGTGTTGAGTCGCCCCAGCGGCTGTAAGGGACAACTCGGACGCGTGGACATGTTGAAACCTCATGTGAAGCCATCAAGACGCCAAGTTTTCTGAAGACTTCAGTTGCCTTGATGATGATTTTCCACATGCAACACAGATTGCACTTATTGATTTCTTGTTTTAGAACAAACCAAATCCAGCAAAGTAAATGATACGTTTCTTTGTTTTCTCTGAAATCATTTCCCCCGAAACTTGACTGAAGCAGTCTCTCTGTTGGTGCCGTGAGATTTCAGTAGGTTCACTCCAACACCAGACCTGAGTTTCAACGTGGTATTTTTCAAGTGAAGCTAGTGAACAGTATTTTTCAAGAGTCATTTTTAGGAAGGTTGTTATTTTTCCCATATGACGTGAACGCAGCACTATCTAAAGTCATTTCTGTCTTAGCCAATTTGAGGTCTGTTAAATCCAAGCCTTGCCCAACTTATGGAAAGTGCCTGAGAGTTCCCATTGTAACAAAGCAACGTGTAGAGGAAAAAGAGGTCTTGACTTTGCCAACAGTGACAAATCAAGTCTTTGCAAACTGAGCTAAATATAAAAAAAACAAACATTGTATTTCATTTGTAGTGATAATGCTAGTTTGTATGGGCAGAGACTGTGTTATTCCTTCAGTGCCGTCGCTATAGGCAAACTGTTAAATGTCAATATTATCTATATTGCAATAGCTTGTACTGTAGTTTTACTATTTGAATGCTGTGTATGTTGGGTGTTGTGAAATATGATATGTCTGGTGTGTGTATGTGCATTTCTTTTTATCTACATGAACACAGTACATTTCATTTTTTAAATGTTTAAAACTTGAAATTATATTGACAGAGTATTCCCTTAAGACGTTTGTGCAGTATATCATTTTTCTGACCTATTACAAGTGATTTTTTTTTTCTTCTAACTTTTTAAATGAACACTGTTGTTAAATCAAACCTCACATCTCCAAAAAAAACTAAACGCAAGGAGTTTAGTAAAACTTGGATCAGCACTGATGCAGCTTTGGTTTCAAAATCCAACCCAGTAGATTAGAAAATAAGACTGAAATTTATGTGACACACAAATTTGGAGCGTGGTGGTTTATTCAGGGTTCCCACGGTCATGGAAAACCATTTCACAATCTTACGTTCAAGGCCTGGAAAAGTCGGAATTCGTACAAAAGTCATTTAAAGTTTTGGAAAAAACTTTTGGAATTCAATTGTTTGTAATGAAATTAATTGTTACAATAGACAGGTGGATATTCTCATTTATCCAGGTCATAGGATAACATAGGTCATGTTTGTCTGACCAGGCTGGAATTAGTCTGACAAACTGGTGTGGAAACAACCCAGGTATGTAACCTCTGGGGAGGTCTTCACAAGGCCAATGATGTCATTGGTTCGTTAGTGCTCCAATGGTGTGTCAGCGACGGTCGTTGAAACTCCTGCTGCAACAGTGGTCGTTGGAGTCGTTAGAGTCACATGAGGCTATTTGTGAACGACATGGTTGTTCACAAATGGCCTCATGTGGCTCTGACAACTCCAACGACCGTCGTTGACACACCATTGGAGCACTAACGAACCAATGACATTCCAGCCTAGTCAGACAAGCATGAACTGATGAAGAGGTGAAACGTCTTCTAAGATAAAACTAAGTTCAGTTGCATTCGATTCAGTTGCCTTGAGATAACTGTTACAATAGGTTTCTGGGGATAACCTTCCACATTATGTAATATAATGGTGAATTTATTACATGTAAGTTAGCCGTGGGCATGACGTAGCTCTCGTTTCAGCATCAGCATTGCGATGTGGAATAGTCACATCGAAGGACATGTAACGTCAAGTAAGGCAAATTAACTTAAACAACTTAATTGATGCTTTATACAAATTGAAAACTAACAAGGTTCTCATTCTCCCTGACTCCAAACCTTCTGCTTTTAGACGTTACTTGTATATGTGACGTAGTGTGGTGGTGTTTGTCATGGGAAGTCCTTGAAAAGTCATGGAAAAGTCCTGAAATTGTGTCCATGAAAGCGTGTGTGAACCCTGAACATTCCCAAATGGGCTCTAAGATAATAATAATGTAGCATTTCATCCCAGTTGAACTTCGGCCTGTTTGTCAAACGGCTTTTATTTTCAGTTTTAACATCTGTTTGTGTTCTGAGTATTAATATGTGACATGGCTTTCAATTTTTTCAGTCGTCCTGGTTTACCAACAGGTACACTGCTTATACTCTAGGATATTGCATGACTGTTGAAGTGATGTTTTCACTTAGGTACAACATGATTGTCTTTTGAAAGTTTCATCCTCGTGTGACTTTGTGAGTGAAAAACCACGACGATTACGTTCTAGGTGTGGATTAAACCACCAGCATTCTGTTTGTTTTTTTGTTTTTAAACCTAAGTTGTCACAAAGGGGGAAAACTACATTGTGAAAAATTCCCTGATGAAAATGTAGAAAAAAAAGTAACTACGTCTGCGGCCGGGGAAGCAGGAAGTGATGCAAACAGATAATGATGGCTGTCTGTGATGGCCGGTTTACAGTCAGCACAGATGGTATGTGATAATGTTGCTTTAAAAGTAATAGGAGCGTGCTCGTGAGTGAATGCAAATACTGTGAGTTGAATCATTGTAAATGATAAATATATTGCGTTAGGCGAGAGCTTATCGTTCACCTTAACTGAGAGCACGGTTTGGTAGTTGACGTTATTAATTTAATTTCTTTTTTATGGGTCAAACTTCCAACTCCTGTTACCTGTGTTGTGCCAACATGGTTGTAATTGTCTACTTGGACATTGTCGTGCCTGTATTTTAGAAGATAATGACACCCATGGTCGTAACCCATGAGTTGAATGCTACTGACTGTGACTGGGTTTGTTGTTTTTTGATTTCCTGTCGCCCCCTGAAAGTCGTACAAAGAGCCAACATTGAGGACTATCCCAGCAGGATGTAGGACCTCACATACAGGGTTGATTGTAAATGTAACGATGAATACTGTTGTGACGAGGGTGTCCCGATCATTGAAATTCACTGAGAGCTGTCTTAATAAGAGCTTCGTCACCCTGCGCCATCCTATCAGTCACTTTTTCAAAGTTGTGCCATCTGCCCTTTTTATCTGGGTACAAATCATGCTTTTTCCTACAGGACCAAATGTTCTCTATCTCATTGGGGATTTGCCATGGCAATCAGTAATTGCACATAATAAAAGAAAGAGATAATCATTCTAAGTGGTCCATGCTATTTAGCAAAGGGGTCCTGCTGTTTTCGCCCCTTAAAACACTGTATGATGTTGTGCATTTAAGAGGCTAGCCTTAGTAAACGGACCTATTAACTCTAGTTGCACAATATCACAAATTTAAAAAAAACGTTTTTCTATTCTCCATTTGTACGTCATGCTTTTCATCTGTTGTGTTTGGTGTCTGTATTCAAACGACTTTTTTATAATGAAATGCTGCTGTTTGTCGAAACGCAAAAGTGCCCAAAATATTTTTGTGAACCAATGGTGTGCAATAAATGGACAGGTGTTGTTTTAAAAAAAGATTTCATTTTGTCTTTGGAATGGTGAATTATATATATATATATATATATATATATTAAAAAAAAAATAAAAACAAGAAATAAAGAATGTATAATTTTGTTTTACTCAAATGTGACTGAAGGTGAATCAAATAGGCAAGGACCCCATTTGATCTGTGAAACAAGGAACAAAGCTTTGATATCAAACGACTGGTTCTATTCAGCTCCTTTCTGTTTGTTTTCGGAAGTTGCATGTTCATATCGTTCTGTGAAGTGGAGAGCATGTCTTCAGTTTCTGATGCATTCTGTCAAGGCCTTATTTGTCGATGACTCTTCATCCAGCGTAGCTTTGATCTGTTGTTCAGCATGCCCTCTTCTGTTCTGTACGTTCTCCCTTTTATGTGCAATGTTTTAAGATATCTTGATTATATACAAGACATGCCTTCTCAGTGTACACTTGATGTTGTATATGTTTTCCAGTCCTTATGGTTTATTTAAAAGTAGGAAAATGTAAGAAAAAAACACGGTAGCTCTTCATAATAGCATATATATTTTTGGTGACTTTTGTATTATGGTTGCTGTTTCATGGCATCTTTGGATATTCTTGTTAAATGTGAATAGAACAGCTTAGTTTGGGAGTTTGGGGGGCCTTGGTAGTCTTCACTTTGTGACTGTCTGCAGTGTGTGTACATATATAAATATACAGTATATACACTCATACTATGTTGCATATTCTTTATACTGTAGGCTACTTGATTACAACCTGCTTTGAGACAGATGTTGTATTTTGTGTCTTTGATACTGTATTTAAACTGTAGTTTGGAGAAACTGTACAAAAACATCCCAGATAGTAATGCAACCTGCACATTGTATAGGGAGAACTGACGTTTGTGGTGTTGAGTGTTTTAACTGGATCATATTCCACAGTTGGCTGTTCAAAACTGACAAGACCACTCTGTATTTTAGAGTTTATGGTTGTTCTGAATCTTTGCTAGTGTTCTGGCTTTGCAGTCCTGTTATTAAAGAGTCGTTTTTGTAAAAGTATAAAATGTAAATAAAAAAATTATGTCAGAATAAGTATAAAACCTGTCTGAAGCTGTTTTTTGTCACTGAAATATCAGTTAAGTTGAAGTACAAACACTCTGCGTTATCACAAAGCAAATGCTGTTTTTAAATGTGTACAAGTAAGTAAGTAAATCTTTATTTATGTAGCACCTTTCACAGCTGGAAGTCACAAAGTGCTTCACAATAAAAATACAGTTAAATAAACAAACGGCAAAAGATACAGTGCAACAGAAAAAACAATCTATATACATTCTATATAATTATTCACAATTGTCCAAATGCCTGCCTAAAAAGGTATGTCTTTAAGTGCACCTTAAACATATGGACAGAGGCTAAGGATCTCAGGTCCAAGGGCAGGGAATTCCAAAGCTTTGGGGCCACAGATTGAAAAGCTCGGTCACCTTGAGTTTTCAGCCTCGTCTGAGGTGCAACCAGGAGCCCCTGGTTAGAAGACCTCAGTGACCGGCTGGTGACATAAGGGTTGAGGAACTCGCAAATGTAAGCGGGGGCTACTCTGTGGAGGGCTCTGTATGTCAGGACCAGGACCTTGAATTGGAATCTAAAGTGAACAGGAAGCCAGTGCAGGGATGCCAGGATGGGGGTGATATGGCAAGACTTATGTGACCGAGTGAACAACCTGGCAGCAGCATTTTGGACAAGTTGTAAACGGTCCAGAGATGTTTTACTGAGGCAGGTGAACAGTGAATTGCAATAGTCAAGCTGGGATGAGAGAGGCAAACAAGAGGCAAACAAGGAAAAAGCTTGAGTTGCTGCAGTTTAATTATTTTATTAATATCCACTCATTGAAGTAGCTTAGTGCTTTATTAAAGCCCCTACAAGGAACTTTCATTCTGAGTTGATTTTGGTGACCCTGTGGACAAAAGCAGTAGTGTTTTGCCGGAATGAAGCCTACATTTCCCATGAGCTCTAACGCGTATTGTCGTAAAGACGCTTACCTGGCTCGCGCGCGTGTTTGTTTTGGGGATGAATGAAACAACAAGACAGGAAAACTTTGCCCCCTCTCCTATCGGGGATCCCAGCTCACCTCTACAGCGCCCCAGCTCCACCTCTCCAGCGTAAGTGCCACTGCCGCCTTCTCGGCACTCGCTGGACCCTGTCGACGCCTGGCTGGTACCTGTCGTCGGCCCTAATGAGGTGTTCCAGCCTGCTCTCCTCGTCCCCGCTGCCGCAGGGTGAATCTGCGCAACCTGCGGCCTCTGTGTGTGGCTCCCCGGACAGCTAATGCCATGGACCCGCCGGCTCCTGCCAGGATTGGGCTAGTAAACGCTAGATCGCTAGCGAACAAAACGTTTATCCTGAAGGATTTCCTGACTTCCCGAGGATTGGATTTTCTCTGTGTGACTGAGACGTGGCTGACTGTTGGTGAGTCCAGTGCTTTCACAGAACTTTTACCCGATGATTGCTGCTATTGTAACTCCCGCCGGACTTCGGGTCGAGGAGGAGGAATAGCGACTATTTATAAGAGTCACTATAAATGTAAGCAGCTAGGTAAGATGACGTGTGCCGTCTGAGTGCCATAAATCGTTTCGTCCTGGAAGTGACCTGGGGCGGACCCGGAGACAGTTTCCTAAAGGTATGGATATACACTATATAGAAATAGCTTATCTTCACACCAATGGTCTCATTTGCTGTTGTAGGTCACGCACAGACATCAGCAGAAACAAGAGACTTTTGCATATCCAGTTAAAAGTTCCTTGTAGCGGCTTAAAAAAAGAGCTGCTGAGCTACTTATAACTCCTGCTAACAGGACTCTGTTACAGTTTTTCTATGTTGGTATATGACCGGGATTTGCCGTTTGGCCATTTGATTCAAGACACTTTCTGTTGTGTTTCTCAAAGTCAAGGGTCCCTCCTTAGTAGGATGCGTCCTTCCAGGGAAGGAGCCTGCAGAGGCAAGGCAAGAGTCCTCCCTATCATTCAGTGAACACACATTAGAACAGGCTAACGAGTGTCCCCAGGTGTGTGTCATTAACCCTCAGTGGACTGAGGAGGTTTCAGGGTAATGTTGTCTCTAATGTTGTACAATTTGAACAAATGTAAGTAGTATTTTTTCAGGGAGAATATTTCTGGATTATACTTAAAAACAAACAAACAGGTAGGCTAATTAAACTTTGTGGCATTTAGCACTCCGTCCCTCCTGTAAATTATTAATTTAAACACTTTTATGTTTTATCTAAATTGACTTTGAGAAATACCCATTAACTGAAACTTTGCGTTAGTTCATGCAGGACACAGACATCATATGTCTCAGCTGTAATCAGCTGACAGCTAGCTAACTTACAGTGTGAGGGGCGTGGTCTTTCAAAAAATTTTGGAAGTCAGTTCTGGCCATATCTTATACATGGCACCTTAAAGACTGATAAAGGATTTCAAGGGTATTCTAGCTGTCACGCTGTGATAACAACATCTTAGCCCCAGAAGCTACGTAATGTGGAGTGAATTACATTTTAACAATGAGGAAAGTTGCTGATTAACGTACCTCACAAGTTGCAAAAATCTTGATACTGAACGTATACGAAAAATATTCACTGACAATGTTTTTGTTTGTTTTCTGCCAAAAATAGGCAATCTTGCAGTTCACTATCCACTTGTAATGATTACAACATTATTTTTTTATTCTCAACATTTAACTGAAGTACACAATCTTTCCCTTACCTTAACTAAAGTGCTTTTGTGGCCTAAACCTAACCACAGAGAGAGACAGAGTCAGGACATGAACCTGGGATTCTGGTGTCACGTCTGCCAACCACCCGAACCACCTCTGTGTGTTTCAGTAACCCAAAGAAAGGTTGTCTCTGAACATAATCCAGCCAGTGATTAGGTTGTCACCGCAACGTTATTATGAATCAATTTAGTAATACACAAATGTGATTTCTGGGAGACAGGATTGCCAGGACGTTCCTAGAATCCATATATCTGACCATTCTTTGCTGGAGTTTGGCTCAACCTGCGCTCTCACAGATGTTCTGAGGATGTGTTCTGGCTCCTACAAGGAGTTAAAGTGCTAAAAACATCATTGTTTTGCTTTCGAGCATTCAGTGTTTTAAAGTTCTGCACTCCATGCAGGCGCCGGCCCAAGGCACTCAGAGTACATAGTGTAGCAGGGAGTCACATCTTGATTGCTCCTCATCATTATTTCTCATCTTGGAGTGTTTGTCATTTTGGAAGGTCAACACTAATATTCATTTTGGTTTTGGCTCAGAGATGGTTGTCTTCCTTTTTAAGTCCCAAGCACACGATGAGCAGTCTGATCTGCACTCATGCTCAGGTTGAATCCAGAGCTGCAGCAAAGCTTACCTTCAAATAAAGCTATGTTGCATTGTGCTGACAATGCCTCAGATGTCTATCTGCAATTCTATCCATGACAGACACAAGCTACAGCGTCATTCACATTCAGGCTGAAACCTAATAGACCTTTGATCATTGATTACTTTGATACTGGCAGAAAAGGTCAAGAATAAACCTCCACACTCACATTGTTGACATTGTCTCCACTGATCTGAGGTGTTCTGCTGCCAGGTCAGTCTTAGTCATTCATGTTAGTGACGCTGACGGTGAATGTGAGTGACGAAGATGCTTGGAATTTTGAGGAGTCAGGAGTTTGTAATTTCTACATTCATGCACTGTGCTCCAGTGGACACTCTTCAGCACATCAGTGTGTCAAAGCAGCTCAGACAACACGTTCTTACTCTCAGTGCAGGCCGTGGCACAGGCAGTATAGGCGAATGCCAAGTGCGCCGTCATCCACAGGGGGCGCCACAAATGGGGGAGGGAAAAAAATCAAATGTTAATAATCAAAATTATTACTTAAATTATTTTGAAGTAGTCTGGCTGAATCCAAATGTCTGTACTTCATGACACTTGTGGACTTGCAGACTTTCGGGGTATGTTCCCGAGACGTCTGGGAGTGCCGAGGGCTCCAAATCCACAATTCATCCAGTCCAAAGTGGACTTCTGGCAGATTCTCAGAGAGTCTGCAGACTTCAGCAGACTTCACTGATTTAATAACCCGCAATACAGATGTGACGCTGTGGGTTTTAAACGTATGACTGTGTGAAATAGTTACTGATAGTCAGGCCTATTAAAATGCTACCTGAATTGTGTGGGCCAGAAATAATATTCAACCACAGCATGATACAGAAATGTGGAGAAGTCTAGGCTGTAGAGGGACTAAAAAAGCATTTAGTGTAACAGATTGTTACTTGTCTGAAAAACAACACAACAAGGTCTTCTAATGTCTGTAATTTCTGTTTTTGAACGCATGATGACAGTAAATACGTCACACTACGTACAACTGAAGTCCACAAGGGCTCAGTCTGCAAGTCCAGAGGGTGGACATTTGATTCAGCCTCTGTCTCTGTGTGTTGCTGGGTGTTGACTGTTGATTCCCTCCTCCTGCCAATCCACCTGATCCTCTGCAGCTGATGTTCCCACTCACCTGCACCTCATCCACCAATCAATCCACCGCAGTATAAAACCCCTGCTCAGACCTCCAGACTCTGCCAGATTGTTCAGTCTCCTACGTGGTACAGATGTCAAAGCCTTCTTTCTGTGAATTTTGTTTTTTGGTTGCTTGCATTTTTGGGCATCAGCTAATTTGTTTTCTCTGTCTCAGATTCTCCACGCCAGCTCAAACCTGCCAGCACTATTAAGCATGTACAGCACTGTTTAGCCATCAATCCCTCTGCCTGCCCTGCTCTGCCCTACCTCACCCTCCTCAGCCAGACTCCTGATTGCCTCAGCCAAGCCTTCAGCCATCCAGCAACATTTCACAATAAACTGTCCTGAACCTCTCTCTGTGTCCAGGCTGTGCTTGCTTTTGGGTCCTAAATCGAACTGCCATAACAAGAGAGGCCTTTTTTTCCCTGCGTTCAAGTATTCAAACTCTATTGAGTAAAAATGAGTATTGGGTGAAGGTAATTTATAACGTTCTCGTGATGTGTTCAGTGTAATCTTGTAAAATGGTGCCAGGGAGAGGCTCACCTGGCAGCAAATGTGCCAGGGCCGCCACTGCTTGCTCCCAACTTGTCAAATTTGGCAGCTCAGTCAGCAGCTCTACGCTTCAAACTGTGAAGCTTTGGCATCAATTTTGGAGGCTCGTCAATTTCCGTTTGTTGGACATTTGTTTGACCGATCTACCACCATTCCCTCCCTCGTCTCGGTCTTTATACATCATTGTTATGGATGTGTTTACATTTGAGTTAACTGAAAGCCCAGTGCCTCTCATGGAGATGTTAAAGGGTGCCTTGGAAGTCTCTGCAGTCCACAGCAGCCGAGGATGCCAATATGTTAAATTGCACTGCTGTCTCCCTAAGAAAACAAAAGTATTGACAGCACCAAATGTTTTTACCGCTAATCATGTGCTGTCACAGTGAACAGCCTCTGAGCCATTCATCTGGTTCTTCTTCATCTGCATTTTTGTTGATGAAATCTGAGTTCTGTCTTTGTCTGATGAGATGACAGCCGCTGCCAGAGCTAACTACTGTGTTTTTCTTTCTTTTATAACAAAAAACCACAGTTATTGTCTCCGTAAACATTAAGGCATCACTCCCTGTGTGGCTCAGGATTTTCCTGACAAAGACATATGTGTACCATTTAGAATAAGTTTAGAACACAAAAGGCTGTCTGAGACTGGCTGCATCGATGTGACCAATATTTATAAATCAGCGGTCAAAAGTAGAAAAATAGATGTTACATAATTATGTATAAACTAGAATTACCACCCTGCACTTGTATGCCTCCATGCACCAGTCAGGTTTGTCTCACAGTTTACATTCATGTTTGTGAAAACATGGTTGCTTCACACACATTTTCCCCCTGGCAGCACAGAGGATCTACACAATCAGCACAGTTTCAATATCAGTGTCACAAATTCAGTATCTGACCAAATGTCTTCTGTTCCTAAGATATGGCCAGAAAAATGTTTTATGCAGAACATTATGATGTCACAGTGAAGTTGACCTTTGACCTTTTGGATATAAAATGTCATCACTTCACTGTTTTATCCTGTGAGACAGTTGTGTGAAATTTTGTCACAATTAGCATATGAATTCTTGAGTTATGGCAGAAAATATGTTTTGTGAGGTCACAGTGACCTCTGACCACCAAATTCTAATCAGTTCATTACTGACTCCAAGTGGATGTTTGTGCCAAATTTGAGGAAACTCCCTTGAGGCCTTCTAGAGATATTGTGTTCACAAGAATAAGACAGGCATAAGGTCACAGTTACCTTGACCTTCAAAGACCATGTTCTACTCAGTTTATCGTTGAATCCAAGTGAGCTTTTACGCCAAATGAGGAAATTTTCTCAAGGTGTTTGTGAGGTAGCTCGTTTATGAGAATGAGACGGATGCAAGGTCACAGTGACCTTGACCTTTGACCACAAAAATCTTGTCACTTGAGTCCAAGTGGAAGTTTGTACCAAATTTGAAGAAATTCCCTCAAGCTGTTTGTGAGATAGCTCGTTAACAAGAAAGAGATGAATGCATGGTCACAGTGACCTTTGACCACAGTTTCTTACCATGTCATTGTTGAGTCCAAGTGGACGTTTGTGCCAAATTTGAAGAACTTCAATCATGGTGTTCTTGAGATATCACGTTCACGAGAATGGGACAGACAACCTGAAAACATAATTCCCCTGGCGGCAGCTATAACCAGGGGGAACTGGAGGGTGAACGCCATGCTTCCGTGATGCTGCAGTCCCAGTATTTGCAGTAACTGCCACATGAATGCAGTGCAAAGCGGCAGCGATGAGCTAGGCAGTGGGATACACACATGCACTTACATGCACGCGCAGCCGGACCGGCATACCACAACAAACCACAGAGAAGCTCGGAGTATAGCACAGACAGAGGTAGTGTGACTTCATCCTCTGCTCAGGGCACCATTACTCCTCTATATCTTTGCAGAGCAAATAATGGTTTGCTGCTATATTAATGCTCTAATGTCACAAACAGAACCTTTAAACATAGCAGCGGGGCCCGTGGACATACTGTTGGAATTTTAAGAGCTGAAGTCACTGTAACTTGGTTTCATCCACATCCTTTAACCTCACCAACACTCTCTCCTGAAGTCACTTCTCCAGTCTTTTAGTTGTAATGTCTTCTGTCCTCTCTGTGCTGCTGTTACTAGAGATATGTGTGAACTAACCCCGACCCCTCAACTCACTCTTTTTTTTTTCACTAAAAACTACTGTTCTTTTCAAGACATATAAAGTGAGCCACATGATATAATATTGAGGCTCTTTTCCAAAGCTGTATTTGTAGTTCTGCTTTCACCTTGGCTTTCTATACATATTCCACGATTATGCAACTTAACTTCCAACGCCAACACATGAAGTAGTGTACTCTGTATATAGCAAAGCATAAACTAAGGCTACAGAGAACAGGCTGGATGGACGTGTAGCGTGACTTTAATGCTGGAGAGCAAGGGTTCACACTTTGTCATTAACCTTTAATTAATGCCAGTAAACAATATGTTTTTATTATTCACCATGATCTTAAATATATACTCTGCATGATTTTCCTAAAACAATGTTTAGACTCATACAGAAGTAATTTACCCACTACAAGTGTGTGGCGGTGTGTTTATCTGCAGAGACTGTCTGTATTTTCTTTTTTTCTTCTTATTTTCTGCCTTTGGAACATTTATGGGCGTGTACCCCCGCAGTGCTCAGGTAAGGTCGCAGCTTTGTAAAAAGGTAGCAGTCATGTGCTGGACCATAAACAACGGGCATCCAAAGCCATTTTTACATCGAAATCACGCTGGAAGTCTCTTCTTTATGCCTCATTTGCATTTTTACACAGGAACAAACAACAGTGGCATCATTCTACTTCATTGTGTGATTATACACTGCATCGCAGCTTTGCGGAATCAACAGAGGTGTGGCAGGCATGACATGTAACACTACGGCATCAGCCTCTAGTGTGCCATTAAAACATATGTGTTGGCAGCACTTAATAATAATAAAATAAAAACAATAACAATGGCAAAACATGTCAGTAACAATCATTTACCATCTCTGTTATATGGCTGATCTCGTCCTCTGGTCAGAGGGCAAGAAGTTCCTGAATCTAAATTTTCTCCCAATTTGTAGACATTCACGGCTGCTGTTCTTCTTGTTTGAGTTAGCTCCTAACTGCTAACGGCTACTTTTTAAATCTCCACCAGTGGGTCACACGCATAACACAGCATCAAAATATCACACCCGTCCTGCCCATGATCCTGTCCTGCAGACTGTCCTGTTTATACAGACACCATTTTGCCACTGTTACTACCTTAAAGGCTTGGCTTAAAGCCAAGACTACTCTGTCCCCCCATTCCGCAATCGTACCTTATACACAGAATGGCAAAGTGGAATATTGGAGCAATATTTCTTCCCTGAATAGGCAGTGGAAAGGTGCTCAAGAGACACAGCACTGAAAAATGCAAATATAACATCTTGCATAGTTTACCTTTAACCATGTGTTGCAGCCTAACCTTAACCGTTTCATAGATGTCGTGCAGATATTGTAAGCGAGAATTTCTAAAACCTTCACATCAGACATTAAAAAAACTTAGTTACTGAAGGCAATTATCTAATATCAATATTCTTATTTGTTGATGTGGTTGGGAAGTCATTATTAAGGAAGATCCCATTTTAATCGCACTCTTCCTGTCTCTGAAAGCACACTTCCATCGTTGTGTCCAACTTGGACAGGAAAGTTGCAAAATCAAGAATATGTGGAATGTGGATAAAAGAGTGTTTCCTCTATTTTAACTCCTGTGTACACCCGTCCAATCATTCCAATCTAAAAAAAGACGACAGTCGGATTTTTGGTTTGGAAAATATACAAAATCTGGGCAATCCAGCTCATCCCTCATCTGAACATTGGAGCTTCTCATCACTTTGAAGGGTGTTAGAGCAATTTCTAGCAAGTCCTAGATTCCTAGTGTTTCTGCACCACATGACCTGGCATCGCAGGAACCTTTAATTAAAGGCAGGTGTGCTGAAGTGAGTGCTGAGTGTGTAAGACGCCACAGGGTTACAGTCTTTAACCGCCGTGTTTTTGGTTAATCTTAGTTTTTATTGTTTGATGAAGTCGTTTATTACCCCGTTGATTTGAACTTTGTTTTTGTAAAGGCTTATTTATTTGGGGAATGTTAGTTTGTGGATTTTTGTTTCCATTTTTTTAAATGCGACAGTCAAGACAATCAGTTCATAGCGTCACCTTGCAACTCTCCATACATCCTGTAAAACAGTCAACTCTAAAACCAACTGAAGCACCTGGATCATCAAACAGTGAGTACAGTTAAACCAAAGACAGTGAGTTCATCATATCTCCCGTTATAGCATCTGTGGGCAGCTATTTTTTAACTTATTTGGAATAAAGGGGTTTGAACAAAATTCTTAAGTAATAATTGGTCTTAAATTCTTAAAATTAACCGTTACATATTGCTCCTCCAGTGAAACCTTGAAAAAAAAACAACTGAAAATGTATCATTGTTGCTTCAATAGTCTCCTGCAATAACTGCACCATTAATCCAAATATTCCATAAAATATTGCTGTTTTGAAGTGACATTTATCTCACAAAGCACCACGAGGGAACCTTCAGTTGAAAGAGCATGATTGATATAACAAGGTCTGGTATAAATCTGTGTTTCGTAATCAACTTCTTTGTATTACTGGAAAGCCTCGGTGAAGAAGACACAGAGATTGGTGGATGACACTGTGTTTTTGGGTTGATGATGGGTAAGATGAAGCTGATCTGTTCCATTTTGCAGAGCCAGATTTTTGTTGATTTTGGCCTCTGGTAGACTGAAGACCATCAGAGAGAGTTCTCAACCCTGACTTTTCAAAGATGAAGGCGATTGCTTAAAAGTTAGAGAACAAAAACGTACTTATGTGCCCGTATTGTTGATAAAAGAACTTTGCAGATTTTTTTAACAGCTGCAGGCTAATCATTCATTATTAAGGCTAAAACTAAGCTAGAGTTGATCTGCTGCGAAAAGACAGGTGGATGAATATGAATTACTAGGTGATGGAAGCCATCATTCACCCTCCTTCACCCTGCATGCATTGCCTCCATTACAACCCCATTGCGTAAGGCTGGGCTCTTACTTTGTTCCTTGTAAACTTTTACTGCAGAGCCAAAAATGTGTTTGCAGATGCATTTATGACTTGTTTACATTTTGGGCTTATCTGTTGGACGTGCATGGCCAGAGGGGGATTTAAGACAAACTGGATACAGCAGTTTGTGAGGAGAGTGATAATGCTGCGGTGAGCCTTGCTGCCAGGAAAAATAAAACACACTGCATGACTAATACACATGTCATACATTCCCAATCAATGGAGGGGTTGGATTCAATGGAATATTCCACAAATCACATCCTTGCCAGATTCATTAGGCTTTTGTATCCACAGAAAATAATAGTTTGTGCTCTGTATTTCATGGAGTGACCCCAGGACCTGGGTAATGTGACTGGCCATTCTTGTGGCTGACGTCGTGCAGTTATGCAAAGAGTGAATACATTTGTTCCGTTATTTTCCAAGATTCAGGGACAGCGATGACAGGCGTCTGAAAAGTACTGACCGTGCTGATTTCTCCCTTTTCCACAGCTCGGCTCATGCCTGTCCACCAGTAGCTCTACTGTACCAAATACCTGCTAATAGAAGCAGTAAGAAAGTCTATCTGTCCACCTACAGTATTATGTCAATTTCCATTCATTTCTAACGAGCTTCTCAGACCTTTATTTGCTGTTTGATTCTTTCCACTACAGCTCAGAATTTAATCTGTTCTCTCGTTTTGGAAAAGTCTCACTTTAGCCAGACATGGAACATCCAGCCTTCATTCCAGTGTAAATTCTTTGGAGTCACGTGATGTCCTGCAGTGTGTGGATGGAGGAAGGAAGAGGAGGTAAACATGTGAGAGGGCTGTTCAGAGGGCCTGTAGCAGTTAACCAACAACTCATACCTGCTGCTCTGCCGTGTATTTATGGCCTCTTAGGACTGATAACCTCACACTTTGCTGATTCAGCATCCAATTATTGTGATGCCAGGGGATTATCCATCCCTGGGGGCAAAGCTGCATGTCACAGCAGCGGTCCACGGATGCAAAGAATGTGCAAAAACAAATCTCAAACACAAGCACTGACATTTACACAGTGTGTCCTTTTGAGTGAAGGTGCAAATTGCAGCGAGACGTGCAAAATGAATGTAATTATAACGTATAACAAGCTCAAAAGTTAAACTGAAATGAGTTATAAAGTTTTATGGCAACCAGCAGGACTGATCCTCTGTGCTGCTGGTAGAACACCTTGGTTGCCCAATGAGTCCTAAAACCTGGAAATGAGTTTGCATTTTAGCTTTCCCGGTTCCCTCGTTTCAAAGTCAGTGGGTTTTTTGAAAAGGGTTGTTGGTTAGATGCCTGAGATAAGGAATGTTGAAGCCTTTATGTGTCTTTAACAAGGCGGTTGCTAACAAGCGGCTAATCGAGACTACAGAACGTCACCACGCTGACCATGACTTTATAGCCTCATTGTGGTGGTGACATTCAGACATGCAACTGTAGTGTAGTTTATTGATAGCCTAATGATAGCGTTTTACTTCTGGCAATTGCATTTAGGCTTCAGAAATCATAAAAATTATGTTAATTTGTGAAGATTATCTTGCTAAACAAAATGTGTAAGTATTTAACAGTTTATTTGCCACAGAGTTTATCTTCTGCAATAATCCAAAATCCAATGGAAAGTCCTATGGGCTTTTTGACAAGGGAATAAGGTGATGCTAACTTCTGCATTGGCCTACAAAAAAACATCATCCCCGGAGTCCTCTATAAGTCTTTGGCTGAGGACACTTCTAAACCAGCAGGTGGAGGGGGTCGGAGATGTTATTCAGGTTATACAGTCCGTCCCCAGCATACAAAAGCATGAAAGATAGAGCTGGCTCTGGTCCCTCCGACACATTCTCATCCCAGGTCATCAAATACCGACGCCTTCTTACAACTCCTCGAATGTGATACCGACGCTGAAGGCACCCTGTGGTGTTTCCAAGAGACACACCCTTTAACGCCAGTATGTGATGCACAGCTGTCTCCTGGGTAAAAATGTGGTCAAAGTTGTCCAATGGTTACTGTTAGGTTTAGGCTAGGTTTAGAAAAAACATCACGTAACACACTGTAGATATGTCATGTGAGTGACATGAGTACATCAATGTAGAACGCAAGTTACATAACGTTACAGTAAAACAGCACTGACTTCTGGTTTTACATGAACACCGGTCTCCTGGCTGAAAGACAGTAGCCCCTTTTACACTGCCAGATTTTCCGTGAATGTTGGGCCGTTTTGCCGGCAAGCTGAAAGGGTTTAGACACACAGGGCCGGATTGGCGAGTTGATCTGAGGTGCCCAATTTTCCGCCTCGTAGGGTAGTCATATTGGCGGAACCCTTTTAGTTTAAACAGACCGAGGCAGCCTTCTGCAACAGGGGGGGGCTGTTGAAGACTTGTGAGAGGAGCTGTTGATGACGCCGCACATGCGCCCCATTGGCAGTGCAGGAATTAGCGAGCAGCTAGTAGCAAGAGGGAAACACAAACCTGACAGACACTGTAAAGATGAGCAACTGAGGAGACAAGGAATTGCACGCCCTCCTTGTCCTCGCAAACAAAGAGGCCATTAACTGTCAGATGACGGGGACGGTGAAGAACGGGCCGACTTACAACAGAATCACTGAAGGACTGACTAGCCGTGGCTTCCCTCCCACGTCACTGTTTACGTCACACGCTGAGCTACAAGTTTTGTTACTTGCTCACGCCCCCCATTGCCCCGAAAAAGGTGCATCCTGGCATTTTGCCGCACTCCCCAATTTTGTTTTTATACTGCCAATGCTGAAAGAAGACTGATTGGGCTTTCCTGCAAATTTGCACAATTCCTGTTTAAATAGGGCTATTGTTTGTTCAACACGTTCTCATCCCAAGTTGCCACATGTTGCCTCTTTGTCGGTAGGCTTTCATGACTACATATTGCGTGGTAAGTGTCTTGCATCTGCTGTTGACTTTCTGGGATGTCACAACCAACAACGGAATGTCAACACATGGTTAGGTTTAGAACAAACAACACGGTTTGGCTCTACATTAATATCAGGCTCCGGGGTGAAAGCCTGGGGTTTGTTGGACCCATCCACCGTCTCTGTCACCTGCCCTATAGGGACTTTCCAGCTCCTTATATTCCATCAGGCATTATCGGCAGCACTTCAACCTGACATTGTCCAGTGATCAGTGATCATATTGCCACGACGTGATGATGATGCTGAAATCACTGATGAAGTGGTGGTATTTGATTATGTTGGAATGCAAATGGGCTGGTTTGTTTGACCCATCCACCACCCCTCCCCCCCTCCCAGGCTACATGGACTGTCTTGCCCTTGATACTACATCAGTTTCTCTGGACGTCAAATATTGCAGCGGATGTGTTTACATTAGAAATAGTTAAAAGCCTGGGGCATCTCATAGAGACGTCAAAGGGTGCCTGCGGCGTACCACATACTAAGGGGTGTGACAAAGCGTTGTTTTTTGGCCCCTGTGTTTCCAGCCCACACTGTCTAGATACACTCTGTGAGGTGTTTATAGGTGTAAACCATCTCTACACCTTCCCACGGAAGGATAAAGGGGTCAGATAGACCAGTCCTGCGGAAGTCCACAATCAGATCCTTCATCTTGCTAATGTCCAGAGTAAACAGGAAGGGGGAGGGGACAGTCCCCTGGGGGCCCAGTGTTGCTTATCATAGTTCCTGATATGCAGTTCCTCAGTCTTACAAACTGTGGCCTGCTGGTCAGGTAATCTGTTCTCCAGGATACACGTGGTGTTTTTACCTGCTTGGCCCTGAGCTTGTTCCTAACAGCAGAGGCTGCATGGTGTTAAAAGCACTGGAGGCCATGTGATCACTGTTAGGAGAGCTATCTGATTAACCAAATTGTCCCCTAGCCCACATTAACATTACAGCGGCCAAACCAAAGCTTGTGTTATATAATTTTCCATCAGACAGGACCTTGCATCAAAGTAAATTGCTTTGTCTTTTGAATTTCTGCACCTCAAATGTCAGAATGATATTGACAGAAACGCCAAACAATATATTCTCTGAGGATCGTGACCCTAATTAAAAGTACGGTCATGCTTTCCCTGCAGGACTCCTCTTATTGTGCTTTGTCTGTGCGGTGTGTCTGATCATGGTGTTCCAGACACTTCCCTTTGCCATTTTAAATAATTTCTCAGTTTTTAGACCAATGTGTCTGCAATTAGGTCATTACTGTGATGTTTTTGTTCTGCACATCCCATCAGTCAGGCCGTGGGTTGGTTCTGTGATGCCTTTTAGTAGCAGAGTGTGCCGAGGAAATATCTTCATTTTTAATAGGACCTCAGGATTTACGGTCAATGCCAAGACAGAAAACAGTGCGCCATTTATGTAGAAATTTTCAGTGCATCCGATTTTCATGCCCAAGTCTTTCACATACATGCAATAGGATCTGTGTGCAAGTACGGTGATGCAGCGCTAAACTGGAAGTAGCCAGATTGGCCAGTGGAAGTCTCTAGTGCGCCTGCTCTATGGGCCGCACAGTGAGGACACCATGACGATCATCTCTGGATCGTACAGGTAATTTTATAACCTGCAGGTTGAACCATTTTGGTTCATGCGCCACTGAGAAACTCTCATAGGAATGAACAGGGTCTCACCTTCAAGCTGTAACCAGGTGTCTTAACACATTCATGATTAGCATGCTGACATTAGCATTTAGCTCAAAGCTCTGTTGTGCCTGAGCACAACCTCACAATGCAACCAGCATCTTGCCTTGTTTGACAGCAGCTACAATCTTCCTAACCTTAACCAAGCATTTTAGTTGCCAGGCCCTGACCATGCATTCTTCATAGTCTGTCTGCTATAACAAATATTGTAGCTGTCATGTCACGTCGTTTCAAAAACACTGTCACTGAATGTACTTTGGGTTTTTCCAGAACTGTCAGCGTTATATCAGCATTCCTGTCTGGTGGTACGGTCAATTATTGGATGGATGTTTGCCACTTGTAACTTGTGTCTCTGCAGGCAGCAATCTTTCCCATAAGCTGTAATAACTGCTCACGCAAACTAGACAGTTTTTCGTCTGTTTGTCCCAAACAGAAGCATGCAGTGTGACAAAACACTTACTCCATGCAAGGGAGGACAAGATGGCTTGCATTTGCAACACTCGATGTAAAAGCTTTTGATTACTGCTGAATGATGGTAAGTACTAAAACATATTTATTTATACAAAAATGTTTTGACTTGAAAAATCTATTTCAGATACTGTTCCCAAATGTACCCACCTACCTGTCTATTCGTCAGCCAGGGGCACATTTTTTCACGGTATCAGCAAGCCATCCAGCACATAATGAAATCAACCTTAAATGCACGTCTTGGTCATTGTACAACATGGTTGCAACCTTGACTTCCTGTTTAAGTCCCTAGAAGGTGGCTTCCTGCCCTGAGACTCATATGATTTCTATGAAAGGAGAACTGTCTCGCAGACAGAAGCAAGAGCTGTCAAAGTAGAGGTCCTGCTGTGTGATTCAGTGGCTGCTGCCTGCAGACAAGCCACATATTTCTGCTTGAACTTATGGACACAGATTTATTGTTTATAAAAGAATCAATTTGAAGCCGCTCTGCATGGACCCTTTGTTGTAATTGACCCGTACAATCCGGCTGTAACTCTTTTTGTGGCTCTCAGGGTTTGAACATTGTTTTTTGGGGAAAATAGTTCCATGTGTTTCAGTGTTTTCACATAAGTCTTTGAAGAGAGGAGCAGTTAGTCTGCAGCATTAATCGTGCAGTGTTGAGTCCCAGCAGATGATTTGTGTCACTGCATGATTGCAATGGTCTCCTGTGATCAAACAACAGAATGTACCCTGTAGCTTTCATACTGACCATTGTTTTCCATCTCCTGTCTCTTTTGTCATCTTTTTTTTCTCATTTTATGCCTCTCCATTTATTTTGTTTTTTGCTCATTAGTGAACTGTACAGGACTGCCAAGTTATGAACCATAAATATTCTCCATTGTTCTCTGTTTCAGTTTACTTTCTTTAAAATGAATGATGACACCCATCAAGTGAAAATCCATGGAATTTGTTGTGTGTAATGAAATTAATTGTTACAGTAATCTTCTGGGGATAAGCCTCCACACAATGAAACATAACAGCAAATTTATTTTCTGCAAGTTGGCTGTTGACATAACCTAGCTCTAATATGTGGCTAACTTAGGGTGCATGACACATTGTGTCAGCATTGACATTGCAATGCACAATCGCTGCATTGAGGGACGTGCAATGTCAAGTAGGACAATAAACTCAAAGAACTGATTTGATCCTCGATACAAATGGAAAACTTGCACAGTTCTCATTTTCCATTACTTATACCGACCAAGTCTTATGCCTTTGTACATTACACGTAGGGCTGCCCCCCCAACAGTCGACCAGAAAGGTCATTTGTTCATTGGTCACTTAGTCGCAGAAAAAAAAAAAAAAGTTAAACTCTATTAGGACACCTTCTTAAAGTAAATCAACAAAGTAAACTGATTTGAATCAAAATAAATCAAACCTATATGACTGGACTGTGTGTGACTTTAATTTGAAAGGACAGACACAGGAAGTGTCCACACTCAGCAGTCAGACAGGAGTCAGGTTAATTTCCAGGGCTGGTACCTGCGGTTATTCCACAGGCTAGTTAATAACATGTCGGGCAGGAAATCCAAAGTGTGGGATCATTTTGAGAAGGTGAAGGACAAACCCAAGGTGATATGTAAACTCATCTTCATTGGTCGACTACAAACATGACGTATCATCTGAAACATGGAAGTAGTTCTCATTTTCCATGACTTATACCGGCCGAGCCTTCTGCTTTTAGACGTCACGTGTATATATGACGTACTTTAGCAGCGTTTATTATGGCAAGCGAGAATCTCATGCATGTGTGTGTCTGTGTAGAAAAGTACCGTAACCAGGCCGGCAAGTGCAGCAGACACAGTGAAGTGAATGTTTTTCTGGAATGAAAATTGTGTTATGGGTCCCTGTCATGGAAAAGTTCTGAAATGTTTTTGTCCATGAAAATGTGTGAGAACCCTGGTTAAATCATTACACTCACCATGCTCATTCCTGAGAGCTGGTGAGACAACAACAATGCTGAAATAAAACGTTATCATAATCGAGAGACAGGATAAGATCAAAGTTGTAATTAACCAGAATGATTTTTACCTATGTAAAAACTGCTTGATTTCCAGTTAAGAAAACCTGTGTTGTCATATCAGAGAAATGAGCCAGGTGGTTACCTATCCAGTATCCAGTTATCCAGAGTCCACTTCTCTTTGTACAGAGCACAGATTTGCTGCTTCTTACTTCTAAATGGTCACTTCCTGTTTGTTGAGATGATGCCTTACCATACGCTCTACCTACCACATTTCATTTGGACAAACGAGGGAAATCTCTGACGTCTTAGGTTGGATAGGGTGTTCTTTTCCATTTCAACTCCATTTTGTCATTTAGGCTGATAGAAATATTGTCTAGTGTAATACCAAACTTTGCCAAGAAACTTGAAAACAGACATTAATGGTGTTATAAATGCCAAGCCTGGTGACTTATCAAGTACAGTGACAGCATGGCTGTGGTGCTAGAGAGCACATCAGCCTCAGATGATACACTGTACTTCACTGCTTCTGCATCTTGTCTTTGTTCTGCAGCTGTTTGGCAATTTAGGCATCTTAAATGTCAGATATCTTTGGAACATTACAGTGATGTTCTTGCATCGTAGAGTAAGGCATGCTTTATGAGGCTGTCTAATAGCACTCCTAGGTGCTTACGTAAGCTTGATTTATTAAAGAGGCATTTGGCTCACATGGACTTTCGGTTGGTGTTAAGTGTTGCTGTCATACTGTACACTGCGGTTAGCAGGACTACGTCTTTAAAACAGTGGCATCAACCTTATAGGAAAAGTGTGTATGGCACGTGTGAGTGTTTGGGTAACGTGTAGGGGCTCTCCTTACTAACCTGCAGGATTTCACTGCAGAGCATTCCTTCAGACTGCTGCCTTATATGGTCTGTCATCACCAGGTTACGGGCCCATTGTCTGCCTGCCTGGTTATTCGCTTCACAGTCGACACAGAGGAGGTTCACACAGTGAAAAGCATCAACATTAGAGCACTTCAAAACTTGGACTGGCTGCGTACTGCAGCATAACGTCACTATCTGTCAGTTATTGTTCCAGAAGCCTGCACATAGTCATCTAAGTAACGCTGAACTGGAAGTGACGCTCTGTTTTGACGACTCTGGGTGTTCATTTGCAAAAGTGTCATCAGGCATATGCCAGATCTTCTCCTCATATGGATGGTCAAATGATTCAACAGGCATGAGTAAACTCTGGCAAAAGCTTAAGTAGGTCTTGTGTGTGTATTTGTATGTGTGCTTACTGTATTTCATTAAGTCTGAGACTGTCTCATCTAAATGAAATGTACCCATAGAGGATCACTGTAGAGACACTTGAGACAATATGTAGATTAATCTCACTTATTCAGATTTAAAGCTGCAAAGTTGTAGCTGTAGAGTTTGAGGCATGTCATCACTCACCCCACAAGCTTCATCAGTTCAACTTAATGGTCATGATGTCACAGTTCTGAATTTCTAGTCATCTAGTTCACATTCAGTATTTTTCCATTCACCCTGGTTTTCCCACGCCTCACCCAACTCATCAAGGCAACTCAGTTCACCTGTTCCTCATTACTCACAGCCCAGCCTTACAATCTTTGCCAGATTGTTCTTTACCACTCATGTAAGACTCTCCAGGACTTTATTCCGCACTGATTCCCCGTTGCCGACCCTGCCTGCCTCTGACCTATCTGTCTCGTTGGAATCCCGGTAAACGTACCAGCCTTCTGTCCCTGACCTTGAGATCTGCTTCTGCATCCTTGGTTCTGGTTTGCCTGGAGCTGTTTGGCATTACAGTCCGATGACAACACCACAGTGTGAGTGTTTCCATCCACCTACCTGTGGTTTCCTGTCATCCAGAGGAAGCACGCAGAATGCTCAGCTTCTGAAATGCTCCCAGTGTGGCAGGACGAAACAAAATTGTGTAGTAGCCAGAGCACAATGTATCTGCACCCAGTGGAATCCAGGGCTGAGTCTTCTAGTGGTTCTGTGAGGCTGCTATTAGGCACAGTGGTGCTTTGAGTTAAACATCTAACATCAAATAGCATGCTGATTTTCAGCAGTTAGTACAGACTACATTAGCACTAAACAGAGGGTGATGGAAATGTCATTAGGTTTGTAGGCATTTGTTTATAAATCAGAGTTTTGATAAAGTTGAAAGTTTCTGACAATCCATCCAAAGGTTATTTTACTCAAATACACACATGTCGGCTTGCTGGTGACATTAGATGGAAACTCAGGGGATCACTAAAGGAATGAATTCCCTGGAGACCATGACTGTTTGTATAAAATCTCATGGCAAATCCATATACTAGTTGTTGAGATATTTCCTGGACCAACATGGCGGACTAACCTACCAACTGACCAACATCCCCAGAGCCACGACTAATAACCTGTTAGTGCTCCCTGGTGGACAAGCCATTTCTCAAAGATCACAAACATATCTTTATGACTTGTCTGTTTATTTTGCGGCCCTCCTGAAACGAAATAGTCATTTCACTGAGAATGGTTGCTCTCGCTCACCCTCCTGTCTAGCTTTCTTTATCTACATGAATCTCAGTTAGTATGACTATGAAAATAGTTGTTAAATTTATGCAAGATAGGTATGAAGCGTTAGGCCCACTACCCAGCCAACATTTCTGAGTGGCTCCCATGTGGGTAGTAAATGGGCTGAAAATGGGCCCCCAATGGAAATGTCCACGGGGTCCATATTGACCTCATGCCATTTGCCCAAATGGGTGGGTTATCCAAGTGGTCCTAGATAAGATGTTCATTTTGGACCTGTTCTCTCTTGATACGCAGGTAGCACTAGAATAACCCATGTAGGGCCAACTTGGGTAAACCCACCCATGTGGGCTATTGGCTTAGGGCCAAAAGGGAACCCGTGGACAGTCCCATAGGGGACCATTTTTCAGCCCATTTACTACCAACATGGGACCTGCATCCAAATGTTGGCTGGGTTCTATACATATCATTATTCTCACCTTTCAGACAT